>NC_052151.1:181050304-181350304 GCF_902713615.1 Scyliorhinus canicula
CATCTCAAACACCACCACCCCCTCAACACCACCCCACCCCCCACCACCTGAGCCCCAACACCACACACCCCAACACCACCCCAACCCTCAACACCACCACCCCTCAACACCCCCTCAACACCACCACCCCCCCACCACCCTGAGCCCCCAAACCAACCACCCCCTAACACCCCCACCTGCTCCTCTGCTGCACGCTCCGCTGCTACACGCTCCGCTGCTGCAGGCTCCTCTGCTGCACGCTCCTCTGCTGCACGCTCCTCTGCTGCAGGCGCTGCTGCTGCACGCTCCTCTGCTGCAGGCTCCTCTGCTGCACGCACTGCTGCTGCACGCTCCTCTGCTGCACGCTCCTCTGCTGCACGCTCCACTGCTGCAGGCTCCTCTGCTGCACGTCCTCTGCTGCACGCTCCACTGCTGCAGGCTCCTCTGCTGCACGCTCTCTGCTGCAGGCTCCTCTGCTGCACGCTCCTCTGCTGCAGGTTCCTCTGCTGCACGCGCTGCTGCTGCACGCTCCACTGCTACACGCTCCACTGGCACGCTCCTCTGCTGCATGCGCTGCTGCTGCACGCTCCTCTGCTGCACGCGCTGCTGCTGCACGCTCCGCTGCTGCAGACTCCTCTGCTGCACTCCTCTGCTGCACGCTCCTCTGCTGCAGGCTCCTCTGCTGCACGCTCCTCTGCTGCACCGTCTGCTGCACGCTCCTCTGCTGCACCGTCCTCTGCTGCACGCTCCTCTGCTGCACGCTCCGCTGCTGCACGCTCCTCTGCTGCAGGCTCCTCTGCTGCAGGCTCCTCTGCTGCTCGCGCTGCTGCTGCATGCTCCTCTGCTGCAGGCTCCTCTGCTGCACGCTCCTCTGCTGCACGCTCCTCTGCTGCAGGCTCCTCTGCTGCACGCGCTGCTGCACGCGCTGCTGCTGCAGGCTCCTCTGCTACACGCTCCTCTGCTGCACGCTCCACTGCTGCAGGCTCCTCTGCTGCAGGCTCCTCTGCTACACGCTCCTCTGCTGCACGTCCTCTGCTGCAGGCTCTTCTGCTGCAGGCTCTTCTGCTGCAGGCTCCTCTGCTGCAGGCTCCTCTGCTGCACGCTCACTGCTGCACGCTCCACTGCTGCATGCTCCACTGCTGCAGGCTCCGCTGCTGCACGCTCCACTGCTGCAGGCTCCACTGCTGCAGGCTCCGCTGCTGCACGCTCGCTGCTGCACGCTCCGCTGCTGCACGCTCCATGCTGCATGCTCCGCTGCTGCACGCCTCTGCTGCACGCTCCTCTGCTGCACACTCCTCTGCTGCACGCGCTGCTGTTGAAGGCTCCTCTGCTGCAGGCTCTCTGCTGCATGCGCTGCTGCTGCAGGCTCCTCTGCTGCAGGCTCCTCTGCTGCAGGCTCCTCTGCTGCACGCTCCTCTGCTGCACGCTCCTCTGCTGCAGGCTCCTCTGCTGCATGCTCCTCTGCTGCAGGCTCCTCTGCTGCACGCTCCTCTGCTGCACGCTCCTCTGCTCCACGCTCCGCTGCTGCAGGCTCCTCGCTGCACCGTCCTTTGCTGCACGCTCCTCTGCTGCAGGCTCCTCTGCTGCAGGCTCCGCTGCTGCAGGCTCCTCTGCTGCAGGCTCCTCTGCTGCAGGCTCCTCTGCTGCACGCTCCACTGCTGCAGGCTCCTCTGCTGCAGGCTCCTCTGCTACACGCTCCTCTGCTGCACGCTCCTCTGCTGCACGCTCCCCTGCTGCACGCTCCTCTGCTGCAGGCTCCGCTGCTGCACGCTCCACTGCTGCACGCTGCTCTGCTGCACGCGCTGCTGCTGCAGGATCCGCTGCTAAACGCTCCACTGCTGCAGGATCCACTGCTGCAGGCTCCGCTGCTGCAGGCTCCGCTGCTGCACGTTCCGCTGCTGCACGCTCCACTGCTGCATGTTCCGCTGCTGCACGCTCCTCTGCTGCACGCTCCTCTGCTGCACGCGCTGCTGCAGGCTCCTCTGCCGCACGCTCCTCTGCTGCACGCTCTCTGCTGCACACTCCTCTGCTGCACACTCCTCTGCTGCACGCGCTGCTGCACGCTCCTCTGCTGCAGGCGGCTGCTGCTGCAGACTCCTCTGCTGCACGCTCCTCTGCTGCACGCTCCTCTGCTGCACGCTCCTCTGCTGCATGCCTTGTTGCACGCTCCTCTGCTGCACGCTCCTCTGCTGCACGCTCCTCTGCTGCACGCTGCTCTGCTGCACGCTCCTTGCTGCAGGCTCCACTGCTGCACGCTGCTCTGCTGCACGCTCCTCTGCTGCACGCTCCTCTGCTGCACGCTCCACTGCTGCACGCTCCTCTGCTGCACGCTCCTCTGCTGCACGCTCCACTGCTGCAGGCTCCTCTGCTGCAGGCTCCTCTGCTGCACGCTCCTCTGCTACACGCTCCTCTGCTGCGCGCTGCTGCACGCGCTGCTGCTGCAGGCTCCTCTGCTGCACGCTCCTCTGCTACACGCTCCTCTGCTGCACGCTCCTCTGCTGCAGGCTCCTCTGCTGCACGCTCCACTGCTGCACGTGCTCTGCTGCATGCGCTGCTGGCAGGCTCCGCTGCTACACGCTCCTCTGCTGCACGCTCCTCTGCTGCAAATCCTCTGCTGCAGGCTCTCTGCTGCACGCGCTGCTGCTGCAGGCTCCTCTGCCGCACGCTCCTCTGCTGCTTCCTCTGCTGCATGCTCCTCTGCTGCACGCGCTGCTGCAGGCTCCTCTGCCGCACGCTCCTCTGCTGCACACTCCTCTGCTGCACACTCCTCTGCTGCACGCGCTGCTGCTGCAGGCTCCTCTGCTGCACGCCTCTGCCGCACGCTCCTCTGCTGCAGGCTCCTCTGCTACACGCTCCTCTGCTGCACGCTCCTCTGCTGCACGCTCCCCTGCTGCACGCTCCTCTGCCGCACGCTCCTCTGCTGCACGCTCCTCTGCTGCACGCTCCTCTGCTGCACGCTCCTCTGCTGCAGGCTCCTCTGCTGCACGCTCCTCTGCTGCACGCTTCTGCTGCACGCTCCTCTGCTGCACCGACCTCTGCTGCACGCGCTGCTGCTGCAGGCTCCTCTGCTGCAGGCTCCTCTGCTGCAGGCTCCTCTCTGCAGGCGCTGCTGCTGCAGACTCCTCTGCCGCAGGCTCCTCTGCTGCAGGCTCCTCTGCTGCACGCTCCTCTGCTGCACGCTCCTCTGCTGCACGCGCTGCTGCTGCAGGCTCCTCTGCTGCAGGCTCCTCTGCTGCAGGCTCCTCTGCTGCACGCTCCTCTGCTGCAGGCTCTCTGCTGCACGCTCTTCTGCTGCAGGCTCCACTGCTGCACGCTCCTCTGCTGCACACTCCTCTGCTGCACGCGCTGCTGCTGCAGGCTCCTCTGCTGCAGGCTCCTCTGCTGCATGCGCTGCTGCTGCAGGCTCCTCTGCTGCAGGCTCCGCTGCTGCAGGCTCCTCTGCTGCACGCTCCTCTGCCGCACGCTCCTCTGCTGCATGCTCCTCTGCTGCATGCTCCTCTGCTGCATGCTCCTCTGCTGCATGTTCCTCTGCTGCATGTTCCTCTGCTGCATGCTCCTCTGCTGCATGTTCCTCTGCTGCATGCTCCTCTGCTGCACCGTCCTATGCTGCACGCTCTGCTGCAGGCTCCGCTGCTGCAGGCCTCTGCTGCACGCTCCTCTGCTGCAGGCGCTGCTGCTGCAGACTCCTCTGCTGCACGCTCCTCAGCTGCACGCTCCTCTGCTGCACGCTCCTCTGCTGCATGCTCCTCTGCTGCACGCTCCTCTGCTGCACCGTCCTCTGCACGCGCTACTGCTGCACGCTGCTCTGCTGCACGCTCCTCTGCTGCACGCTCCGCTGCTGCAGGCTCCTCTGCTGCACGCTCCACTGCTGCAGGCTCCTCTGCTGCACACTCCTCTGCTGCACACTCCTCTGCTGCACGCGCTGCTGCTGCAGGCTCCAATGGCGCACGCTCCTCTGCTGCACGCTCCCCTGCTGCAGGCTCCTCTGCTGCAGGCTCCTCTGCTGCACGCACTGCTGCAGGCTCCGCTGCTGTAGGCTCCTCGCTGCACGCTCCTCTGCTGCACCGTCCTTGCTGCACGCGCTGCTGCTGCAGGCTCCTCTGCTGCAGGCTCCTCTGCTGCAGGCGCTGCTGCTGCAGACTCCTCTGCCGCAGGCTCCTCTGCTGCAGGCTCCTCTGCTGCACGCTCCTCTGCTGCACGCTCTCTGCTGCACGCGCTGCTGCTGCAGGCTCCTCTGCTGCAGGCTCCTCTACTGCACGCTCCTCTGCTGCACGCTCCTCTGCTGCACGCGCTGCTGCTGCAGGCTCCTCTGCTGCAGGCTCCACTGCTGCACGCTCCTCTGCTGCACACTCCTCTGCTGCACGCGCTGCTGCTGCAGGCTCCTCTGCTGCAGGCTCCTCTGCTGCACGCTCCGCTGCTGCAGGCTCCTCTGCTGCACGCTCCTCTGCCGCACGCTCCTCTGCTGCAGGCTCCTCTGCTGCATGCTCCTCTGCTGCAGGCTCCTCTGGCACGCTCCTCTGCTGCACCGTCCTCTGCTGCACGCTCCTCTGCTGCAGGCTCCGCTGCTGCAGGCTCCTCACTGCACGCTCCTCTGCTGCAGGCGCTGCTGCTGCAGACTCCTCTGCTGCACGCTCCTCTGCTGCACGCTCCTCTGCTGCACGCTCCTCTGTTGCACGCTCCTCTGCTGCACCGTCCTTTGCTGCACGCGCTGCTGCAGCAGGCTCCTCTGCTGCAGGCTCCGCTGCTGCAGGCTCCACTGCTGCACGCTGCTCTCTGCCTTGCTGCAGGCTCATATGCTGCAGGCTCCTCTGCTGCAGACTCCTCTGCTGCACGCTCCTCTGCTGCAGGCTCCTCTGCTGCACGCTCCTCTGCTGCAGGCTCCTCTGCTGCACGCTCCACTGCTGCAGGCTCCTCTGCTGCACGCTCCTCTGCTGCACGCTCCTCTGCCGCACGCTCCTCTGCTGCAGGCTCCTCTGCTGCAGGCTCCTCTGCTGCATGTGCTGCTGCTGCAGGCTCCTCTGCTGCACGCTCCTCTGCTGCACGCTCCGCTGCTGCACGCTCCACTGCTGCAGGCTCCGCTGCTGCAGGCTCTGCTGCTGCAGGCTCCTCTGCTGCAGGCTCCTCTGCTGCAGGCTCCTCTGCTGCAGGCTCCTCTGCTGCACGCTCCACTGCTACAGGCTCCTCTGCTGCACGCTCCTCTGCTGCACGCTCCTCTGCCGCACGCTCCTCTGCTGCAGGCTCCTCTGCCGCACGCCCCTCTGCTGCACGCTCCTCTGCTGCACGCTCCTCTGCTGCACGCTCCTCTGCTGCACGCTCCTCTGCTGCAGGCTCCTCTGCTGCATGCGCTGCTGCTGCAGGCTCCTCTGCTGCACGCTCCTCTGCTGCACGCTCCTCTGCTGCAGGCTCCTCTGCTGCAGGCTCCTCTGCTGCACTCTCCTCTGCTGCAGGCTCCGCTGCTACACGCTCCTCTGCTGCATGCTTTGCCGCTGCAGCTTCCTCCTCCTCGAGCAGCTCCAGCTCGGACATCGGCAGTGCATCCCCCAGGGCTACGGCGACTAGGAGAACGGCCACCATTGCTGGTGGAATTCCAATATCCATTGTCTGCAGGGGATGAAAGGTCGACATGTGAGCATGCTGTGTACCCCCGTGCCTAACCAGGTCCACCAGGCTACATGGTGGCCCCAGTTGGCACTGCGGGCTCGGCCCACGCACCTCGAGCCCCATTGGTGCCTGGCACCGTGGGGGCCTCTGGCGCCCGTCCCTGCTATCAGGGGCCCCATCGACTGGCACTGCCCTTGCCGGGGTTACCCTATGAGACCCCCATCTTTCACCCCCATAGGGGGCCCTTGAGTAGGCCGTGTGATACCCTGCTGGCGGGTGATGGGGGTGTGTGGCAGAGGTTAGGGTGCGGTGGTGAGAGCTGGGGTGGGGGCACCCGTCCGGCCGGAATCACTGCAGAACCAGGGGCCAAGGTGGGTGGTCAGTGGGGTGCGCAGCAAGATGGCTGCCTTGTGGGCCGCAGCAATGGCGGTCCGTGCGTGGACACCACCCCAGGGTTGTGGGGGGAGTCACCCTGGACATTCAGCACGTTCCCCTGTCACCCTCTCCCCGGCACTGGCAGGGTCCCTCCCCCACCCCAGCCAGCTTGGCCAGAGTCTGGGACAACAGCCCAAGGCCACGCCTCTCTGTGTCCTACCTCCTCTCTCTCCCTCAGCCACAACGCCGATTTCACAATATTTAAAAGCACAAGTGAATGCCCCATTGGGAATTCAGCCCATCGGAAGAGGAGAATCCCGGCGGTCCCTGAGAATATCGGGTCAGGCCCGCTAATGATATGCCGATGGTATTTACTGTACCTGTGTTCTGGAACGCATTGACGCTGCTGCCGAGGTGACGGAGGATTGTGAAGTGGCATCAAACCAGCGCCCGCCGCGATTTCGGGTCGGAACCGATTCCTTGCCCATTCGCGTTTCCCAATTTCAGCGTTGGCCAACGGAGAATCCCTCCCCATCTTTGTTTTCTCATAACACATTGCGAGAGTCCATCCCAGACATTGAAGGGATTACTGAGGGATGGTTACAAATTGCACCGAGGTCTCACTGCTCCATCTTTCTGTAAGTCCTGCAGCAATGCTAGCATCACTCCCTCTATTGTAGAGTTTGAATTCACGGCCCCTTTAAGTTGTTGAGGGTGGCCATCCGGGCCTGGTGAATTAAAGAGGCCAACTTGTGCGTAGCCAGTGCTGGGAGGTCTGGGTGGCTGGGAGCTCGTCAGGCTGTGCATCTTACAGGGAACATCGCCGTTAGCAGCTTTCAAGATCTCCAATTTTGGCTTCTTTTTAAAAATAAATTTACAGTGCCCAATTCATTTTTTCCAATTAAGGGGCAATTTTGCGAGGCCAATCCACCTACTCTGCACATCTTTGGGTTGTGGGGGTGAAACCCACGCAAACACGGGGAGAATGTACAAACTCCACACAGTTTACACATTCTCCCTGTGTCTGCGTGGGTCTCTCACCCCCACAATTCAGGATAGGTGAATTGGCCACGCTGAATAGGAAAAAAAAATTGAATTGGCGACTCTAAATTTATATTACGAAAAGACTAGATAATCGGGTTTTAGTGATATGATGGACATAATCTATTTGTCTTTTTACGATTAGTGTGTTCTGTATGTGGAGGATGTGTATTTCCTCAGAGGGAAATTACTGGAGAGAATTCTTCGAGACAGGATCTACTCCCATTTGGAAGCAAATTGACGTATTAGTGAGAGGCAGCATGGTTTTGTGAAGGGGAGGTCGTGTCTCACTAACTTGATAGAGTTTTTCAAAGAGGTCACAAAGATGATTGATGCAGGTAGAGCAGTGGATGTGGTCTATATGGACTTCAGTAAGGCCTTTGACAAGGTCCCTCATGGCAGACTGGTACAAAAGGTGAGGTCACACAGGATCAGGGGTGAGCTGGCAAGGTAGATACAGAACAGGCTCGGTCAGAGAAGGCAGAGAGCAGCAATGGAAGGGTGCTTTTCTTTTTTTTAAAGTAATTTTAATTTAAATTTTCACATTTTCACAAAACAGAAAACAATAACAGAAAATTCTAAGAACATTAAAAAAAACAGAACCCCCCCCCCCCGGCCGTAAATACAAAACAGAAAGAATAAATTAACGCCCGTCATTGCCCCCCGGGTTGCTGCTGCTGCTGACCTTTCGTTTTTACCGTTCTGCCAGGAGATCTAGGAATGGTTGCCACCTCCTGAAAAACCCCTGCACTGACCCCCTTAGGGCAAATTTCACCCTCTCCAATTTAATAAACCCCGCCATGTCACTGATCCAGGCCTCCACGCTTGGGGGCCTCGCATCCTTCCACTGAAGAAGAATCCTCCGCCGGGCTACTAGGGACGCAAAGGCCAGAACACCGGCCTCTTTCGCCTCCTGCACTCCCAGCTCCACTGCAACCCCAAATATTGCGAGTCCCCAGCCTGGATTGACCCTGGATCCTACCACCCTCGATACCGTCCTTGCTACACCCTTCCAAAATTCCCCCAGTGCTGGGCATGCCCAGAACATGTGGACATGGTTTGCTGGGCTCCCTGAGCACCTAATACACCCGTCCTCGGTCCCAAAAAACCGACTCATCCTTGTCCCGGTCATATGAGCCCTATGCAGTACCTTAAACTGTATGAGGCTAAGCCTCGCACACGAAGAGGAGGAGTTCACCCTTTCTGGGGCATCCGCCCACGTCCCCCCCTCAATCTCCTCACCCAGCTCCTCCTCCCATTTATCTTTCAGCTCCTCCACCGAGGTCTCGTCTCTCCTGCATCACCTGGTACACTTCCGAGATCCTCCCCTCTCCAACCCATACCCCCGAGAGCATCCAGTCCTGGACCCCACGCGGCAGCAGCAGGGGGAACCCCGCCACCTGCCGCCTGACAAACGCCCTTACTTGCATGTACCTAAAGGTGTTCCCCGGGGGGAGCCTGAACTTCCCTTCCAGCTCACCCAGGCTCGCAAACTTCCCGTCTATGAACAGGTCCCCCAGCCTCCTGACATCTGCCCTGTGCCAACTCAGGAACCCGCCATAAATTCTCCCCGGAACAAACTGGTGGTTCCCCCATATCGGGGACCCCATCGAGGCCCCCACCACCCCCCTGTGCCGCCTCCATTTCCCCCAAATCTTGAGGGTAGCTGCCCGTGGTATACCTCGTCGGAGGGAGCGGCAGCGGCGCCGTTGCAAGCGCTTCCAGGCTCGTACCTACACAGGATGCCATATCCAACCTCTTCCATGCCGCCCCCTCCCCGTCCATTACCCACTTACGCACCATCGCTGCATTGGCAGCCCAATAATACCCACAGAGGTTGGGCAACGCCAGCCCCCCCGTCCCTGCCTCGCTCCAAGAACACCCGTCTCACCCTTGGAGTCCCGTGCGCCCACACAAACCCCATAATGCTCCTGTTAAACCGCCTGAAAAAGGCCTTCGGGATAAGGATGGGAAGGCACTGGAACAGGAACAGAAACCTCGGGAGCACCGTCATCTTGACTGACTGCACCCTACCCGCCAGAGACAGCGGCAGCATGTCCCACCTCTTAAACTCCTCCTCCATTTGCTCCACCAGCCTCGTGAGGTTTAGCTTATGCAAGGCCCCCCAGCTCCTGGCCACCTGAACCCCCAAGTACCTGAAGCTCCTCTCCGCCCTTTTCAGTGGGAGCCTCCCAATCCCCCCCTCCTGGTCCCCCGGGTGTACCACAAACAGCTCGCTTTTCCCCAAGTTGAGCTTATACCCTGAGAAATCCCCAAATTCCCGGAGAATCCCCATCACCACCGGCATTCCCCCCACCGGGTCCGCCACATGCAACAATAGGTCATCCGCATAGAGCGACACTCGGTGCTCCTCCCCACCCTGGACCAGCCGCCTCCAACTCCCCGACTCCCTCAGCGCCATAGCCAGGGGTTCAATTGCCAGCGCAAAAAGTAGGGGGACAGGGGACACCCCTGCCTCGTCCCTCGGTATAGTCGAAAATACTCCGACCTCCTCTTATTCGTGGCCACACTCGCCACCGGGGCCTCATACAACAGCCTCACCCAACTGACAAACCCCTCCCCAAACCCAAACCTTTCCAGCACCTCCCACAAATAGCCCAATCGACCCTATCAAAGGCCTTCTCCGCGTCCAGTGCCACCACTATCTCCGCCTCCCCTTCTACTGCCGCCATCATAATAACGTTCAAGAGCCTCCATATATTAGTGTTCAGCTCAGAAGGGTGCTTTTCTAATTGGAGGACTGTGACTAGTGGTGTTCCACAGGGATCAGTGCTGGGACCTTTGCTGTTTGTAGTATATATAAATGATTTGGAGGAAAATGTAACTGGTCTGATTAGTAAGGTTGCAGACGACACAAAGGTAGGTGGAATTGCGAATAGCGATGAGGACTGTCAGAGGATACAGCAGGATTTAGATCGTTTGGAGACTTGTGCGGAGAGGTGGCAGATGGAGTTTAATCCGGACAAATGTGAGGTAATGCATTTTGGAAGGTCTAATGCAGGTAGGGAATATACAGTGAATGGCAGAACCCTCAAGAGTATTGACAGTCAGAGAGATATAGGTGTACAGGTCCACAGATCACTGAAAGGGGCAACACAGGTGGAGAAGGTAGTCAAGGCATACGGCATGCTTGACTTCATTGGTCGGGGCATTGAGTATAAGAATTGGCAAGTCATGTTGCAGCTGTATAGAACCTTAGTTAGGCCACACAGAGTATAGTGTTCAATTCTAGTCGCCACACTACCAGAAGGATGTGGAGGCTTTAGAGAGGGTGCAAAAGAGATTTACCAGGATGTTGCCTGGTATGGAGGGCATTAGCTATGAGGAGCAGTTGAATAAACTCGGTTTGTTCTCACTGGAACGACGGAGGTTGAGGGGCGACCTGATAGAGGTCTACAAAATTATGAGGGGCATAGACAGAGTGGATAGTCAGAGGCTTTTTCCCAGGGTAGAGGGATCAATTACTAGGGGGCATCAGTTTAAGGGGGCAAGCTTTAGAGGAGATGTACGAGGCAAGTTTTTTTTACACAGAGGGTAGTGGGTGACTGGAACTCGCTGCCGGAGGAGGTGGTGGAAGCAGAGACGATAGTGATGTTTAAGGAGCATCTTCACAAATACATGAATAGGATGGGAATAGAGGGATACGGACCCCGGAAGTGTAGAAGATTGTAGTTTAGTCGGGTAGCATGGTCAGCATGGCTTGGAGGGCCGAAGGGCCTGTTCCTGTGCTGTACTTTTCTTTGATCTTTGTTCCATTTTAATTATTCCAGCAGCAAGCAGGTTGCGAAATAAGGAAAGATTTTTATTATCGCACGCTTGCCCCAGCAGTTTCAAACACTATTTCTCACTCACTCAACTCATCCACACTATCACTCACACAAAAATTAAATAAAAATGAGAGAAGAACAATTGTCTACGATTGTCTCGTCTCTCTTTCGTGGCAGGCCTGTAGTTTCTTAGATGAGTAGATACTTTAGTTGAAGTGATGGTCTTGTACGGCAGGGAATTTCCAGTAAGCTGCACATCTTATTGTCGTCGCCTTTCCAGGGTCTCAAGTGAACTTGAGGTTGGAACAGGTTGGGGAGGGTCCTTTTCCGACCATTAAGTAATTGCTGTTTATTACCTTGCTTTCCTGGATGTCTTTGCAGCTGTTTGATGGGTTTTGGTGGAGTCGGGTGGATTTCTGCCAGAACAGCTTCTTACGGTTTTAAAAGCAGGTCACAAACATGGCTGTGTCACCATCTAACCTGTTACCTGTCCAAATTCCTTTTCCAAATAAGATGGATGACCAGGTCGATGATGCATCCTGTGTGATGTCTTTCACACGGTGAGAGTTTGAGACAGCTAAGGCTGGATTCTCCGTTTTGGAGACTAAGTCCCCACGCCGTCAGGACCGGTTCCCTGTTTTGCTGGGAGCAGGGAGGCAGCACAGAGCTCGCAGCTCTAACGGCCGATACGGCCCCCAGCACTTCTGGTTCAGAGGCCGCGCATGCGCCCGGCGGCTCCGTGCAGCGGCCGCGTCTTGCTCCATGGCGGACTCAGCCCGGGGACCTGGACCGCCAAAGTAGTGCCCGCATTGGCTGCTCGCGCATCCCGGACCGCCCACACACGTTGCCCCCAGCCCTGAATGAAGCCCCCCCCCCGCCCACCAATCGGCCCTCCTC
Source organism: Scyliorhinus canicula (assembly GCF_902713615.1). Taxonomy (NCBI): domain Eukaryota; kingdom Metazoa; phylum Chordata; class Chondrichthyes; order Carcharhiniformes; family Scyliorhinidae; genus Scyliorhinus; species Scyliorhinus canicula. The sequence continues at coordinate 181,061,986 of NC_052151.1, forward strand.
CCACTGTGGCGGCCCCGGACTGAGTCCGCAGCTGCCACGCGAGGTTCCGGGCGGTGTGAGCACATATAATCCACGCCGGCCGGCCGCCAACGGAGCATCGCGGGGCGGGCCCTCAGGCAATGGCCTGAGACAGTGGACACGCGGCGCGACGTACTCCTCCAGTAAGCCGCATTTTCAGGGTGACGGAGAATGAAAAAACCGGCGCCGCTCCCGATTCCAGCTCCAAAACAAACAAGGGCCGCACGGTAACACAGTGATTAGCACTGTTGCTTCACAGCTCTAGGGTCCCAGGTTAGATTCCGGCTTGGATCACTGTCTGTGCGGAGTCTGCACGTCCTCCCCGTGTGTGCGTGGGTTTCCTCCGGGTGCTCCGGTTTCCTCCCACAGTCCAAAGATGTGCAGGTTAGGTGGAGTGGCCATGATAAATTGCCCTTAGTGTCCAAAAAGGCTAGGTGGGGTTACTGGGATACGGGGATAGGGTGGAGACGTGGGCTTAAGTAGGGTGCTCTTTCCACGGGTTGGTGCAGACTTGATGGACCGAATGGCCTCCTTCTGCACTGTAAATTCTATGAAAATGGATTGTCCGCCCCGTCGACGAACGTGATTTCGGTGTCGGGGAGCAGAGAATCCTGCCCCTAGTGTCTGACTGGCTCAATTGATCAATTGACTGGCTCAACTGGCTCTTAAGGGATGAATATTGACCAGGAGGTTAGGGCAAACCAACCTGCCCTTCAAGTAATCTTTGGGATCATTTGCCCCTGTTTGGTTGTCATACAGCACAAACCAAGGTTGTTCAGCCCCTATCTGTGCCTGGGCCAGTTTTTTGATGGGTGGATCCAATTAGTCCCACACCTCTGCTCTTTCCCCATAGCCCTGTAAACATTTCCCCTTTGAGAATGTAATTAAATCTCTTTGGTTGGTACAATTGAGTCCACAACCACTACCCTTAAAGGCAGTGTGTTCCCCGTCAGAATAAGAAAAGATTTCTTCAAGTCGTCACTGGTTACTTTTACCAATCCTCTGGTCAAGTATCCCATTTAACAGACAGCAAGTCTGCCAGTGTGTCACTCTCTCTCTATACAGCAATGGCAGTGGTGCTGAGGTTTTATGATCAAGTCCTAGAATGGGGCTTGAAACCACAGACATCCGGCCCAGAGGCCAGACTGCTACCAACTGAGCCAAGGCTATAGATATAAAATTTGTGATAGAATGATTTCTTAATTACAGAATGGTGTACTGGTGATGAGTGGGACAGATGCTGTGTGGAGGAGTGTTGCATGAGGCAAAGTAGCTGTATATCTCAGAGCTGTGACAAGGCGTGGGTGTTACATTAAATAAACCTCCCCCACGTTCTCCACAACGATATACCTGAGGCAAGTGAAGGAGGCAGAGCAAATAAATGTATCTTTGTCACTCCAGTGCCAACGAACAGCATCAAGACTCCATTTTGCTGCAAGCAGCGCAGTGCTACTGAATTTCCACAAGGTGGGGCTGTTCCTCCACATATTAAGCAACTGGCAGAGGTTTTGTTTTGTCCTGGGCTTTTCATTGAAGCAAAGTGGAAAGATGCAGAATTTAGGAGTCACACCTTCTCTTGCTGTGCTCGCTCATTGTGGAGCAGATGTTCCAGCCTCGTCAGACTGTTTAAATAATCCCATATCAATTCCTAAAGATGAAAAGAATGTAAAAATAAAGAGTGAAGTCTCGAAGTACTGTGCAGGCAATACAACAACAACTTTGTGTTTGTATCACACCCAAAGGTGCTTCACAGGAATATCGTCAATCAAAATTTGACACTTAGCCGTGTAGGGAGTGATCAAAACAGGAGACCGAAAGTGTGGTTTTAAGGAGCATCTGGAAGTAGCAGAGGGAGGCAGAGGGGTTTAGGGAGGGGATTGGGGCCTAGGCAGAGAAGACGCGTGCAACAATATTAAACAACAAAAAAGAACAATACAGCACAGGAACAGGCCCTTTGGCCCTTCAAGCCTGTACCGGTCATGGCGCCAACCTTTGCCAAAACCCTCAGCACTTCCTAGTGCCGTATTCCTCTATACCCATCCAATCCATGTGTTTGTCAAGATGCCTTTTAAATGCCGTTAATGTATCTGCTTCCACAACCTCCCCTGGCAATGTGTTCCAGGCGCTCACCACCCTCTGTGTAAAAAAACTTGCCTCGCACATATTCTCTAAATTTTGCTCCACGAACCTGAAACCTATGCCCAGAGCAGCACGGTGGTGCAGTGGTTAGCACAGCTGCCTCATGGCACTGAGGTCCCAGGTTCGATCCCGGCTCTGGGTCACTGTCCGTGTGGAGTTTGCGCATTCTCCCCGTGTTTGCGTGGGTTTCAGCCCCACAACCCAAAGATGTGCAGGATAGGTGGATTGGCCAGGTTAAATTGTCCCTTAATTTGGAAAAGTGAATTGGGTACTCTAAATTTATTTTAAAAATCTGTGCCCCCTGGTGACTGACCCCTCCACCCTGGGAAAGAGTGCCTGACTATCCACTCTAACCATGCCCCTCATAATCTTGTAGACCTCTATCAGGTCGCCCTTCGACCTCCGTCATTCTAATGAAAACAGTCCAAGTCTATTCACCCTCTCCGCATAGCTGACACCCTGCAGACCAGGCAGCATCCTGGTAAACCTCCTCTGCACCCTCTCCAAAGCCTCCACATCCTTCTGGTAATGTGGCGACCAGAATTGTGCCAGACATCACTTGATTGGGAGCCGGTGTAGGTCAGCGAGTGGAGGGGGAACCGGACATGCCGTGAGCTGAGACACAAAGCTTTTGAGCTTTATGGAGAGTAGAATGCGGGAGTGCGCCGGAATAGTCGAGTTAAGAGGGAATGAGGGCATGAACGAGGGTTTCAGCAGCTGATGAGCTCAGATAGGGTGCGGGATGTGCGGGAGGGGGGGGGGGTGGAAAAGGGGGTCTTAGTGAGGGCGTGGACCAAGTCGGAAGCTTAAGATCAAAGTGACACCAAGGCTGAAAACAGACTGGCTTAATCTCAGCCTGTTGCCAAGGGAGAAGAAGGACATAGTCGGTTGCTAGGGAATGGAGTTTAGAGTGGGGGCTGAAAATAACGGCTTCAGTCTTTCTAATATGTAATGGAGGGAATTTCTGCACACACAGTGCTGGATGTGGGATAAGCAATCTGATCATTTAGCAACAGGAGGAACAGAGAAAGGTGGGGATGAGGGAGGGCTGGGTGTGGCCAGCGTACATCTGAAAGCTTACGTCAGGGGTTTGGATGTTGTCATCGAGGGACAGTGTCTAGATGAGAAATGGGAGGGGGAGGGGGGTCAAGGATATATCCTTGGGGGACACCGGAGGTACCCGACACGGGAGCTGGAAGGGAAGCCATCGCAAGTGATTCCCTGGCTATGATGAGAAAACAATGGAAGGAGATGAGCACAGTCCCACCCAGCTGGACAGCTGTGGAGAGGTGCTGGAGGAAGGTGGCGTGGTCAGGGTGTCAAAGGCTGCAGGCAGGGTCAAACGGACAAAGAGGGAACATTTGTTTACCTTTGCCACCATTACCCAGGATGTCATTTGTGATTTGAACAGGAATTATTTCTGTATTGTGGTGGGGGCAGCAGTTTGATTGAAATACTTCCCAAAGTGCAGTCACTGTTGTAATGTAGAAAATGCGGCGACCAGGCTGTGCACAGCAAGATCCCACAAATTGCCATGAGATTAATGGTTCCGGGGGTGTTGACTGAGGGATAACTATTGACCTGGGAGAACTCCTTTCTTCTGTTGTGTCTTGGGGTCCTTCACACCCGCGTGAGAAAGCAGACAAGGCCTAAGTTTGATACCTCCACTGGAAAGGCAGTAGTGCTGACAGTGCTGACCCCTCCCCCAGCCCTGCACTGGGGAGTGTCAGCCTGGCCTCAGTGCTCAGATCTCTGATGTGTGACTCAAAGCCACAAACTGAGTCAGAGATGAGAGAGATACCAGCTGAATCACGACTGACATCAGAAAGCAGGAGCAGTCACTCCAGGGTTAACTGTTCGAGAGCTGCCTGTTGGACTGCGTGATCTCCTGGAGACACCCTTTAATATCTGACTCGTCTCACCCAGCAGCTCGTGGTAACAAACTGCTTGCTTTATGACTCTTGGATGGCAGCCATCCTGTGGAAAGTCCCTGATTTGCAGATGAGGGCAGCAATTAAACCAAACAAAAGTTCCCCCAACTACTTTCCTTTTCTTGCTGAACATTTGCTGTCAATAACACACCACAAGAAATAGGAAGGTGGGGGGTGGGGGTGGGGTCGGATTGGCAGGAGTGGGAGAGAAGGAGCCTGCTCAGCAATGGGAGCTGCTTTCAAATCCATAACAGCACCATTCTGCTCGGAGAAAACGTTACAGAGAAAAAAGTACCATTCGGCCCACAGTGTGGGAGGTAACTGTATCAAAGGGGTAGCCTGGCCATGATGGGCCGAATGCTCTCCTGCTGTGTGATTAGATTCTACATGGCATGTGCCCTGTGGGATATTCCCATAGAAACAGGAGGAGGTCATTCAACCCCTCAACTGGTTCTGCCATCTCCTCAGATCATGGCTGATTCAAGACTGGGCCTGACTTTGGTACCATTCTGTCTGGTAGCCAAAATAGGCCTGAGGCAAAGTCCCCATGAGGACTAGGTCGCATTATGATAGCCAGTAACCTTCGTATAGGCGGGAAGCCATTGCCAGACGATACTAATTGAAAAAAGTGCCCACTTAGCTGGGCTCAGAAATACGGCGGGGTTCCCGGTTCCTGAGACTAAGGGCTGGATTCTCAGGCTATGTCGGAGGAAATGAAAGTCTTAGGACCAAAAAGCCGGCACCACCCCCCCGTACCGACGCTCCGCCCGGTGGGTGGGGGGGGAGGCTGCTTTACTTGCAGATACAGACGGAGAATTACTGGGTCCGTGGCCGCGTATGTGTACGGCGGCGACGGCGGCGTGTGGGCCCGGCCTGACAGAAAGTGCCCTCCCGTAACCCCCCTCGCCACCCCCAGACCAACCCCCACCAATCCCTCCAGCACCCACCGAAGACCCCCCAGCCAGAGGAACGGCTTCCCCCTCCCCCGACTTTGGCAACGCTGGACGGAGTCCAGCCAGGTCCCTGAAAACTGAGAACGCACGTGCCCCATGCCATTGGGAAGTTGGCTCAGCGGGGGCGGAGCATGGGGGGCGGAGCATCGGGGACGGAGCATCGGGGGCGGAGCATCAGGGGCGGAGCATCGGGGGCAGAGCATCGGGGGCGGAGCATCGGAGGAGTAGCGTCGAGGCCAGAGCAACGGGGCTGGAGCATCGGGGCCAGAGCTTTGGGGGCGGAGCATCGGGGGCGGGGCATCGGGGCTGGAGCATTGGGGGAGTAGTGTCGAGGCCAGAGCAACGGGGCCGGAGCATCGGGGCCAGAGCTTTGGGGGCGGAGCATCGGGGGCGGGGCGTCGGGGCGGAGCGTCGGGGGCGGAGCATCAGGGGCGGGTCATCGGGGCGGGTCATCGGGGGCGGGGCATCGGGGGGCGTGGCATCGGGGGCGGAGCATCAGGGGTGTGGCATTGGGGCGGGGCATCGGGGGGCGTGGCATTGGGGGGGGGGCGTGGCATCGGGGGCGGGGCATCGGGGGAGTGGCATCGGGGGCGGAGCATCAGGGGCGGAGCATCGGGGGAGGGACATCGGGGGAGGGACATCGGGGGCGGGGCATCGGGGGCGGGGCATCGGGGGCAGAGCATTGGTCGGCAGGCCTCCAGGTGTCGTCCTTCGGCCGTCCCAACAGTGTGTGGTGTACTGACCGATGATGCTGTTTTGGAGGGGCTGGAGCATCTGAAAAACAGCACCGCCCCGATATTGGCATAAAACAGATTCTCCGGCCAATGGCCAAATGCGATTTCGGTGTCGGCAATCGGAGAATCCAGCCTTAAGTGTTGACGCCGGGGCATGAGGATTCGCGGACTTCCACGGCAGCAAAACTGGTGCTGCACCTGGACCGATACAACGAGCGTTGAGGGGCTAGCACTGGTACCACGTGGAGCACAATCACCTCCAATGAGAAACGGTGCGGGATTGGCCGGGTCCGTGATTGACACTCGGGAGGCTGACAAGCTGCAGGCGCAGGTACACATTACACTCCCCCACACACACTCATCCCAGCCAACAATATGGCACTGGTTATGCTGGAGCCCACCCATACAGCTGATGGGTCATCTGGGGCCAGAGAGGTGGTGGGGGGGCGGGGGGGGGGACCTATATGACCCATGGCCCTAGGTTCACAGTGAGATGTCAGCTGCGTACACAGCTGCACGGCTGCCTTTCCGGCTGCAGCAATGGTGTTCCGTGCCCGTCCATCCCGACCCCACAGCCCACCTCCTGGCCACCCCCAGCTACTCGCCCCTGGCCCTGACAGAAGCCAAGAAGCAAACTATGGCGATGTTGGACACTTTCTGTCCCCCCCTCAATATCCCTCAGCAGCCGCGTCGCCTGTTTCACGATTTTAAAAGCACAAACACCGCTGGGAATTCCCCCCCCCCCAGTGGAGGCGGAGAACCGCGTAGGTCCCGGAGAATGCTGGGTCAGGTTTGCTAATGATATGCCAATGGCATTTACTGTGTGTGCAGAGTGCAACTCTGTCGAGGCACCGGAGAATTGCGATTCTCCGCCCAATCGTGTTTCCCGATTCTGCTGCCAGCTGCCGGAGAATCCCACCCATGAATATTCCGACTCCGGCAGCGACCTTGGGACCATGTCAGGCCAGAATGCAGCACAGGAGGAGTGTAGCCACGTCCCCATATGACAGGGCCAGATTGGGTACGCCCATTGAGGACATGCTGTGAAAGAACAGGTTTTTTATATTTGAAAGTGATCAATTCTTTTTTTTCCAATTAAGGGGCAATTTAGCGTGGTCAATCCACCAAGCCTGCACAACTTTGGGTTGTGGGGGGGAAACCCACGCAAACACGGGGAGAATGTGCAAACTCCACACGGACAGTGACCCAGAGCTGGGATTGAACCTGGGGCCTTGGCGCCGTGGGACAGCAATGCTAACCCACTGTGCCACCGTGCAACTCCATGAAAGAGCAGTTTTAAAGTGAAGACAGAGACAGCCAAAGATTCCCTGCTATTATCAAGGTATGTTGAAACTGGGGCAGCACATGGCTAAGTGGTTACCATTGCTGTCTCACGGCGCTGAGGACCCAGGTTCGAATCCCGGCCCTGGGTCACTGTCCATGTGGAGTTTGCACATTCTCCCCGTGTCTGTGTGGGATTCACCCCCACAACCCAAAAGATGTGCAGGGTAGGTGGATTGGCCATGCTAAATTGTCTCTTAATTGGAAAAAAAAGAGAGTTGCGTATTTTAAACTTTTTAAAAACAAAAAAAAATGTATTATGTATGGGGTGATTTGTCAGGTCTGTACACAGAATAATACTTTTCACTGTACCTTGGTACATGTGGCAGATTTATCAATAAATAAATAAACAATAATCTACAAATTCTTTATTCAGTTATAATTATCTAATATTTAAGCCAAATCTAATATTTGAATAAGAAATTTGTAGAAGTTTATAAAGTTTAATGGAAAACATTTATTATCAAATCGTGATAAATACAAAAGTTTGCTCCCATGTTAACATTTCAGCTGCAGTTTGACATTTTGTTTAATACCTACCTGCACTTTTCCAAATTCTTGCCATAAAATATATTTTTTTCACTTTTTGTAAGTATGGCAGGGAGAGTGGGGGAGGAGGTAGAGGAGAGGTAGAGGAGTGAGGGGGAGGGGGAAATGAGGCAAGGGAGGAGAGGGGATGGACAGAGGAAGGATTCAATGTTCAAAAGCAGCGGCTGCCCTTGCGTCACCTGGGGTCTGAGCTTCCTCACCTGCCCCAGAAGTTATGTCTGCATCAAGCTCCATATTGCCCTCCTCCATTTCAGGTGGAGTGCTATCTGGCGGGTGAGTGCTCAGTCCATGTTGAAGGGCAAAGTTGTGCAATGCACAACATACTACAACTGTCGTGAGTTTCACCATCACTGTTAAGGCAGTGCGGTAGTTAGAGTTCGGCTTCAGGTTTTCCTTCAATAGTTCAACCTAAGACGTCCCATTGCCTCCTTGCTGAATCGCAGCCGCCTTGCACACATCTCCTCTGACATCATTTTATATGATGTCCTTTGCCTGTACACCCTATTTTTAAAAAAAAATTTTTTATTAAGGTTTTCAAAAAATATCAAAAACAGAAAATAACAACAAGAAAACAATATTAACAACAAAAAAGAAAAAAATACAATAACCCCCAAAACCAACCCCCCCCCCACACCCCCCCTCCCCCCCCCCCACCCCCGCCCCCCCCCACAGCAACTACAAAAAGGAGAAATAGGTAAGCACCCGGCATATTCAATAAACACGTGTACACATTTTGCCTGTACACCCTAAGGGGTGGGTGATTGCTTCACTTCCTCAAAAGTCAGACATAGAGCCTGACTCCAGATTTTGAATCTGCACTGGATTCTGCAATAACTGTCAGATAGTTCACATTAGATTACGGAGGCTTGCATATGTTAACTAAGGTGTTAGACTGTGATAAAGCATTTGAAGTAATCACTGAGACTTGAAAAGATCAACATTACATAAGGGAGACTCTTAAGCAACACAGCTTAAAGTACATTGCAAAATCCAAATGTACTTTAGCTCTGCATCAGCTGGGAGGACAGGCACACTTATATTATTGTCCTTACAGGAGCCAAGAGCGCCAGTATTGAGGCCGTGATGATCCGAAGCCAACTCCGCTGGGCCGGCCATGTGTCGAGCAAGTCAGAGTCCCAGCTGCCAAAGCAAATCTTCTTCGCCCAGCTCAAGGAAGGCTCCTGAACAAGAGGAGGACAAAAGAATCTCTTCAAAGACTATCCCGAAGACTTACCTGAAAAAATGCAACATAGATGTAAAAGCCTGGGAGAACCTTGCTCAGAAGAGGCCTACTTGGAAGAACCTCCTGATTGAAGGGACACAATTCTTGGAGGACAGCTGACAGCAAGAGGAGGCCAGGAAAAGAAGCCTCAGAAATGAATCCCAGTGACCTCGAGTCCACGGACTGATTCCACCTCTCAGAAACATGTGCCAAATGTGCGATCGAAGATGCAGCTCCAGGATTGAGCTCATCAGCCGCGCAAGAACCCACAGAACCCATGACCAGTAATATGGAGTTTCTTAGGTCAACAATCATATTTGTTAGCGAGTGATCACCGAAGATTACATACACTCTAAACCCATTCTTTTTTTCTTCCTTTATAATGTTGTTTTCAATTAAGGGGCAATTTAGCATGGCCAGTCTACCTACCCTGCGCATCCTTGGGTTGTGGGGGTGAGACCCATGTGGGCACGGGGCGAATGTGCAGACTCCACACGTGCAGTGACCCGGGGTCGTGAGAGGAGTAAGTCATTGGTTAGCCGTCACGTGGACTAACGTCTCTAGTTCTGGGCACCACACCTTTAGGAAGGGTTTGGAGTTGGTGGATTGGAGACTCATTGGAACCGCACCAGAGTTGTCTGTTATTTGGGGAGATTAGAAAATATAGGAACAGGACGAGGCCTTTCGGCCCCTTGAGTCTATTCCACCATTCAGTTGGATCGTAACAGACCTGCATCTTAACTCCATGTGCCCGACTTAAGAAATATTGAGGAATAGTGGAACGGGTCCGTATTTATGGACCACATCAAGCCTCCACCCATCCCTCTTCACCTGAAACCTGTCAGTATATCCTTCATTTATTTATCCACCTTCTGTTTGAAGCCCTTAAGCTACTCACCATGACTATTGCAAATGGTAGCACATCCCAGTCAGTCTCTGAGCAAAGGAGTTCCTCTGAATGGTAGATTTATTAGAAATGTCCACATATTTATGACCCTTCGTTGCGATCTTCCTGTCCCACCCCAAGTGGAAATATCTTCTCTGACAAACCCTTTCATGATCTCAAAGATGTCTAACAGGTCATCCTCCCCACTCTCCCCCTCAGCCATCTCCCTCAGGGAAAATAACTCCAATCTGTTTGGTATTTCCTCATCAGCAGAATATAAACACATTTAACAGAATGACTATCGCAGGCTTGGAGGGCCGAAGGGCCTGTTCCTGTGCTGTAATTTTTCGTTGTTCTTTGTTCTATCTGTTCAGGAAAACCAATCTCTGATGAGAAAAAACGTAAAGGTTTGAAAGTAACGTCCAAGGTACAGAGTTTATAAGAAAGTATTTGCGCAGTTAATACTGACTGCACGAAATAGCGCCACTAATCCTGGGCAGAATGGGATTGACTGGGTAACACCCCACCCCCTCCACACCCCACCTGTCAATCACACCTGGAACCTGCATTGATGTAGTGACTGGTATTACACATATTTGTTACTGCGGAACTATCCTTCACTTACTGTCATTTGCGAGAAAATAACCATGCTTTTATTTGTGAGACTTTGCTGTAGTTTTGGTCATGGGTTCTGTTTGCTGTAGTTGCTGTTTAAATAGACTCTGTAGACTGCTTGCTGCAGCATGCTGTTTAAATAGACTCTGTAAACTGCTGCAGCATGCTGTTTAAATAGACTCTGTAAACTGCTGCAGCATGCTGTTTAAATAGACTCTGTAGACTGCTGCAGCATGCTGTTTAAATAGGTTCTGTAGACTGCTTGCTGCAGCATGCTGTTTAAATAGACTCTGTAGACTGCTTGCTGCAGCATGCTGTTTAAATAGACTCTGTAGACTGCTGCAGCATGCTGTTTAAATAGGTTCTGTAGACTGCTTGCTGCAGCATGCTGTTTAAATAGACTCTGTAGACTGCTTGCTGCAGCATGCTGTTTAAATAGACTCTGTAGACTGCTGCAGCATGCTGTTTAAATAGACTCTGTAGACTGCTTGCTGCAGCATGCTGTTTAAATAGGTTCTGTAGACTGCTTGCTGCAGCATGCTGTTTAAATAGACTCTGTAGACTGCTTGCTGCAGCATGCTGTTTAAATAGACTCTGTAGACTGCTTGCTGCAGCATGCTGTTTAAATAGACTCTGTAGACTGCTTGCTGCAGCATGCTAAGACCTTGCTGCTGCATGCATGGTTTAAATAGACTCTGTAGACTGCTTGCTGCAGCATGCTGTTTAAATAGACTCTGTGGACTGCTTGCTGCAGCATGCTGTTTAAATAGACTCTGTAGGACTGCTTGCTGCAGCATGCTGTTTAAATAGGTTCTGTAGACTGCTTGCTGCAGCATGCTGTTTAAATAGACTCTGTAGACTGCTTGCTGCAGCATGCTGTTTAAATAGACTCTGTAGACTGCTTGCTGCAGCATGCTGTTTAAATAGACTCTGTGGACTGCTTGCTGCAGCATGCTGTTTAAATAGACTCTGTAGACTGCTTGCTGCAGCATGCTGTTTAAATAGGTTCTGTAGACTGCTTGCTGCAGCATGCTGTTTAAATAGACTCTGTAGACTGCTTGCTGCAGCATGCTGTTTAAATAGACTCTGTAGACTGCTTGCTGCAGCATGCTGTTTAAATAGACTCTGTAGACTGCTTGCTGCAGCATGCTGTTTAAATAGACTCTGTAGACTGCTTGCTGCAGCATGCTGTTTAAATAGACTCTGTAGACTGCTTGCTGCAGCATGCTGTTTAAATAGACTCTGTAGACTGCTTGCTGCAGCATGCTGTTTAAATAGACTCTGTAGACTGCTTGCTGCAGCATGCTGTTTAAATAGACTCTGTAGACTGCTTGCTGCAGCATGCTGTTTAAATAGGTTCTGTAGACTGCGAGAGTACATTGTTTATATAGACTCTAGACTGGTAGCTGTTGCCTGCTGATGAAATGCATTGTTAGACTGGTTACTGTATAAAGGAGCTTAAATAGACTCTGTAGACTGTTTGCTGTAGTACGGTGTTTAAATGGCTCAGCAGACTGAGTATCTAAGCAATCTTTGTTGAATAAATAGTTGCTGTAAATACATGGGGGGTGGGGGTGGGGTGCTGCTAGTAGGATCTATGATGTGAAATATTTTGAAGCCTTTTATTAATGTGCCAGTGGCAAATGGTAATGTTTGTAGAAGGTGTGTCATTGCAGCTGCTTCATGGGGACCAATGTCTCCATTAATCCCTGCCCTTCTGAAATGAGGAAGCCTTATTCACAGTGTCTCTGTGACACCGCTGCCACTCCTACTGAAAGCCTGGCCCTGCCCACTGTGTGAAAGTGGTCCTATAAGGACCATGCTGATTAGACCTCCCAATGCTGGACCCAGCCACTGTCCCTCATTGGACTGGGTCCCCGGACACCTGCTTCGAAAATGGGAACATTGTCTCCTTCATCCCACCACAGCCACTTGTGGGTTCCCAACCCAGGATGGAGGCTGACATTGGCATCATGACCCACCCAGGAAACTTCAGCTCCGGATTGAAATTGCCACAAAGCACATTTGGGTATTTATCGAGGCCTTTGCTGATTTGTGCTGTAGAAAATCAAAGACACACCTGCAATATTGTTCAAAGTTATTGTGTCACATGTTCAGAAAGGGTTTCTTCTCTCGTTCTTTTACCCTTAGGCTTTTAATTATTTCACACAAACTCGTATCACAGCTGTTTTTAAATCGATGAAATGAACAGCTGCAAGAGAAGTATTTCCCCCCAGCGGTGTGCTGAAATCCCGGAGCGGATTGAGTGCCCCATCCATCCCTGCTCGAAAGCTCCAATACACAGATGCTGGTTCAGTCCACTCCGACACTGATCCGGACCGGGAAGTGGGCTAGGGTGCAGCAGGAGGGTTCCGAAAGAAAAAGGAGAAGCGGGGAATGGGTGTTGTGAGAAGAAAGAGAGGAGAGATGGGGGACGGAAGAAGGAAAAGTAGAAAGCGAAAGACATTGAAAAGCACTTCCCAGCCAATGGAATACTCGTGATGTGTAGTCCCCTGTTGTACGAAATTCAGAAGCACAGGAAGCTCCCACAAACAGCAATGTGATAATGACCAGATCATCTGTTTTAACTGTTTTGATTGAAGGATAAATACTGGCCAGGCGACTGGGGAATACTCCCCCCACTGGTCTCCAAATGGATCTTTCACCCAGCTAGAGGGCAGGAGCAAGCCTTGGTTTACTAGCTCAATCAGTGAGGAGACACTTCTGACAGTGCAGCACTCCCTCGGCACTCCACTGGGAGTATCAGGCTGGGTTAAATGCTCAGGTGTCTGGGGAAGGATTGGAATGCTCTTGCTCAGGAATGGGGGCACTACCCACTGACCCCAGCTAATGCCATTCCCGATATGTAAGTGTCAGCCTGATTTTAAATATTGTCCCTGGGAACATGCAGGGTTCACACACATCTTGTAGGCCGGGATCTACCAATCTGGTGACCCTCAAGAGTTAGGCAATCATTTAAAACCAAAGACCAGACAAAAGAGGCTTTTGTTTTGAACGGGCTGGCTTCTGCGTTAACCCATTGCCTAAGTTCAGTTCCTGCAAGGCCTTTTCTTTATGAGTATGTGGCACAGCAGTAAGTGTGGGCTGCTCGCACATCCTCAATTAAGGCCTAGCTTTCCCTCTCGTGATGTTTTTTGCCGGAGGGTGACCTCTGGACTTGGGAGCTGATGTGACTCGAATCGACAATCCTTTCTCTCTCTCCCTCTCTGTGTGTGGGAGGCACTGGGACTGTGGAACACACAAGAGTGTGGCACAGGCTCAGAAGTAAGCGGCCCCCTATTCCCACAGGAGCAAGATCCCATTGGAGTGGGTTTTGTCCCGGTCGGTGATTTGTCTCAATTTGTTGTGTTGATTGGGTTTACCTCGTGCCTGCTAGAAGCCGGTCGGGTGAGGAGCTGGGCGGTTTGTTTTGAGTGGGGACTAATGGAGTTTTTTTTTAGAAACTGTTCTGATTGAAAGCATATGGGCTTGGAAAGGAATTGAACGCTGCACAAGTTTCCTGCTAATGTAACTGGAAAACATGAATTCTCTGTGCAGCAAATTCCTGATGTAAGCAACTTCTGCTGAACACAGTGGGCCAAAGGAAACTGCCCGAATTCTTAAAGGGAAACTACCCGAATTCTTAAAGGGAAACTACTGCCTTCTGTCTGAGGATGGAAAAAAGCTCAAAACCGATGCATCACCATCATGACAACTCACCACCTTTTTCTGGCCCTGTTTAATGTAAATACATTAACATGAAGACGGTGTGCCTTTAAGAGAAACGGGTGACGAGTGGGGTGGGTGCTCAACTTCCGTGGTGTGACTTGAGTTCCAGTGGGAGAAACGTGGTCACTTTAGCCTAGAAATGAGGAGACTGGGGAACCTGGGGGTGGGTGGGTTGGTGGGGGCGGGGGAAGGTAGGGTGGAGGAGTTGGCAGAGGATGGGGAGGGAGAGGAGGAGGGAGCTGCAGGACTTACTGAAGGGTGCGAAAACTCAAACAGATTGCAAAAACTAAACAGGACCCGGTTTTCAAAGTAAGCAGATGGGCACCAAGTTAAGCTTGACCTCAGGCAAGACGTGGAACAGAATCCCAGACAAGCAGGGTTGCCAACTCCACTTGGATGCATTCCTGGAGGTTACATCACATGACATGCCAGCTCTAATCTGCACTGCCTGGTCTTTCACCCGTCTCCAACACTTCGAAAATAATAAACCAAAGAGTTTAAAGAAAAAGAGAAAAAAAAAAACCGATCGCCCCAGTGAGTTTACCCCCGGTTTTCTGCTTACCAGAAATGTCTATCATTGCTGCTAAATCCTGGACAAAGTTTTTAAAAATAAATTTGGAGTACCCAATTGATTTTTCCCAATTAAGGGGCAATTTAGCGTGGGCAATCCACCTACCCTGCACATCTTTGGGTTGTGGGGGCAAAACCCACGCAGACACGGGGAGAATGTGCAAACTCCACACGGACAGTAACCTAGAACCCGGGACCTCGGCACCGTGTGACTACAGGGCTAACCCACTGCGCCACCATGCTGCCCCCTCCTGGACACTGTTTAAAGTTTGGTCAGTCTACAGTTTGTTCGTGGAAGTGGTAACCGTGGAGACATTTGAAAGGAAGTGTGTGCATTTCTTTAAAATCTTTCATAAGTCCAGGATGTTCTCTGACAGCCAAAGACATATCTTTCTGAAATGGTGTAATGTAAGAAAGCTGATAACTATACAGTTATAGACAGTGGGATATTATATACAGTTACAGACAGTGTGATGGATATTATATACAGTTACAGACAGTGTGATGGATATTATATACAGTTATAGACAGTGTGATGGATATTATATACAGTTATAGACAGTGGGATATTATATACAGTTACAGACAGTGTGATGGATATTATATACAGTTACAGACAGTGTGATGGATATTATATACAGTTATAGACAGTGTGATGGATATTATATACAGTTATAGACAGTGAGATGGATATTATATACAGTTATAGACAGTGGGATATTATATACAGTTATAGACAGTGTGATGGATATTATATACAGTTACAGACAGTGTGATGGATATTATATACAGTTACAGACAGTGGGATGGATATGATATACAGTTATAGACAGTGGGATGGATATTATATACAGTTATAGACAGTGTGATGGATATTATATACAGTTACAGACAGTGTGATGGATATTATATACAGTTATAGACAGTGTGATGGATATTATATACAGTTATAGACAGTGGGATGGATATTATATACAGTTACAGACAGTGTGATGGATATTTTATACAGTTATAGACAGTGTGATGGATATTATATACAGTTATAGACAGTGTGATGGATATTATATACAGTTACAGACAGTGGGATGGATATTATATACAGTTATAGACAGTGGGATATTATATACAGTTACAGACAGTGTGATGGATATTATATACAGTTATAGACAGTGGGAGGGATATTATATACAGTTACAGACAGTGGGATATTATATACAGTTACAGACAGTGTGATGGATATTATATACAGTTATAGACAGTGTGATGGATATTATATACAGTTATAGACAGTGGGATGGATATTATATACCGTTACAGACAGTGGGATGGATATTATATACAGTTACAGACAGTGTGATGGATATTATATACAGTTATAGACAGTGTGATGGATATTATATACAGTTACAGACAGTGTGATGGATATTATATACAGATATAGACAGTGTGATGGATATTATATACAGTTATAGACAGTGTGATGGATATTATGTACAGTTATAGACAGTGGGATGGATATTATATACAGTTATAGACAGTGTGATGGATATTATATACCGTTACAGACAGTGTGATGGATATTATATACAGTTATAGACAGTGTGATGGATATTATATACAGTTATAGACAGTGTGATGGAAATTATAAACAGTTATAGACAGTGTGATGGATATTATATACAGTTATAGACAGTGTGATGGATATTATATACAGTTATAGACAGTGTGATGGATATTATATACAGTTATAGACAGTGTGATGGATATTGTATACAGTTATAGACAGTGAGATGGATATTATATACAGTTATAGACAGTGTGATGGATATTATATACAGTTATAGACAGTGTGATGGATATTATATACAGTTATAGACAGTGTGATGGATATTATATACAGTTATAGACAGTGGGATATTATATACAGTTATAGACAGTGTGATGGATATTATATACAGTTACAGACAGTGTGATGGATATTATATACAGTTATAGACAGTGTGATGGATATTATATACAGTTATAGACAGTGGGATATTATATACAGTTATAGACAGTGTGATGGATATTATATACAGTTATAGACAGTGGGATATTATATACAGTTATAGACAGTGTGATGGATATTATATACAGTTACAGACAGTGTGATGGATATTATATACAGTTACAGACAGTGGGATATTATATACAGTTATAGACAGTGGGATGGATATTATATACAGTTATAGACAGTGGGATATTATATACAGTTATAGACAGTGGGATGGATATTATATACAGTTATAGACAGTGGGATAGATATTATATACAGTTATAGACAGTGTGATGGATATTATATACAGTTATAGACAGTGGGATGGATATTATATACAGTTATAGACAGTGGGATGGATATTATATACAGTTACAGACAGTGTGATGGATATTATATACAGTTATAGACAGTGGGATGGATATTATATACAGTTATAGACAGTGGGATGGATATTATATACAGTTATAGACAGTGTGATGGATATTATATACA
This sequence comes from Scyliorhinus canicula, assembly GCF_902713615.1. NCBI lineage: Eukaryota > Metazoa > Chordata > Chondrichthyes > Carcharhiniformes > Scyliorhinidae > Scyliorhinus > Scyliorhinus canicula. Next base: position 181,079,203 of record NC_052151.1, read on the forward strand.
GTTATAGACAGTGGGATGGATATTATATACAGTTATAGACAGTGGGATGGATATTATATACAGTTACAGACAGTGTGATGGATATTATATACAGTTATAGACAGTGGGATGGATATTATATACAGTTATAGACAGTGGGATGGATATTATATACAGTTACAAACAGTGTGATGGATATTATATACAGTTACAGACAGTGGGATATTATATACAGTTATAGACAGTGTGATGGATATTATATACAGTTACAGAGAGTGTGATGGATATTATATACAGTTATAGACAGTGTGATGGATATTATATACAGTTACAGACAGTGTGATGGATATTATATACAGTTATAGACAGTGTGATGGATATTATATACAGTTATAGACAGTGGGATGGATATTATATACAGTTACAGACAGTGTGATGGATATTATATACAGTTACAGACAGTGGGATATTATATACAGTTATAGACAGTGGGATGGATATTATATACAGTTATAGACAGTGGGATATTATATACAGTTACAGACAGTGTGATGGATATTATATATAGTTATAGACAGTGGGATGGATATTATATACAGTTATAGACAGTGGGATGGATATTATATACAGTTATAGACAGTGTGATGGATATTATATACAGTTATAGACAGTGGGATATTATATACAGTTACAGACAGTGTGATGGATATTATATACAGTTATAGACAGTGTGATGGATATTATATACAGTTATCGACAGTGTGATGGATATTATATACAGTTACAGACAGTGGGATATTATATACAGTTATAGACAGTGGGATGGATATTATATACAGTTATAGACAGTGTGATGGATATTATATACAGTTATAGACAGTGGGATGGATATTATATACAGTTATAGACAGTGGGATGGATATTATATGTAGTTATAGACAGTGGGATGGATATTATATACAGTTATAGACAGTGGGATGGATATTATATACAGTTACAGACAGTGGGATGGATATTATATACAGTTACAGACAGTGGGATATTATATACAGTTATAGACAGTGGGATATTATATACAGTTACAGACAGTGTGATGGATATTATATACAGTTATAGACAGTGTGATGGATATTATATACAGTTACAGACAGTGGGGTGGATATTATATACAGTTATAGAGAGTGTGATGGATATTATATACAGTTACAGACAGTGGGATATTATATACAGTTATAGACAGTGGGATATTATATACAGTTACAGACAGTGTGATGGATATTATATACAGTTATAGACAGTGTGATGGATATTATATACAGTTACAGACAGTGGGGTTGATATTATATACAGTTATAGAGAGTGTGATGGATATTATATACAGTTATAGACAGTGGGATGGATATTATATACAGTTACACAGTGGGGTGGATATTATATACAGTTACAGACAGTGTGATGGATATTATATACAGTTACAGACAGTGGGATGGATATTATATACAGTTATAGACAGTGTGATGGATATTATGTACAGTTATAGACAGTGTGATGGATATTATATACAGTTATAGACAGTGTGATGGATATTATATACAGTTATAGACAGTGTGATGGATATTATGTACAGTTACAGACTGTGGGATATTATATACAGTTACAGACAGTGTGATGGATATTATATACAGTTATAGACAGTGTGATGGATATTATATACAGTTATAGACAGTGTGATGGATATTATATACAGTTACAGACAGTGGGGTGGATATTATATACAGTTATAGACAGTGGGATGGATATTATATACAGTTATAGACAGTGGGATGGATATTATATACAGTTATAGACAGTGGGATGGATATTATATACAGTTATAGACAGTGGGATGGATATTATATACAGTTATAGACAGTGTGATGGATATTATATACAGTTATAGACAGTGGGATGGATATTATATACAGTTACAGACAGTGTGATGGATATTATATACAGTTATAGACAGTGGGATGGATATTATATACAGTTATAGACAGTGGGATGGATATTATGTACAGTTATAGACAGTGGGATGGAAATTATGTACAGTTACAGACAGTGGGATGGATATTATATACAGTTACAGACAGTGGGATGGATATTATGTACAGTTATAGACAGTGGGATGGAAATTATGTACAGTTACAGACAGTGTGATGGATATTATATACAGTTATAGACAGTGGGATGGATATTATATACAGTTATAGACAGTGGGATGGATATTATATACAGTTATAGACAGTGGGATATTATATACAGTTACAGACAGTGTGATGGATATTATATACAGTTACAGACAGTGTGATGGATATTATATACAGTTACAGACAGTGTGATGGATATTATATACAGTTATAGACAGTGTGATGGATATTATATACAGTTATAGACAGTGGGATGGATATTATATACCGTTACAGACAGTGTGATGGATATTATATACAGTTATAGACAGTGGGATATTATATACAGTTATAGACAGTGTGATGGATATTATATACAGTTATAGACAGTGGGATATTATATACAGTTATAGACAGTGGGATGGATATTATATACAGTTATAGACAGTGTGATGGATATTATATACAGTTATAGACAGTGGGATGGATATTATATACAGTTATAGACAGTGTGATGGATATTATATACAGTTATAGACAGTGGGATGGATATTATGTACAGTTATAGACAGTGGGATGGATATTATATAGTTATAGACAGTGTGATGGATATTATATACAGTTATAGACAGTGTGATGGATATTATATACAGTTATAGACAGTGGGATGGATATTATATACAGTTATAGACAGTGTGATGGATATTATATACAGTTATAGACAGTGGGATGGATATTATGTACAGTTATAGACAGTGGGATGGATATTATATAGTTATAGACAGTGGGATGGATATTATATACAGTTATAGACAGTGGGATGGATATTATATAGTTATAGACAGTGTGATGGATATTATATACAGTTATAGACAGTGGGATGGATATTATATAGTTATAGACAGTGTGATGGATATTATATACAGTTATAGACAGTGGGATATTATATACAGTTATAGACAGTGGGATGGATATTATATATAGTTATAGACAGTGGGATGGATATTATATATAGTTATAGACAGTGGGATGGATATTATATACAGTTATAGACAGTGGGATATTATATACAGTTATAGACAGTGGGATGGATATTATATACAGTTATAGACAGTGTGATGGATATTATATACAGTTATAGACAGTGGGATGGATATTATATACAGTTATAGACAGTGGGATGGATATTATATATAGTTATAGACAGTGGGATGGATATTATATACAGTTATAGACAGTGTGATGGATATTATATACAGTTATAGACAGTGGGATGGATATTATATATAGTTATAGACAGTGGGATGGATATTATATACAGTTATAGACAGTGGGATGGATATTATATATAGTTATAGACAGTGGGATATTATATACAGTTATAGACAGTGGGATGGATATTATATACAGTTACAGACAGTGTGATGGATATTATATACAGTTATAGACAGTGGGATGGATATTATATATAGTTATAGACAGTGGGATATTATATATAGTTATAGACAGTGGGATGGATATTATATACAGTTATAGACAGTGGGATGGATATTATATATAGTTATAGACAGTGGGATATTATATACAGTTATAGACAGTGGGATGGATATTATATACAGTTACAGACAGTGTGATGGATATTATATACAGTTATAGACAGTGGGATGGATATTATATACAGTTATAGACAGTGAGATGGATATTATATACAGTTACAGACAGTGGGATATTATATATAGTTATAGACAGTGTGATGGATATTATATACAGTTACAGACAGTGTGATGGATATTATATACAGTTATAGACAGTGTGATGGATATTATATACAGTTATAGACAGTGGGATGGATATTATATACAGTTATAGACAGTGGGATGGATATTATATACAGTTATAGACAGTGTGATGGATATTATATATAGTTATAGACAGTGGGATGGATATTATATACAGTTATAGACAGTGGGATGGATATTATATACAGTTATAGACAGTGTGATGGATATTATATATAGTTATAGACAGTGGGATGGATATTATATACAGTTATAGACAGTGGGATGGATATTATATATAGTTATAGACAGTGGGATGGATATTATATACAGTTATAGACAGTGGGATGGATATTATATATAGTTATAGACAGTGTGATGGATATTATGTACAGTTATAGACAGTGTGATGGATATTATGTACCATTATAAAACAGTCTGCTTGATTCTCCCTTGCCCGATGCCGATATTGTAATCAGCGATCGGGCGGAGTATCCCTCCCAACGGCCAAATCGGGAGCGTCGCTGGTTTGGCACTGCTTTTCGAGTCTCCGTCCCTCCGAAATGGCATCATCAATTCGCGCGCCGCACGCCGTTGAATCAGTGTTGGTCCATCATCGGGAGGCCCTCCCAGGATGCTCCGCTCCCAATGGGCTGAGTTCCCGACCACGAGGTTGATGTGTGGTCTGAGCGGCCTGCCGATTGTGGACTGTGTCCAGCGCGGCCATACTTGTCCAGGACCCGTGCCTCTGGCTGGGAGAGGGGATGGGGGTGTCTGGGAGGGGGGGTGCTTACACGAGGGCTGGGGGGGGGCCTGGTGGGTGGTGGCCAGGCGGCTGCCCCTCTGGGGTTGTACTTGGTGGGTCAGATCCACGCACAGCCAGTGTTATGTTGTATGGCGCATGCGCCGCCACCGACCCGGCCATGTTCCAACCGCTTTAAAAAAAATAAATTTAGAGTACCCAATTCATTTTTTCGAATTAAGGGGCAATTTAGCGGGACCAATTCACCTAGCCGGCACATCTTTGGGTTGTGGGGGCGAAACCCACGCAATCACAGGGAGAATGTGCAAACTCCACAGGGACAGTGACCCCGAGCCGTGATCGAACCTGGGACCTCGGCGCCGTGAGGCTGCAATGCTAACCACTGTGCTACCATGCTGCCCTCATTCTCCGACTGCTTGTGGCGCGGCAGACAAGAATTTCACCCAGTGCCACTGCTAGCCCCTCGCCGGTCCCCAAATCGGTGAGGGTTTGCCGCCGATTTTGGCGTCGTAAATTCTCCGTTTCAGCCGGCACTTAGCCGCTGATTTATACCAGGGCTGAAGGGGTTAAATTATGAGGGCAGTTTGCATACACCAGCTTGTTTTTGCATAAATATAGAAGTTGACGAGGTGAACTAATTGATGGGTTCTTACTTGTTCTGCCAGTGGTGGGAAGGGGTGGGTGGAGTGGGGTGGAACCTCCCAATGAAAGGCAGCTGTTCGCGAATGATGTGAGAAAGTATTTCTTCTCACAGAAGGGAGTGGAGTTCTGAAACTGCCTTCCCCAGAAACAGCTACGGTTGGGGATCAGTTACAGTATTTGCAATTGCGATTGCAGGATTTTTGTTAGGCAGATTTTGTGGAACCAAAGTGGGTCAATGGCGTTTCGGATAAAATTCAGCCATGATGGAATTGAGTGGCAGAACAGGCTCGAGGGGCTGAATGGTGTCCTCCTGTTCCCTGTTCATTTACCCACTGCCCCAAAGACTGCTGGATACAAGTTGACTTTGTCAAACTGGAAAGTATGTGTTTGAACCGCACGGTTTCAATGAGAGTGTTGTGTTGATGCAGACACTTTACAGTTGGCGCATATGTCTGATCTCTGTGCTTTCTTCCTGCATCAACTTGAACTGGCAGGTCTTGAACTTCTTGTAGTGGCGAGGATGAGTAATCAGCTGGCAAGGCTCCAGGACACAAACAAGGAAGGAAACGTATGTCTCCCGTGTCCTCAGGAGACTCTGAAGCATGTTTATGAATTGCAGTTGGAACATCGGCAAAGGCAGCAGTCATTTGACACAGAGCAAGATCCCACTTGACACATAACTAACCGAACTGTATCGGGCAAAATTATCTGCCTTCTTCACCATGGATACCTTCGCAACCAACAGAACAGGCAGCTGGGGCCTCTCCCCTAACATCACATCAAATAGGCAGCGCCTATCGATAATTCAGTATTCCACACAGCAGCCTGTATCTGAACTCACGTCCGGTCCCATGCACCCAGAACCCTGACCTACATTCCAGGGGCTGGTTTAGCTCACAGGGGCTGGTTTAGCTCACTCAGCTAAATCGCTGGCTATTAAAGCAGACCAAGCAGGCCAGCAGCACGGTTCGATTCCCGTACCTGCCTCCCCGGACAGGCGCCGGAATGTGGCGACTAGGGGCTTTTCACAGTAACTTCATTGAAGCCTACTCATGACAATAAGCGATTTTCATTTCATTTCATATCAGTCCCCAAATACACCCATGTGAAAATTCACACCATCGTGTTCAAATCCCAATGTGCACACACCCCACCATTTCTTTGTGAATTCCTCCAATCCGTCAACAAACAGGGTCTCTGCACTCCTTACAATCTGATATCCAAACATCATTTAGAAAACCATTGACAGATGTATCTTCAGCAGACTAACCTAGAATTGATTACACCTATTGGGCACAGTCCATCGTGAATCACCTGGGGACAGTCCATAGTGACTCACCTGGGCACAGACCATAGTGATTCTCACCTGGGGACAGCCCATAGTGATTCTCACCTGGGGACAGCCCATAGTGATTCTCACCTGGGGACAGTCCATAGTGATTCTCACCTGGGGACAGTCCATAGTGATTCTCACCTGGGGACAGTCGATAGTGATTCTCACCTGGGGACAGTCCATAGTGACTCACACCTGGGGACAGTCCATAGTGATTCACACCAGGGGACAGTCCATAGTGATTCTCACCTGGGGACAGTCCACAGTGATTCACAGCTGGGGACAGTCCATAGTGACTCACCTGGGGACAGTCCATAGTGACTCACCTGGGGACAGTCCATAGTGACTCACACCTGGGGACAGTCCATAGTGACTCACACCTGGGAACAGTCCATGGTGATTCACACCAGGGGACAGTCCATAGTGATTCTCACCTGGGGACAGTCCATAGTGACTCACCTGGGGACAGTCCATAGTAACTCACACCTGGGGACAGTCCATAGTGACTCACACCTGGGGACAGTCCATAGTGATTCACACCAGAGGACAGTCCATAGTGACTCACACCTGGGGACAGTCCATAGTCATTCTCATCTGGGGACAGTCCATAGTGATTCACACCAGGGGACAGTCCATAGTGATTCACACCTGGGGACAGCCCATGGTGACTCACCTGGGGACAGTCCATAGTGATTCTCACCTGGGGACAGCCCATAGTGATTCTCACCTGGGGACAATCCAGAGTGATTCTCACCTGGGGCAGTCCATAGTGATTCTCACCTGGGGACAGTCCATAGTGATTCTCACCTGGGGACGGTCCATGGTGATTCTCACCTGGGGACAGTCCATAGTGACTCACACCTGGGGACAGTCCATAGTAATTCTCACCTGGGGACAGTCCATAGTGATTCACACCAGAGGACAGTCCATAGTGACTCACACCTGGGGACTGTCCATAGTGATTCTCATCTGGGGACAGTCCATAGTGATTCACACCAGGGGACAGTCCATAGTGATTCACACCTGGGGACAGCCCATGGTGACTCACCTGGGGACAGTCCATAGTGATTGTCACCTGGGGACAGCCCATAGTGATTCTCACCTGGGGACAGTCCATAGTGATTCTCACCTGGGGCAGTCCATAGTGATTCTCACCTGGGGACAGTCCATAGTGATTCTCACCAGGGGACGGTCCATGGTGATTCTCACCTGGGGACAGTCCATAGTGAATCACACCTGGGGACAGTCCATAGTGATTCTCACCTGGTGACAGCCCATAGTGATTCACACCTGGGGACAGCCCATGGTGACTCACCTGGGGACAGTCCATAGTGATTCTCACCTGGGGACAGCCCATAGTGATTCTCACCTGGGGACAGTCCATAGTGATTCTCACCTGGGGCAGTCCATAGTGATTCTCACCTGGGGACAGTCCATAGTGATTCTCACCTGGGGACGGTCCATGGTGATTCTCACCTGGGGACTGTCCATAGTGATTCTCACCTGGGGCAGTCCATAGTGATTCTCACCTGGGGACAGTCCATAGTGATTCTCACCTGGGGACGGTCCATGGTGATTCACACCTGGGGACAGTCCATAGTGATTCACACCAGGGGACAGTCCATAGTGACTCACACCTGGGGACAGTCCATAGTGACTCACACCAGGGGACAGTCCATAGTGATTCTCACCTGGGGACAGTCGATAGTGATTCTCATCTGGGGACAGTCCATAGTGATTCTCATCTGGGGACAGTCCATAGTGATTCTCATCTGGGGACAGTCCATAGTGACTCACACCTGGGGACAGTCCATAGTGATTCTCATCTAGGGACAGTCCATAGTGATTCTCACCTGGGGACAGTCGATAGTGATTCTCATCTGGGGACAGTCCATAGTGATTCTCATCTGGGGACAGTCCATAGTGATTCTCATCTGGGGACAGTCCATAGTGACTCACACCTGGGGGCAGACCATAGTGATTCTCATCTGGGGACAGTCCATAGTGATTCTCACCTGGGGACAGTCCATAGTGATTCTCACCTGGGGACAGTCCATAGTAATTCTCACCTGCGGACAGTCCATAGTGATTCTCACCTGGGGACAGTCCATAGTGATTCTCACCTGGGGACAGCCCATAGTGATTCTCATCTGGGGACAGTCCATAGTGACTCACCTGGGGACAGTCCATAGTGCTTCTCATCTGGGGACAGTCCATAGTGACTCACCTGGGGACAGTCCATAGTGCCTCACCTGGGGACAGTCCATAGTGACTCACACCTGGGGACAGTCCATAGTGATTCTCACCTGGGGACAGTCCATAGTGATTCTCACCTGGGGACAGTCAATAGTGATTCTCACCTGGGGACAGCCCATGGTGATTCACAGCTGGGGACAGTCCATAGTGACTCACCTGGGGACAGTCCATAGTGATTCACACCTGGGGACAGTCCATAGTGACTCACCTGGGGACGGTCCATAGTGATTCTCATCTGGGAACAGTCCATGGTGACTCACCTGGGGACAGTCCATAGTGATTCACACCTGGGGACAGTCCATGGTGACTCACCTGGGGACAGTCCATAGTGATTCTCACCTGGGGACAGTCCATGGTGACTCACCTGGGGACAGTCCATAGTGATTATCACCTGGGGACAGCCCATGGTGACTCACCTGGGGACAGTCCATAGTGATTCACACCAGAGGACAGTCCATAGTGACTCACACCTGGGGACAGTCCATAGTCATTCTCATCTGGGGACAGTCCATAGTGATTCACACCAGGGGACAGTCCATAGTGATTCACACCTGGGGACAGCCCATGGTGACTCACCTGGGGACAGTCCATAGTGATTCTCACCTGGGGACAGCCCATAGTGATTCTCACCTGGGGACAGCCCATAGTGATTCTCACCTGGGGACAGTCCATAGTGATTCTCACCTGGGGACAGTCCATAGTGATTCTCACCTGGGGACAGTCGATAGTGATTCTCACCTGGGGACAGTCCATAGTGACTCACACCTGGGGACAGTCCATAGTGATTCACACCAGGGGACAGTCCATAGTGATTCTCACCTGGGGACAGTCCACAGTGATTCACAGCTGGGGACAGTCCATAGTGACTCACCTGGGGACAGTCCATAGTGACTCACCTGGGGACAGTCCATAGTGACTCACACCTGGGGACAGTCCATAGTGACTCACACCTGGGAACAGTCCATGGTGATTCACACCAGGGGACAGTCCATAGTGATTCTCACCTGGGGACAGTCCATAGTGACTCACCTGGGGACAGTCCATAGTAACTCACACCTGGGGACAGTCCATAGTGACTCACACCTGGGGACAGTCCATAGTGATTCACACCAGAGGACAGTCCATAGTGACTCACACCTGGGGACAGTCCATAGTCATTCTCATCTGGGGACAGTCCATAGTGATTCACACCAGGGGACAGTCCATAGTGATTCACACCTGGGGACAGCCCATGGTGACTCACCTGGGGACAGTCCATAGTGATTCTCACCTGGGGACAGCCCATAGTGATTCTCACCTGGGGACAATCCAGAGTGATTCTCACCTGGGGCAGTCCATAGTGATTCTCACCTGGGGACAGTCCATAGTGATTCTCACCTGGGGACGGTCCATGGTGATTCTCACCTGGGGACAGTCCATAGTGACTCACACCTGGGGACAGTCCATAGTAATTCTCACCTGGGGACAGTCCATAGTGATTCACACCAGAGGACAGTCCATAGTGACTCACACCTGGGGACTGTCCATAGTGATTCTCATCTGGGGACAGTCCATAGTGATTCACACCAGGGGACAGTCCATAGTGATTCACACCTGGGGACAGCCCATGGTGACTCACCTGGGGACAGTCCATAGTGATTGTCACCTGGGGACAGCCCATAGTGATTCTCACCTGGGGACAGTCCATAGTGATTCTCACCTGGGGCAGTCCATAGTGATTCTCACCTGGGGACAGTCCATAGTGATTCTCACCAGGGGACGGTCCATGGTGATTCTCACCTGGGGACAGTCCATAGTGAATCACACCTGGGGACAGTCCATAGTGATTCTCACCTGGTGACAGTCCATAGTGATTCACACCTGGGGACAGCCCATGGTGACTCACCTGGGGACAGTCCATAGTGATTCTCACCTGGGGACAGCCCATAGTGATTCTCACCTGGGGACAGTCCATAGTGATTCTCACCTGGGGCAGTCCATAGTGATTCTCACCTGGGGACAGTCCATAGTGATTCTCACCTGGGGACGGTCCATGGTGATTCTCACCTGGGGACTGTCCATAGTGATTCTCACCTGGGGCAGTCCATAGTGATTCTCACCTGGGGACAGTCCATAGTGATTCTCACCTGGGGACGGTCCATGGTGATTCACACCTGGGGACAGTCCATAGTGATTCACACCAGGGGACAGTCCATAGTGACTCACACCTGGGGACAGTCCATAGTGACTCACACCAGGGGACAGTCCATAGTGATTCTCACCTGGGGACAGTCGATAGTGATTCTCATCTGGGGACAGTCCATAGTGATTCTCATCTGGGGACAGTCCATAGTGATTCTCATCTGGGGACAGTCCATAGTGACTCACACCTGGGGACAGTCCATAGTGATTCTCATCTAGGGACAGTCCATAGTGATTCACACCTGGGGACAGTCCATAGTGACTCACACCTGGGGACAGTCCATAGTGATTCTCACCTGGGGGCAGACCATAGTGATTCTCATCTGGGGACAGTCCATAGTGATTCTCACCTGGGGACAGTCCATAGTGATTCTCACCTGGGGACAGTCCATAGTAATTCTCACCTGCGGACAGTCCATAGTGATTCTCACCTGGGGACAGTCCATAGTGATTCTCACCTGGGGACAGCCCATAGTGATTCTCATCTGGGGACAGTCCATAGTGACTCACCTGGGGACAGTCCATAGTGCTTCTCATCTGGGGACAGTCCATAGTGACTCACCTGGGGACAGTCCATAGTGCCTCACCTGGGGACAGTCCATAGTGACTCACACCTGGGGACAGTCCATAGTGATTCTCACCTGGGGACAGTCCATAGTGATTCTCACCTGGGGACAGTCAATAGTGATTCTCACCTGGGGACAGCCCATGGTGATTCACAGCTGGGGACAGTCCATAGTGACTCACCTGGGGACAGTCCATAGTGATTCACACCTGGGGACAGTCCATAGTGACTCACCTGGGGACGGTCCATAGTGATTCTCATCTGGGAACAGTCCATGGTGACTCACCTGGGGACAGTCCATAGTGATTCACACCTGGGGACAGTCCATGGTGACTCACCTGGGGACAGTCCATAGTGATTCTCACCTGGGGACAGTCCATGGTGACTCACCTGGGGACAGTCCATAGTGACTCACCTGGGGACAGTCCATAGTGATTATCACCTGGGGACAGCCCATGGTGACTCACCTGGGGACAGTCCATAGTGATTCACACCAGAGGACAGTCCATAGTGACTCACACCTGGGGACAGTCCATAGTCATTCTCATCTGGGGACAGTCCATAGTGATTCACACCAGGGGACAGTCCATAGTGATTCACACCTGGGGACAGCCCATGGTGACTCACCTGGGGACAGTCCATAGTGATTCTCACCTGGGGACAGCCCATAGTGATTCTCACCTGGGGACAATCCAGAGTGATTCTCACCTGGGGCAGTCCATAGTGATTCTCACCTGGGGACAGTCCATAGTGATTCTCACCTGGGGACGGTCCATGGTGATTCTCACCTGGGGACAGTCCATAGTGACTCACACCTGGGGACAGTCCATAGTGATTCTCACCTGGGGACAGTCCATAGTGATTCACACCAGAGGACAGTCCATAGTGACTCACACCTGGGGACTGTCCATAGTGATTCTCATCTGGGGACAGTCCATAGTGATTCACACCAGGGGACAGTCCATAGTGATTCACACCTGGGGACAGCCCATGGTGACTCACCTGGGGACAGTCCATAGTGATTCTCACCTGGGGACAGCCCATAGTGATTCTTACCTGGGGACAGTCCATAGTGATTCTCACCTGGGGCAGTCCATAGTGATTCTCACCTGGGGACAGTCCATAGTGATTCTCACCTGGGGACGGTCCATGGTGATTCTCACCTGGGGACAGTCCATAGTGAATCACACCTGGGGACAGTCCATAGTGATTCTCACCTGGTGACAGTCCATAGTGATTCACACCTGGGGACAGCCCATGGTGACTCACCTGGGGACAGTCCATAGTGATTCTCACCTGGGGACAGCCCATAGTGATTCTCACCTGGGGACAGTCCATAGTGATTCTCACCTGGGGCAGTCCATAGTGATTCTCACCTGGGGACAGTCCATAGTGATTCTCACCTGGGGACGGTCCATGGTGATTCTCACCTGGGGACAGTCCATAGTGATTCTCACCTGGGCAGTCCATAGTGATTCTCACCTGGGGACAGTCCATAGTGATTCTCACCTGGGGACGGTCCATGGTGATTCACACCTGGGGACAGTCCATAGTGATTCACACCAGGGGACAGTCCATAGTGACTCACACCTGGGGACAGTCCATAGTGACTCACACCAGGGGACAGTCCATAGTGATTCTCACCTGGGGACAGTCGATAGTGATTCTCATCTGGGGACAGTCCATAGTGATTCTCATCTGGGGACAGTCCATAGTGATTCTCATCTGGGGACAGTCCATAGTGACTCACACCTGGGGACAGTCCATAGTGATTCTCATCTAGGGACAGTCCATAGTGATTCACACCTGGGGACAGTCCATAGTGACTCACACCTGGGGACAGTCCATAGTGATTCTCACCTGGGGACAGTCCATAGTGACTCACACCTGGGGACAGTCCATAGTGATTCACACCTGGGGACAGTCCATAGTGACTCACACCTGGGGACAGTCCATAGTGATTCACACCTGGGGACAGTCCATAGTGACTCACACCTGGGGACAGTCCATAGTGATTCACACCTGGGGACAGTCCATAGTGACTCACACCTGGGGACAGTCCATAGTGACTCACACCTGGGGACAGTCCATAGTGATTCTCACCTGGGGGCAGACCATAGTGATTCTCATCTGGGGACAGTCCATAGTGATTCTCACCTGGGGACAGTCCATAGTGATTCTCACCTGGGGACAGTCCATAGTGATTCTCACCTGCGGACAGTCCATAGTGATTCTCACCTGGGGACAGTCCATAGTGATTCTCACCTGGGGACAGCCCATAGTGATTCTCATCTGGGGCCAGTCCATAGTGACTCACCTGGGGACAGTCCATAGTGCTTCTCATCTGGGGACAGTCCATAGTGACTCACCTGGGGACAGTCCATAGTGACTCACCTGGGGACAGTCCATAGTGACTCACACCTGGGGACAGTCCATAGTGATTCTCACCTGGGGACAGTCCATAGTGATTCTCACCTGGGGACAGTCAATAGTGATTCTCACCTGGGGACAGCCCATGGTGATTCACAGCTGGGGACAGTCCATAGTGACTCACCTGGGGACAGTCCATAGTGATTCACACCTGGGGACAGTCCATAGTGACTCACCTCGGGACGGTCCATAGTGATTCTCATCTGGGAACAGTCCATGGTGACTCACCTGGGGACAGTCCATAGTGATTCACACCTGGGGACAGTCCATGGTGACTCACCTGGGGACAGTCCATAGTGATTCTCACCTGGGGACAGTCCATGGTGACTCACCTGGGGACAGTCCATAGTGATTCTCACCTGGGGACAGCCCATAGTGATTATCACCTGGGGACAGCCCATGGTGACTCACCTGGGGACAGTCCATAGTGATTCTCACCTGGGGACAGTCCATAGTGACTCACCTGGGAACAGTCCATAGTGACTCACACCTGGGGACAGTCCATAGTGACTCACCTGGGAACAGTCCATAGTGACTCACCTGGGAACAGTCCATGGTGATTCACAGCTGGGGACAGTCCATAGTGATTCTCACCTGGGGACAGCCCATGGTGACTCACCTGGGGACAGTCCATAGTGATTCACAGCTGGGGACAGTCCATAGTGATTCACACCTGGGGACAGTCCATGGTGATTCACATCTGGGAACAGTCCATGGTGATTCTCACCTGGGGACAGTCCATAGTGATTCACACCTGGGGACAGTCCATAGTGATTCTCACCTGGGGACAGCCCATGGTGACTCACCTGGCGACAGTCCATAGTGATTCACAGCTGGGGACAGTCCATGATGATTCTCACCTGGGGACAGTCCATAGTGATTCACACCTGGGGACAGTCCATAGTGATTCTCACCTGGGGACAGTCCATAGTAATTCACACCTGGCGACAGTCCACAGTGATTCACACCTGGCGACAGTCCATAGTGATTCACACCTGGCGACAGTCCATAGTGATTCACACCTGGCGACAGTCCATAGTGATTCACACCTGGCGACAGTCCTTGGTGACTCACCTGGGGACAGTCCATAGTGACTCACCTGGGGACAGTCCATGGTGACTCACCTGGGGACAGCCCATGGTGACTCACCTGGGGACAGCCCATGGTGACTCACCTGGGGACAGCCCATGGTGACTCACCTGGGGCAGTCCATAGTGATTCTCATCTGGGGACAGTCCATGGTGATTCACAGCTGGGGACAGTCCATAGTGATTCACATCTGGGGACAGTCCATGGTGATTCACAGCTGGGGACAGTCCATAGTGATTCACATCTGGGGACAGTCCATGGTGATTCACATCTGGGAACAGTCCATGGTGATTCTCACCTGGGAACAGTCCATGGTGATTCACACCTGGGAACAGTCCATGGTGATTCACAGCTGGGGACAGTACATAGTGATTCTCATCTGGGGACAGTCCATGGTGATTCACAGCTGGGGACAGTCCATAGTGATTCTCATCTGGGGACAGTCCATAGTGATTCTCATCTGGGGACAGTCCATGGTGATTCACAGCTGGGGACAGTCCATAGTGACTCACCTGGGGACAGTCCATAGTGATTCACATCTGGGGACAGTCCATGGTGATTCACATCTGGGAACAGTCCATGGTGATTCTCACCTGGGAACAGTCCATGGTGATTCACACCTGGGAACAGTCCATGGTGATTCACAGCTGGGGACAGTACATAGTGTCAGATGAGAGAACTTTTAAGAACTGGGTGTTTTTAAATAGCTGGATGTACCTTCAAGAAATGGGTGTTTATCGAATAGCTGCGGTTAAGTCAGAGTGTGGGTCGAGCTGGGCTGTCTGTCTTTCACTTTCGTTTTTGAGCAGGCAGCTACATGGTGCTTTTAGTTTCATTTTGAGAGCTGGATAGCTGCAGGAACAGCAAGCAGCTGTATAAGGATCTCTCTGCAATATAAAGACTGTCTCCAGATCATTTGGGTGATTTCAAAGTAATAACTGCTCTCAATAGAGAATTTAAACCTGATCTCTGTGTTAAAAAGGGGTTTTTGCCTTATAGATGTTACAAGGAAAGATTAAGGGTTACTTATAGAATATTGTATCTGTGGGGATTATTGGTGTTGATAGTTGTTAAGTTGTTTACTGTGGGTTTATAAAATGTTAACTAGTTTCAATAATAAACATTGTTTTAATTTAAAAGTACTTTAATTCTCTGTTGCACCACACCTGTAAGGTAGGCCTGTGTGCTCACCATAACCACAATCTATTAAAAGTTGTGGGTCAGGTGAACTCCATGATACACTTTGGGGTTCTCTAAACCCTGGCCCATAACATATTGGGGGCTCGGGAGGGATAAAAGTCTATCTATTGGATTGGCTTAGTGAACTTAAAGACAGTGAGGGGTGAGCATATTGTGGTTGTTTTTCAGGTGCGGTATTCCAGTTTAAGTAGGGAGTGTGTTGTGGACAATGGCTCTTTCAGAGGCTCGGAAGTTTTTGGGGGTGGAGAAGGTCACACGCAGTACTTACAAACAGAGACTAAAAAAAGGCTTTTAGATTTGGCAAAAACATTGCAGTTAACATTACCTGACAGCATGCAAAAAGAAGAGGTACTTATGGTGGTAGCTGTGCATTTTAAATTGCCTGAGACACAGCCTGACTCATTGGAAATGGCAAAGATTAGGTTGCAGGTTAAGCAACTTGAATATGAAAAATAATTAAAGCAGCTGGAATACGATAGAGAGGAAAAAGAAAAAGAGATAGAGAGGAAAAAGAAAAAGAGAGCGAAGAAAGGAGACAAGAAAGAAAGGCCCTAGCAGAACAAAAAGAAAGAGAAAGGAGGTACAGATCAGGGAAAAAGAAGGAGAAAGGGGAGAAAGGGAAAAAGAGAGAGAGTTTGAACTTCAGAAAATGGCCATGAAACATAACAGTCAGTTAAAATTTGCGGTTGTAAAGGGAAACGTACAGTTGGAGGATAGTGATGAGGATAAAGAGAAAGAGCGTCATAGTCGAAGGCTTGGTGGGGATCTATTTAAATTGCCACGGGTTGATGAGAAGGAGGTAGAAGCCTTTTTCATTTCATTTGAGAAGCTAAACAAATGAAATGGCCACCGGACATCTGGGTATTACTGATTCAAACAAAGGTGTTTGCATCACTACCGGATGAGGTATCTGGGATGTATGAGGAGGTGCAAAATCCATCTTAGGTGCAGAGAAAAGTTTAGAAATTTAAGGAAAGAACCTGGTCAAACATACATGGAGTTTGAAAGGATCACGCAGAGTAATTTTGATAGATGGATCAGGGCTTTGAAAATAGAGCAAACGTATGAAGCTCTCAGAGAAATTATACTCTTGGAGGAGTTTAAAAATTCAATTCCTGATGTAGTGAGAACTCATGTGGAAGAGCAGAGGGTTAAAACTGCAAGGTAAGCAGCAGAAATGGCAGATGATTATGAATTAGTTCATAAATCAAAGCTTGGTTTCCGACATCTGGTTTAGCCTGTGAGGGATAGAAACTGGGGACGTGAGAAATACTCAAGTGGTAAAGGTAAAGGAGATCTGATGGGAGATAATAAGGAGAGTGTACCTCAGGTAAAAAAGGAAACCTGGGAGGGTGGAAGAGACATGAAAAGTTTCAAATGTTTTCACTGTAATAAACTAAGCCATGTAAAGTCACAGTGTTGGTGGTTGAAGAAAAGCACTGGGAAGGCTGATGTGGTAAAACAGGATAAGACAGTGGGGTTTATTAAAGTGGTAAAGGAAAGCCCAAGTGAAGCAAAGGAGGTGCAAAAGATTGTACAGCCCGATCAAGAGGCGATTGATAAGAAGGTACCAGATATCTTCAAAGAAGTTACTTGTGTGGGTAAAGTTTACTCATGTGTATCAGGAGCAGCAGGTAAAGAAGTCACAATTTTAAGAGATACGGCAGCTAGTCAATCTCGAATGGTAAGAGATGAGGAGTTATGTAGTTTGGGAAGAATATTGCGAGAAAAGGTGGTAATATGTGGAATTCAGGGTGAGAGGAGTAGTGTTCCATTATATAAGGTAAGGTTGAAAAATCCAGTGAAGAGTGGTGAAGTGGCAGTAGGAGTAATAGAGAAACTATCTTGTCCAGGAATACAGTTTATCTTGGGTAATGATATTGCTAGATCGCAGATGGGAGTGATGCCTACTGTGGTTGATAAGCCAGTGGAAAATCAGACAACTGAAGTGTTGAAGGACAAGTATCCCTGGATTTTTCCGGATTGTGTAGTAACAAGGTCGCAAAGTCACAGGTTAAGACAAGAGGAGAAATCAAAGAGTGAAGATGAAATTTTAAAAAAAAAATTTAGAGTACCCAATTCATTTTTCCAATTAAGGGGCAATTTAGCGTGGCCAATCCACCTACCCTGCACATCTTTGGGTTGTGGGGGCTAAACCAATGCAAACACGGGGAGAATGTGCAAACTCCACATGGACAGTGACCCAGAGCCAGGATCGAACCTGGGACCTTGGCGCTGCAGGGCTAACCCACTGCGCCACTGTACTGCCCCAAGTGAAGATAAAGTTGAAGTTCAATTATCAGAAACGACTTTTGATCAGATGGTTGGAAAAGAACAAGAACAGGTGGGGGATGAGAACAACAGAAAGATATAGAAATAAAATGGATGTATCAGAAAGCAGACGCAGAAGAGGAATCTGAGTGTATACCAGAATATTATTACCGTAAAGGTGATGTCATGATGAGAAAATGGAGACCTTTACATATGCAGGCGGAAGAAAAGTGGGCAGAAGTTCATCAAGTGGTAGGGTATAGGAAGGAGGTGTTGCGAGTAGCACATGAGGTACCAGTGGGAGGTCATTTGGGAGTATGGAAAACTCAAGCTAAAATACAAAAACATTTTTATTGACTTGGACTACATAAAGATGTAGTTAAATGTTGTCGATTATGTCACACATGTCAAGTGATAGGGAAATCTCAAGCAGTGATAAAACCAGCGCCCTTAATACCCATTCCAGCATTTGAGGAACCTTTTACAAGGGTCTTAATTGATTGTGTAGGGTCGCTTCCTAAAGGAAAAAGTGTGAATCAATATCTTTTGACTATAATGGATGTGGCTACTAGGTTTCCAGAGGCCATTTCAGTACATAATATTACAGCTAAAAAGATTGTGGAGGAGTTGCTTAAATTCTATACTAAATATGGACTACCCACAGAAATACAATCAGATCCAGTATCAAATTTTACCTCAAGGTTATTCAAAGAAGTTATGCATAGGTTCGGAATAAAACAATTTAAATCAACTGTATACCATCCAGAATCGCAGGAAGTGTTAGAAAGGTGGCATCACACATTAAAGACAATGTTGAGGGCTTATTGTCACAATTATCCAGAGGATTGGGATAAAGGAATTCTATTTGTACTGTTTTCAATTAGGGATGCACCTGATAAGTCAACCAAATTCAGTCCTTTTGAACTAATTTTTGGTCATGAGGTAAGAGGACCACTTAAATTGATTAAGGAAAAATTGGTGAGTGAGCAATCGGGAATTACATTATTGGATTACGTGTCAAATTTTAGGGAACAATTAAATAGAGCAGGTGAAATGGCTAGACAACATTTAAAAGTTGCACAAAATGTGTTGAAACGGGTAGTGGACAAGAATGCAAAAGTTTGTAGTTTTGCTAGTGGAGTTAAAGTTTTAATATTGTTACCAGTGGTCGGTGAACCTTTAAAAGCAAGTTTTTGTGGACCTTATCAGATTGAAAGGAAATTAAGTGAGATGAATTATGTGGTTAAAAAAGGCCAGATAGAAGGAAAACTCACCGAGTGTGACATGTGACTATGCTTAAAAGGTACTTTGAAACGGAAGGAGAGCAAATGGAGGAGGTTTTAATGATTCTAACTCAAAGTGACAAACCAAATCCAGATGACTTTGAATTTGACTTACCTCAAATTAAATTGGAAGGCGAGGATATTCTTAAAAATTGGGATAAATTGTTGAGTTACCTTCCAGAGGAAAAATGGACTGACCTGAAAGAGTTATTGATATCACATGGACAAATTTGTGGAGATAAGTTGGGAAGCATTAAAATGGCTATAGATGATGTAATTGTGAGAAATGCTGTTCCAATTCAACAACATCCATATAGACCTAACCCTTTAAAATTGGCACAGGTTAACAAAGACATTGAGAATATGCTTAAAAATGGCATAATTGAAGTGGGTTGCAGCCAATGAAGCTCGCCCATAGTGATGGTACCAAAATCGGACGGTACCCAATGGTTGTGTGTGGACTAATAGAAAGATTAATGCAGTTACAAGAATGGACTCTTACCCTATCCCACGTTTGGAGGATTGCATTGAGAAGGTGGGACAATCAGCTTTTATTTCCAATCTGGATTTACTTAAAGGTTACTGGCAGGTACCTTTATCCGAAAGGGCGAAGGAGATTTCAGCTTTTGTGACTCCAGATGGTATATACCAATTCAAAGTTATGCCATTTGGCATGAAAAACGCCCCAGGCACATTTCAACGGTTAACTAACAAAGGCGTTTCAGGATTACTCAATTGTGCGGTATACATCGACGATCTGTCATTTTTAGCCAGACATGGACAGAACATTTAAAACATCTGATGGAGTTATTCGATCGACTTCAGGAGGCAGGTTTGCCAAAAGTGAATTTGGAAAACGCCCAAGTCACTTTCCTGGGCCATACAATTGGACAGGATCGAATGGTCACACGGGATGTGAAAACAAAAGTTA
This sequence comes from Scyliorhinus canicula, assembly GCF_902713615.1. NCBI lineage: Eukaryota > Metazoa > Chordata > Chondrichthyes > Carcharhiniformes > Scyliorhinidae > Scyliorhinus > Scyliorhinus canicula. The sequence continues at coordinate 181,100,069 of NC_052151.1, forward strand.
TTGGGGAGTTTCCAATGCCCTCGACAAGAAGGGAAATAATGCGATTTCTTGGCATGAGTGGATTTTACCGGAAATGTGTGCCAAACTGTAGCAATGTGGTTGCTCCACTGACGGACTTGCTAATGAAGCGTAGCAAATTTAAATGGACAGCGTAGTGACAACAGGCATTTAACTGCCTAAAGGCTGTGTTAGCCATTGCTCCAATGTTGGAGAATTACAAGGGACTCTGTGATCAGATTGAACTAAAGTATCTGACTTTAAAGAGGAATGCCGAGGCGTAGAGAAATGGATGGACCATGCACAGACCTTCTTGTCCAAAGAGACTGTCAATCAAGAGGGGTTCCAGTTGGAGGAAGAAGAACTAAAATGGACTATGTTACTATAAATATTTGCGCATTTTGTTTTGTTAAAAAAAAACTTATATTCACTGTCAATATTTCTTATCAGAAAGTGAAAAGGTGAAAAATGGAACCATCTTCAAGTTGATGGATTATTTTTTCTTGGGGAAGATGTCACGTGAGATCACCTTTAAGAACTGGGTGTTTATTAAATAGCTGTAGTGGATGTACCTTTAAGAAATGGGTGTTTATTGAATAGCTGCAGTGGGTGTACCTTTAATAAATGGGTGTTTATCGAATAGCTGCAGTGATGTCAGAGACTGGGTGGAGCTGGGCTGTCTGTCTTTCACTTTCGTTTTTGAGCAGGCAGCTACATGGTGTTTTTAGTTTCGTTTTGCAAGCTGGAGGAAAAGCAAGCAGCTGTATAAGGATCTCTCTGCAATCTAAAGACTGTCTCCAGATCATTTGGCTGATTTCAAAGTGATAACTGCTCTCAGTAGAGAATTTAAACCTGATCTCTGTTTAAAAAGGGCCTTTTGTCTTATGGATGTTTCAAGGAAAGATTAAGGGTTACTTATAGAATTTTGTATCTGTGGGGATGATTGGTATTGATAGTTGTTGAGAGGTTTACTGTGGGTTTATAAAATGTTAACTGGTTTCATAAATAATCATTGTTTTAATTTAAGAGTACATTATCTCTGTGTTGCACCACACCTGTAAGGTAGGCCTGTGTGTTCCCCATAACCACAATCTATTAAACGTTGTGGGTCAGATGAACTCCATGATACACTTTGGGGTTCTCTAAACCCTGGCCCATAACAATAGTGATTCTCACCTGGGCACAGCCCATGGTGACTCACACCTGGGGAACAACCATGGTTATTCTCATCTGGGGGCAATTCATGATGACTTACACCTGGGGACAATCCATGGTGACTCACAGTTGGGGACAATCCATGGTTATTCTCATGTGGGGACAATCCACGGTTATTCTCATCTGGGGACAATCCATGGTGACTCACACCTGGGGACAATCCATGGTGACTCACACCTGGGGACAATCCATGGTTATTCTCATGTGGGGACAATCCACGGTTATTCTCATCTGGGGACAATCCATGGTGACTCACACCTGGGGACAATCCATGGTGACTCACACCTGGGGACAGTCCATGGTGCTTCTCACCTGGGGACAGTCCATGGTGATTCACACCTGGGCACAGTCAATGGTAATTACACCTGGGCACAGTCAATGGTAATTACACACCTGGGCACAGTCCATGGTGATTACACACCTGGGCACAGTCAATGGTAATTACACACCTGGGCACAGTCCATGGTGATTACACACCTGGAACAGTCCATGGTGATTCACACCTGGGGACAGTCAATGGTGATTACACACCTGGAACAGTCCATGGTGATTCACACCTGGGGACAGTCAATGGTGATTCACGCCTGGAATAGTCCATGGTGATTCACACCTGGAACAGTCCATGGTGATTCACACCTGGAACAGTCCATGGTGATTCACACCTGGAACAGTCCATGGTGATTCACACCAGGAACAGTCCATGGTGATTCACACCTGGAACAGTCCATGGTGATTCACACCTGATACAGTCCATGGTAATTCACACCTGGAACAGTCCATGGTGATTCACACCTGGAACAGTCCATGGTGATTCACACCTGATACAGTCCATGGTGAGTCACACCTGGGCACAGTCAATGGTAATCACACACCTGGACACAGTCCATGGTGATTACACACCTGGGCACAGTCCATGGTGATTCACACCTGGGCACAGTCAATGGTAATTACACACCTGGACACAGTCCATGGTGATTCACACCTGGAACTGTCCATGCTGACTCACACCTGAACACAGTCCACGGTGACTCATACCTGGGGACAGTCAATGGTGACTCACACCTGGAACAGTCCATGCTGACTCACACCTGGGGACAGTCCATGCTGACTCACACCTGGACATGGTCCATGGTGATTCACACCTGGAACAGTCCATGCTGACTCACACCTGGGGACAGTCCATGTTGATCCGCACCTGGGCACAGTTCATGGTGTTTTGCCCCCGGACACAGTCCAAAGTGACTCACATCCGGGTACACTCCATGGTGACTCACACTTGGGCACCGTCCATGATGATTCGCACCTGAGCACAGCCACAGTGACTCACTCCATGGCACTGTCCATAGTGACTCACACTTGGGCAAAGTTCACGGTGATTCACACCTGGGCACCGTCCAAGATGATTTACACCTGGGCACAGTCCATGTTGATTCTCACCTGGGAAGAGCACATGGTGACTCATACCTGGGCACCATCCACGGTGACTCACAACTTTGCGCATAGTGATCCTCACCTCGTCAGAGTTGTTGGTGCTTCTCGCTGTTTCAGAGGTGGGGCTGATTTTATCCTCCCAATTTTCTCTTCTCGCCCTTGTCTGTAAGCAGAACGGTGTTTTGCATTGCTCTTCCCTTCCATAAGCACTGCATTTCCCAACGCCTCAGGTTTTCTACAATCCAATGTTCTATTAATAAGCCAACAGCAAAGTCAAGATTAGATGAAGTCAAAGGGTTAGTTTATTTGCACACCACCACAACATTGGAGGAGGATTTACAATGTGGTCCCTTTTGCATTCATAGGATAAAAGAGGGATGGAGAAGGGAAAGTTTCACGGTGCAGCGGCTAAAAAACTAAATTTGCGGGATTCTCCGTCGGTGGGATCCTCCACTTTGCCGGGAGTGCACTGACTCCCCTGGGTTTCCCTACGACATGGGCTGGCCACAATGGGAAGCCCCATTAGCCGGGTGCGGGAACGGAGAATCCTGCACTGCGCCGGAAAACAGGATTGGCGGGATGGAGAATCCAACCCATGGCTTCCAGAATTCAGAATCATAGTCCAATGAGATATTTATTTTCGGAGATCAGTGAACAAAAATTCAATGCTGAATAATTCACTCTTCGTGCTATTGACGTCATAGAATTTTTTCATAGAATTTACCGTGCAGAAGGAGGCCATTCGGCCCATCGAGTCTGCACCGGCTCTTGGAAAGAGCACCCTACCCAAGGTCAACACCTCCACCCTATCCCCATAACCCAGTCACTCCACCCAACACCAAGGGCAATTTTGGACACTAAGGGCAATTTATCATGGCCAATCCACTTAACCTGCACATCTTTGGACTGTGGGAGGAAACCGGAGCACCCGGAGGAAACCCACGCACACACGGGGAGGATGTGCAGACTCCGCACAGACAGTGGCCCAAGCCGGAATCGAACCTGGGACCCTGGAGCTGTGAAGCGATTGTGCTATCCACAATGCTACCGTGCTGCCCGCACACATTGAGATACACACACAGAGATGAATCAGACTTGTAGTCAGTGTGTCGAACTTCCAGTAGACGCAGTGCAGATGGTGTCCAACTTGGAGCAAAGCTCCTTGTCTGTGATGCTGCCAGTTAGATGGTAAAATGGCAGCCTAAGACTTCTTTTTTATCTGTTTGTGGGACATTTATTGCCCATCCCTAATTGCTCTTGAATGGGCAGTTAAGAGTCAACCACATTGCTGTGGGTCTGGAGTCACACGTAGGCCAGACCAGGTAAAGATGGCAGATTTCCTTTGCTAAAGGACAGTCCAGCAAGGAAATATTGCTGTTTTCAAAAGCCAGAGGTCCATGTCACATGACCCTTACCTCTCCACTTTCGGCTTTGGCAAGGGACTGCCCGTCTGGGTCTCCAGATTTGTTTATTACCTTGGCCATTAAGAATTGAAAGGAAAGTTATAGGGGGCTGGATTCTCCGGTTGCCAACACGAAAATCACGTTCGGCGATCGGCCGAAGAATCAAAGTTCCCGACCAAATCATCGCTTTTGCGATGCTCTGCCATCTCCAAATCATAGAATTATAGAATTTACAGTGCAGAATGTGGCCATGCGGCCCATTGAGTCTGTACCGGCTCTTGGAAAGAGCCACGCCTCCACTCTATCCCCATAACTCAGTAGCCATGCCTCCACTCTATCCCCATAACTCAGTAGCCACGCCTCCACTCTATCCCCATAACTTAGTAGCCACGCCTCCACACTATCCCCATAACTCAGTAGCCACGCCTCCACTCTATCCCCATAACTTAGTAGCCATGCCTCCACTCTATCCCCATAACTCAGTAGCCACGCCTCCACTCTATCCCCATAACTCAGTAACCCCACCTAACTTTTTTGGACACTAAGGGCAATTTATCATGGCCAAAACACCTAACCTGCACATCTTTGGACTGTGGGAGTAAATCAGAGCACCCGGAGGAAACCCACTCAGACACGGGGAGAGCGTGCAGACTCCGCACAGACAATGATCCAGCGGGGAATCGAACCTGGGACCCTGGAGCTGTGACTCAACTGTGGTAACTAGTGCTATCGTGCTGTCCAAAGCAGCGTGTGCACCCTACCATGGCCTTAGGACAATGCTTGAAGCCCACCCCCCGATTCTCCGCCCCCGAGTTCCCGACGGCGTGGGTCTCTCATGGTCTCACCCGTCAGGAACTCGGTGTGGCGGCTGTGGACTCAATCCAGAGCCCCCACAGTCGGGGAAGGGCTGATCCGAGGGCAGGGGGACTTTATCAGGGGCTGAGAGCACTGTTGGGGGGGGGGGGGGGGTGGTCCGGGGCTCGCTGGCCAAAGGGAGGGGCACGATTTTGCAGGCCGTGTCCACGAGCGGCGGCCGCCATGTTACAGGGCGGGGCTGCTGCAGGCGTCCGCTGTGCGCATACGTGGCCACGGACCCGGCAGCCCTGGGCCCATATAGGCAGCTATAGCCGGGTCCTCTACGCTGCCGGCATGCTAGCCCCCAGCCAAACGGAGGGTCGGTGGCCATTTTGCTCCGAATGTTCGGGTGCAAAACGTCACCGTTCCCAGGACAGCGTCAGGTCATAGTCTGAAAATCGGATAATCCAGCCCAGGGTCCTTTTGTTTCAGCAGACTAGCAGACTCCTGGTGATCAGCCTGGGTTATTAAATACAGATAGCCATTGTGTAATTCGCATTGAATTTGGTCTGTGCAGCCCGCAATGTGTCGTTAATGGAACTTCAGAGATAACGAGGTACAGATCTCCACTGATACTGCCACGTAGCTGCTTTTTAAAAAAAATGTTTGTACATTTATTGAAGTTTTTCATTTTATACACTGGACAATAATCAAAGGTGTGGGGGACCGGATATCATTTACAAGAGCTCTCCATTAGAGTCAGCCCCCCCCCCCCCCCCCCCTCCCTAACCCCCTCTCCTTAGCCCCGCCCCCTTTTTGTTATTTGAAGATAGTCTATTGGATCACATTTCTTTACACAATTGGAGGTCATTGTAAACTATTTACACACGTACAGCTCTTTCCCCTTCCCTTTCCCCCCCCCCCCCCCCACTGTTGATTGGCTCCACTCCTTCTCTCCTTCCCCCCCCCCCCCCCCACTGTTTTAGGTGTTTCTTTGGGGTCTTATTCTTTGAGGTCTTGCACTCAAGCTCCTCTTGTCTGTTCCAGTCTCCCCCCCCCCCCTCCTCTCTCTCTCCCTGGCCCCCATCACTCTCCCTGTTCCCTGTTGTATTGTTGGCTCCTGTGTGTCCCCCCTCCTCTCACTCTATTGGCTATTGGCTTCAAACAGGCCCTGGAACAAGTTGGTGAATGACCACACCTTGTCGAAGCCATCCTCTGACCCTTGATATTCTCCAGGTGGAGAAATTCTGACAGGTCTGCCAGCCAGCCTGCAACTTTGGGTGGCGATACCGATCGGCAGCGGGACAGGATTATCCGGTGGGCGATTGGGGAAATAGTTCTGGCTGGTTCGATACCCCGAAGACTGGCACTGTTGTGCTTGGCTCCACCCCCACAACCTTGAACATTGCTTCAAAGACGGTTGCCCAGTAATCGACAAGACTGGGACATGCCCCGGGCGGCGCGCGGCACAGTGGTTAGCACTGCTGCCTCACAACGCTGAGGACTCGGGTTCGATCCCGGCCCCGGGTCACTGTCAGTGTGGTTTCCAAATTCTCCCCGTGTCTGCGTGGGTTTCACCCCCACAACCCAAAGATGTGCAGGGTAGTTGGATTGGCCACGCTAAATTGCCCCTTAATTGGAAAAAACATAATTAGGTACTCTACATTCATTTTTAAGATGTCTGGGGCATTCACAGAACATGTGGGTGTGGTTGGCCAGGCCCCTCTGGCACCGTTCACATTTGTCCTCCAACTCCGGGAAGAACCTGCTCATTCAGGCTCTGTGTGGTGCGCTCTGTGCACCGTGTTCAATTGCATGAGGTTTCGCCTTGCCCAAGTGGAGGTGGAATTGGCCCTGTTCAGTGCTTTGCTCCATAGTGCCCACCCTATTTCTATCCCTAGTTCTTCCTCCCACTTTTCCCGTGTTTCATCCAGTGGGGAGTGTGGCCTTTCTAATAGTTGTCCATACAGGTCCCCACAGTTCCCCCTTCCCAGGTTACCCGTGTCCAGTAGTTGCTCTAACATTGTGTGTCTTGGGGTCCATGGGGCTGATGCCGTCGCCTTACGGAGGAAGTTCTTTACCTGTAGGTGTCGCAGTTCATTCCGGTTGGGTAGTTGTCGTCTCTCTGTCAGTTCTCTAAGGTGGCTAGTCTGTCCTCCCTATAGAAGTCCCTAATGGTCAGCATCTCCCCGTCCTGTCTCCATTTCCTAAAGGTCACTCCAGCATGGCGCAAACGTGTGATTGCTGCAGATGGGGGCCATGGTAGACATTTCGGTTAAGTCGGAGTGCAATCTCATTTGGTTCCAGGTTTGGTGGATGGCTCCCATCACTGGGCTTGTTGAGTGTATGGCTGGCAGGGATTGGAGGTCTAACATGGCGAGGGCCTGGCGGGTCGTCCCTGTACAGGGGCTCTCCTCCATCCTCACCCATTCCACTTCTGGTTTGTTCACTCATCCCCTCACTCTTTCTGCAGTGGCTACCCAATATTGCAGGTTTGGGAGGGCCAGGCCCCCCAGGTTCCTTCTTCTTTTTGGGACCTTTCTGGGGATTCTTGGGTTCTTTCCTCCCCCACCACACACACACAAACCATAATCATTTTGTTGAGCGCGTTAAAGAAGGCCTTGGGGGGTGTAGATCGGTATGGATCTGGACAGGAAGAGGAACCTGGGCAACACGACCAGTAGCGAGAGTGGGAATGTATCCCATCTCTGTAGGTCCACCTCTACTTCCTCTGCCAGACTGGTCAGGTTCCACTTGTGGATCTATGTCCAGTGGTGAGCAATCCAGATCGCCAGATAGTGGAATTTGTTTTGGGCTAGTTTGAATGGAATCCCTCCAGCTCTGCCCCTCTCCCTCTCAGGTTTACAGGGAAGACTTCGCTCTTGCCCAGGTTGAATTTGTAACCCGAGAGGGCTTCAAACTCTCTCAGGAGCTTTATGACCCCTTCCATGCCACTTTGCGGGTCCGAGATGGTCATCCGCATAGAGTGAGGCAGTGTGCTCTCTGCATCCTCCTTGGATTCCCTTCATCTTCTCACTTCCTGAGAGCGATCGCCAATGGCCCAATTGCCAGGGTGAAGAAGAGGCTGGACAGCGGGCATCCCTGCCTTGTGCCTCAGTGCAGCTGGAAGTATTCAGAGCTGGTGGTATGTCCGCCCACCTTGGGAGCGTTGCACAGGAATTTCACCCATGAGCTGAACACTGTTCCTAGTCCATACCGCTCCAGCACCTCAGTGAGGTACATCCACTCAACTCCGTCGAAGGCCTTCTCTGTGTCCAGGGAGACGACCACCTCTGGTATTCGCGTAGCTGCTTTTGATCGAAGGTTACCGATAGGTATAGATTCAGCTATTTTAGGTCTTGGTCCACTTTAAAACTTTCAGAGCTAGCAGATAATATGCAGGGTGAGGTCCTAGTCCCTCACATTATGTTCGCACAGTCCCTGGTACTTCTTGGCTGGACACTGCCATGCTGATCCTCACCTGGGCATAGTCCCTGCTAACTCACCTGGTTACAGTTCATGGTGATTCACCTAAACACGTCAATGGTGATTAGCAGTGATGCTAGACGTTAGGGGAGGAGTGTATGCCGGAGCCAAGGTCATAGGAGCAATTAGTGTGAGAAGGTTGGATTATAGTTTATACCTGTAGTGAGATTATCACTAGATGAGTGTAGTTAGATGTTATTGATCAATTCTGTATTCTAAAGGACTAAGTATCGAAACCTAGTTTGAAGTGTAAATAAAATCATAGCTTTGTTTAAGTAAAAGCTATACTGCGGCCTTTGTGGAACACTACACCTACCATCCTAAATAAGCAATACAAGAGACACCACATGGTACCAGGAGTCTATTCCTAAGTGTCAAAACCCAGTTTAGCAATGCAAATAAAATCAGATTTATTTACATAAAAGCTATTCTGTGGTCTTTGTGGAACACTATGCCAACCATCCTAAATAAGCAGCACAAAGAACAGCACAGTGCAGGGGACAGACCATGGTGATACACACCCGGGGTCAGTCCATGTTGATTCACGCCTGGGAACAATCCATGGTGATTACACAGTTCATGGTGATTCACACCTGGGCACAGTTCATGGTGATTCACACCTGGGCACAGTCCATGGTGATTCACACCTGGGCACAGTTTATGGTGATTCACACCTGGGCACAGTCCATGATGGTTACACACCCGGGGTCAGTCCACATGGTACCAGGGGTCTATTCCTGGAAAGAAACAGTAATTAGATCAGTTTAGAATAGCATTGGAGGTTGAAGAAAGCAATCCGGAAGCTACAATTCAGAAAATATCTACAGTAAAGACTGATCAGAAGATGGAAGGTCTTGAGAAGCCTGAATACTTCAGACACACGGTAAACTATGCCAGAACTGGGCTTTCTTTAAGCGACAGTTTAAAGTCTTTATTTCTGCCTCTGTGGTACAGTTCATGTTGATTCACACCTGGGCACAGTCCATGGTGATTAGACACCTCGGCACAGTCTATGGTGATTACACACATGGGCACAGATCCATGGTGATTACACACCTGGGCACAGTCCATGGTGATTACACACCTGGGCACAGATCCATGGTGATTCACGACTGGGCACAGATCCATGATGATTCACACCTGGGCACAGATCCATGGTGATTACACACCTGGGCACAGATCCATGGTGATTACACACCTGGTCACAGATTCATGGTGATTCACGCCTGGGAACAGTTGATGGTGCTTCATGCCTGGGCACAGTCCTTGGTGATTAGACACCTCGGAAGAGTCCATGGTACCTCACACCTGGGCACAGTTCATGGTGATTCACACCTGAGCACTGTTCATGGTGATTCACACCTGGGCACAGTTCATGTTGATTCTCACCTGGGCACGGTCCATGGTGATTGCACAATTCATGGTGATTCACACCTGGGTACAGTTCATGGTGATTACACACCTGGGCACAGTTCATGGTGATTCACACATGGGTAGTTCATAGTGATTCACACCTGGGCAGTTCATAGTGATTCATACCTGGGCACAGTTCATGGTGATTCACACCTGGGCAGTTCATGGTGATTCACACCTGGGCACAGTTCATGGTGATTCACACCTGGGCACAGCTCATGGTGATTCACACCTGGGCAGTTCATGGTGATTCACACCTGGGCACAGTTCATGTTGACTCACACATGGGCAGTTCATGGTGATTCACACCTGGCAGTTCATGGTGATTCACATCTGGGCACAGTTCATGGTGATTCACACCTGGGCACAGTTCATGGTGATTCACACCTGGGCACAGTTCATGGTGATTCACACCTGGCAGTTCATGGTGATTCACACCTGGGCAGTTCATGGTGATTCACACCTGGGCACAGTTCATGGTGATTCACACCTGGGCAGTTCATGGTGATTCACACCTGGGGACAGTCCATGGTGATTCACACCTGGGCAGTTCATGGTGATTCACACCTGGGCACAGTTCATGGTGATTCACACCTGGGCACAGTTCATGGTGATTCACACCTGGCAGTTCATGGTGATTCACACCTGGGGACAGTCCATGGTGATTCACACCTGGGCACAATCCATGGTGATTCACACCTGGGCACAGCTCATGTTGATTCACACTTGGCAGTTCATGGTGATTCACACCTGGGGACAGTCCATGGTGATTCACACCTGGGCACAGTTCATGGTGATTCACACCTGGCAGTTCATGGTGATTCACACCTGGCAGTTCATGGTGATTCACACCTGGGGACAGTCCATGGTGATTCACACCTGGGCACAGTTCATGGTGATTCACACCTGGCAGTTCATGGTGATTCACACCTGGCAGTTCATGGTGATTCACACCTGGGGACAGTCCATGGTGATTCACACCTGGGCACAATCCATGGTGATTCACACCTGGGCACAGCTCATGTTGATTCACACTTGGCAGTTCATGGTGATTCACACCTGGGGACAGTCCATGGTGATTCACACCTGGGCACAGTTCATGGTGATTCACACCTGGCAGTTCATGGTGATTCACACCTGGCAGTTCATGGTGATTCACACCTGGGGACAGTCCATGGTGATTCACACCTGGGCACAGTTCATGGTGATTCACACCTGGCAGTTCATGGTGATTCACACCTGGCAGTTCATGGTGATTCACACCTGGGGACAGTCCATGGTGATTCACACCTGGGCACAATCCATGGTGATTCACACCTGGGCACAGCTCATGTTGATTCACACTTGGCAGTTCATGTTGATTCACACCTGGGCACAGCCCATGGTGATTCACACCTGGGAACAGTTCACAGTCACTCATCCCAGGATGAGGTTCCCCAAAGGCTATGTATCTGGGTCAGACCCCTTGATCTGTCACCGTCCTGATGGAAAATCCCCAAATTGAGGAGGGATAACTGGCTTTGTGTCTTTACTCAACCCATCCGCTACTGGTAACAACAAAGGTTTATCCTAACAAAGGTCCCTTTCTCTTGGGTACCTTTTCCAGATCCATTAGTTAGGTTTTAAAAAGGAGCCAATTTCTTGAGTTAAGATAGAGTAAGTTTATCAGCTACTAAAACAATGTGGAGAAACGGAAAAACGCATGCACCGATATTCAAATAAAAGAAAATTACTGCAGATGCTGGAATCTGAAACTAAAAAGCAAATGCTGGACCACCGCAGCAGAGCTGACAGCATCTGTGGAGAGAGAAGAGAGCTAATGTTTCGGAGTCTGGGTGACTCTTTGTCAAAGCTGGCTTGTGAAAGCAAACATTTTCTGTTTTTGTTGCATCTGCAGTCATTTGGATTAAAAGTTAGAATTGTGTCCGAAGTAAGTTTTAAAAAAATATAGTCTTGGCTCATGAGGAGCAGATGATGAAGCATTTGCCCTGTTACGATGCGAGATTCCAGTAGAGTTCACTTTGGTAGACGAATAATCAGTTTTGAGGTCCCAGAGTGTCGCCTTCAGCAGCCGAATCGTTGTATTTTTGATTCCTGTGTTTTGGTCTGACAGATAAACTCCCAAGTTCTCTTTTCAGCTGTAGTGCTTTTGCTGGCTGGGGATGACTTCCGTGATAAGCGTAAGGCAAGTTTGTACATAATGTCATGCACACCTTTGATCACTAGATGGCAGTGTAAACCCATCACGTGACCCTGTGGAGTTGGGAGTCGGTCGTGCTGGAGGACAGACATATTTTGCAGTAGTTCCACAATAGTTAATTAGTGTTAGTAGTTTATTATTTTATTTATCCTAGTTATCTCATCACATTTAAACTGAATGTTCTGTAGTTCATCATTCACTTCGGCCAGTCTACAGAACATGACAACTTTCAGTCAGAGAAAAAGATATATATATATATATATACCTGGAAAATGGCTTATTTGCAGGGGCACTGCTGACTGCAGGTGTTACTATGTCACACACCTTGTCTATGAGAAACTTCCAACAGCTTATCCTCAGAGAGTACACATAGACTGACACTGGGGAAGGTGATTAGACACCTGGGGAATGTTCATGGTGATTACACACCTGGATACAGTCCATGTTGATTCTCACCTGGGCACAATCCATGTTGATTCTCACCTGGGCAGTCCACAGTGAGTCTCACCTGGGCACAGTCCATGTTGATTCTCACCTGGGCACAGTCCATGTTGATTCTCACCTGGGCACAGTCCATGTTGATTCTCACCTGGGGACAGTCCATGGTGACTCACCTGGGGACAGTCCATAGTGATTCTCACCTGGGGACAGTCCATAGTGACTCACACCTGGGGACAGTCCATAGTGATTCTCACCTGGGCACAGCCCATAGTTACTCACCTGGGGACAGTCCATAGTGATTCTCACCTGGGCACAATCCATAGTGATTCACACCTGGACACAGCCCATGTTGATTCTCTCCTGGTCACAGTCCATGGTGATTCACATCTGGGGACAGTTCATGGTGACTGAACACCTGTTGTATTATCATAACTATGAGCATTACAAGAGTTAATGTAGTATCATGAATGGCTACTCGCGGGAGCTACAGATACTACGATATAAGCAGTGATGCTAAACCTTAGGGGAGGGGTGTATGCAGAAGCCAAGGTCATAGGAGCAATTAGTGTGAGAAGGTTGGATTATAGTTTATACCTGTAGTGAGATTATCACTAGATGAGTGTAGTTAGATGTTATTGATCAATTCTGTATTCTAAAGGACTAAGTATCGAAACCTAGTTTGAAGTGTAAATAAAATCATAGCTTTGTTTAAGTAAAAGCTATACTGCGGTCTTTGTGGAACACTACACCTACCATCCTAAATAAGCAATACAAGAGACACCACATGGTACCAGGAGTCTATTCCTAAGTGTCAAAACCCAGTTTAGCAATGTAAATAAAATCAGATTTATTTAAGTAAAAGCTATTCTGTGGTCTTTGTGGAACACTATGCCAACCATCCTAAATAAGCAGCACAAAGAACAGCACAGTACAAGGGACAGTCCATGGTGATACACACCCGGGGTCAGTCCATGCTAATTCACACCTGGGAACAATCCATGGTGATTACACAGTTCATGGTGATTCACACCTGGGCACAGTTCATGGTGATTCACACCTGGGCACAGTTCATGGTGATTCACACCTGGGCACAGTCCATGGTGATTCACACCTGGGCACAGCTCATGTTGATTTACACTTGGGGACAGTCCATGGTGATTCACACCTGGGCACAGTTCATGGTGATTCACACCTGGGCACAGGCCATGATGATTACAGCTGGGCACAGTTCACAGTGATTTACACCTGGGAATTGGTCATCGTGATTCACACATGAATACAGTCTATGGTGATTCCGCGCCTGTGTGTGTCGGAGTGTGCATGTCTGTGTATGAGTATGTGTGTATCACAGTATGTGTCTGTGTGCAAGTATGTGTGTGCCAGAGTGTGCATGCCTGTATGTGAATATGTGTGTGTGAGTATGTATGTGTCAGAGTGTGCATTTTGTGTGAGTATGGTTGTCTCTGTGTTTGTGTATGTGTTTGTATGTTAAAGGCAGAAGCTGAGGAAGGCTGAGAGGAAGAAGTACTTCCTAGTCAAAAGCCTAGTAGGGATATGTTTAAAAATATTAAAGCACTGCCAAGATTTGATGGGAAAGATGTGGAAGCCTTTTTAATCTCATTTGCGAAAATGGCTAAAGAATTGAATTGGCCAAAGACCTGGTGGGTAGTGTTAGTCAAACAAAGTTGGTAGGTAGAGCTAGTGAAGTGTTTGCATCAGGGGAGGTATATAGGGATTATGATGAGTTGTGAAAAGCCACGTTCTGTGCATATAACTAGTGCCAAAAGCCTACAGACAGAAGTTTAGAAATCTCAGGTAAGAAGCAGGTCAGACATATATAGAATTTGAAATAATTAAACAAAATAATTTTAATCAGTGGATAAGAGCATTAAAAATGACCAAATGTGGGTGGCATGTGATGCAGTGGTTAGCACTGGGACAGCGGCGCTGTGGATCCTGGTTCGAATCCTGGCCCTGGATCACTGTCCATGTGGAGTTTGCACATTCTCCCCATGTCTGCGTGGGTTTCACCCCCACAACCCAAAGATGTGCTGGTTAGGTCAATTGGCCACGCTAAATTATGCTTTAATTGGAAAAGAAAAATAATTGGCTACTCTAAATTAAAATATATATATATAGACCAAACATTTGATGCTCTTAGGGAAATAATTATTTTGGAGGAATTTAAAGATTCACTTCCCACAGTAGGGAGAACTCATGTGGAAGAGCAAAGAGTTATAACTACTAGACTGGCAGCAGAAGTGGCAGATTATTTTGAATTAGTTAACAAAGCAAAGTTTGGTTTTCAACATCAATTTCAATCTGTGAAGGATAGGAACTGGGAAATGAGAAATTTGCAGATGGTCAAGTCAAAGGAGGTTTAGTTGGTGATATTAAGAGATTGCCTCAGATTAAAAAGGAAACCTATTGTGGCCATCTAAAATGGCCGCCCGCAAAGGGTAATGGGAATTCTGGTCAGGTTGGGACTCAGGCAGTACACAGCCCCATTGTATTGTGCAGAGGAAACCAGACCTACACTCAAACTCACACCTGCTGAAGGTCAATCACCGACTTCCCCAGGATAATGGGGCTCAGATTGAAACATAGCAGCAGTAACAGACTCGGGGGTGCCTATTCACCTTATGTGGGAGTGCATTCGTGCCTTGGACATGTTATGGGAGAGGTGTTTTCAGAACCCCAAAATGTATCATGGAGTTCAACCAACCCCCGCCTTTAATGGTTTGTTGCTTTTGAAGCATATGGCTTGTTCCCCAGGTGTAGTATTACAATTATGGACACGTTGTTTTAAAAACAAAACAATGTTTATTCCATGAACTCAAATTAACCTTTTAAATAAACATTGGATCTCTTAACACCCCTTACTTCAAAGGTAACCCCGAAAATAGTACACTACCCAATCCTGTAAACTGTTCCTTTACACATCCAAAAGACATAACAAATCCTTCAAACAGAAGCACATTAGATTTATATTCAATACTGAGACCTTTTTACAATTGCGATTTCCCAAAGGATTAAGAGATAGTCCTTCATGGCAGAGATCACCAGCAGTGCAGCTCACAGCTACACCCAAGCTTTCTTCAAACTGAAACTAAAAATCCAGAAAGCAGAAGTGAGCTCAGGTCCCCCCCCCCCCCCCCGGTGAGATCACTTCAGTAATATGATCAGCTTCATTTCTTAAAGGTACATTTCTTAAGCATCCAATTCTTAAAAGCACTCTCACATGACAGACAATAGCAGCTGGGACCCACCCAGCCATCGAGGTACCCGCTCCTAATTGGCCGGAATCGATTAGGGTGAGCGATACCCTATCGATCCATTGGATCCCGAGTTGGGACCGCCCAAAAGAGCGCGAAAGATCGGAGGATAAGAAGAACTGCGCAACCAGTATTCGGCCTCTTTTGGGACCGGCCTCTGCCCCGACCAACTGCAGCACATCGAACAGCCAAGTTCAAGGACCCGCGATCGCTACCTGAAGGACGAGCCGCAGCCGAGACGAACCTGACGACTTCCAGCCGCCACACGTGAGGATCCAGATAAAGGCCTTATCTAACCTACACAGAGTTGGTCACTTGGAAGTTAAGTAAAAGGTCATTTCAGTTGTTAGATGTAGTTTAATAAGTAGCCGTGTGTAGATTATTACGCATAGAACCAGGCCAGTGTTTAATAATAAACTATAATTGAACTAATATACTGGTTGTGTGGTCATTTGTCCAATACAAGGAACGTACTCACATCTTGTGGTTCAGACAATGATAATGTAAGAGAGTTAAGAAAACTTAAATAGAGTCATAAAGTTTACAGCATGTTTACAGCATGGAGACAGGCCCTTCGACTCAGCTTATCCATGCTGCCCAGTTTCTATCACTAAGCTAGTCCCATGTGGAATTAGTGGTGAGATCAGTAGAGTGCCATTATGTAAGGTAGAGTTAGAGTCTGGTGAAAAGTGGTGAAGTGGTTGTAGGAGCAATAGAAAAATTATCTTTTCAGGGGTCCAATTTATCCTAGGTAATTGTATAGCTGGATCACAAGTGGGTGCAGCCTACTGTGGTTAAAAAGCCAGTGGAAATTCAAACAACTGAGGCACTGCAAGATGCATATCTGGGAGTGTTTCCTGATTGTGTGGTGACGAGATCACAAAGCCGCAGATTGAAACAGGAGAAAGAGAACTTGAGGATTACTGATAGGGAACTGAGGTTCAGTTATCAGAAGCCAGGTTTGATCAGTAGTACAGCACCACAACAGGTGGTGGATGAAGCGGATGTCTTTAGTTCAAGCAAGTTGGTTGAATCACAGCAAAAACATTCAGACACAAAGTTGTTCTGCCAGAAAGCATATACGGAAGTGGAATCTGAGTGTATACTGCAATGTTATTACATTAGAAATGATGTATTAATGAGGAAATGAAACCTTTACATATTGAGGTGGATGAGAAATGGGGCAGAAGTTCATCAAGTGGTAATCCAGTGTTAGAAAGGAGGTTTTGCGGATGGCGCATAAAGTTCCAATAGTGGGTCATTTAGGACGAAGGAAAAATATATATATATTTTTTTTAAAATAAATTTAGTGTACCCAATTATTTTTTCCAATTAAGGGGCAATTTAGCGTGGCCGATCCACCTGTCCTGCACATCTTTTGGGTTGTGGGGGTGAAACCCACGCAGACATGGGGAGAATGTGCAAACTCCTCACGGACAGTGACCCAGAGCCGGGATTCGAACCCGGGTCCTCAGCGCCGTAGGCAGCAATGCTAACCACTGTGCCACCGTGCTGCCCAAAGGAAAAATATTTTTATTGGCCTGGACTGTATAAGGATGTAGTTGCATTTTGCCATACATGTCACACAAATCAGATAACAGGGATACCTCAGGCGGTAATCAAACCAACACCTTTAATACCTATTCCCGCATTACAGGAACCTTTTACTAGGACCCTAATTGATCGTGTGGGACCCCTGCCTAAAACCAAAAGTGGGAATCAGTATCTGTTGACTATAATGGATGTGTCTGCTAGATTTCCAGAAACAATTCCATTACAAAACATTACATCTAAGAGGGTTGTAGAGGAATTAACCAATTTTTTTTTACCAGATCTGGACCACCAAAAGACATTCTATCAAATCAGGGATCCGATTTCATGACTAAATTATTCCAAGAAGTTATGGATAGATTAGTAATAAAGCAAATTAACTCAATGGTGTATCATCCGGAATCACAAGCGGCATTAGAAAGATGGCTTCAAATTCTGTAGAATATGTTGAGGGACTAGAGTCAAGGTTATCCAGAGGATTGGGATGAAGGAAGTCCAATTGTTATATTTGCAATTAGGGATGAACCTAATGAATCAACTAAATTCAGTCCATTCAAATTGATTTTTGGTCATGAGCTGAGAGGATCACTTAAATTGATCAAAGAGAAATTGATGAGTCAGTGTTCTCCAAATGCCAAAATTTAGGGAGAGATTAACTGAGGCTGGTGAGTTGGCTGGGAAACATTTAACATTGTCACAGCATGTGAGGCGGATAAAAATCAAAAAAATTCAGTGTTTTGTAGTGGGGAGAAAGTACTAGTTTTGTTACCAATGGTAGGTGAACCATTAAAAGCAAGATTTTGTTGGCCTTATCAAATTGAAAGGAAACTGAGTGAGGTTAATTATTTGATAAGAACACCAGACAGAAGGAAAACTCCCAGAGTATGTCATGTTAATATTCTCTAATGGTACTTTTGTAGAAAAGGAGAGAAGGAATAAATGTTAGTCGTTGTATTAAAAAAGTATTTTAAAAAGTGGGATAAATTATTGAGTTACCTTCTGGAGGTAAATCAAAATGGCCTAAAGGAGTTATTACAGTGACAGAGAGCTGTATGTGGCAATAAATTGGGAAGTAGGAAAGTAATTATGCATGATGTAGATGTAAGAAATGCTACTCCCATTAAACAATATCCATACACGCTCCATCCAATAAAGTTAGCACGAAAGTACGAAAGGAGATTGACAAATGCTGAAGGATGATATCAGAAAAGTATGTTATACTGATTGGAGGTCACCAGTTGTCATGGTACCAAAACTGGATGGAACACAACGATTGTGTGAGGACTATAGAAAGGTGAACACAGTTACAAAGTCAGATTGGTACCCTATTCCTCATTTAGAAAACGATGTTGAAAAGTGTGGGACAAGTACATTTTATTACCAAACCTGACTTACTTAAAGGATGTTGGCAAGCACCTGGTGTTTACCTGTGTCAGACCGAGGATCAGCTGTTCCCCATGTTTACCTGTGTCAGACTGAGGATCAGCTGTTCCTGGAGTTTACCTGTGTCAGTCCGAGGATCAGCTGTTCCTGCTGTTTACCTATGTCAGTCCGAGGATCAGCTGTTCCTGGTGCTTACCTGTGTCAGACCAAGGATCAGCTGTTCCCATGTTTACCTGTGTCAGACCGAGGATCAGCTGTTCCCCATGTTTACCTGTGTCAGACCGAGGATCAGCTGTTCCTGGTGTGTACCTGTGTCAGACCGAGGATCAGCTGTTCCTGGTGTTTACCTGTGTCAGACCGAGGATCAGCTGTTCCCCATGTTTACCTGTGTCAGACCGAGGATCAGCTGTTCCTGGTGTTTACCTGTGTCAGACCGAGGATCAGCTGTTCCTGGTGTTTACCTGTGTCAGACTGAGGATCAGCTGTTCCCCATGTTTACCTGTGTCAGACTGAGGATCAGCTGTTCCCCATGTTTACCTGTGTCAGACTGAGGATCAGCTGTTCCCCATGTTTACCTGTGTCAGACCGAGAATCAGCTGTTCCCCATGTTTACCTGTGTCAGTCCGAGGATCAGCTGTTCCTGGTGTTTACCTGTGTCAGACCGAGGATCAGCTGTTTCTGGTGTTTACCTGTGTCAGACCGAGGATCAGCTGTTCCTGGTGTTTACCTGTGTGTGGTGGTATGATTTGCATAGCTGTCTGCCATTGGTGCAGAACACCGGCTTACCATTGGCCCTGGTCGGTCATGTGCCTCTCGGCTGATTGGTTGAGACCAGTCATGTGACGGTTCTCCGATTGGTCGAGAGACTGAGTTAACCACGCCTCCATACCGAGGTATAAATAGTCAGAACGCCCGGCGGTCGTCCATTTTATTGTAGTCGATCGCAGGGCTAAGTTCTAGCTTATTAAAGCCTAACTTTTGTATAGCAACTCGTCTTTCGTGCAATTGATGGCTCATCACTGTGTCAGACTGAGGATCAGCTGTTCCTGGTGTTTACCTGTGTGAGACCAAGGATCAGCTGTTCCTGGTGTTTACCTGTGTCAGACTGAGGATCAGCTGTTCCTGGTGTTTACCTGTGTCAGACCGAGGATCAGCTGTCCCTGGTGTTTACCTGTGTCAGACCGAGGATCAGCTGTTCCTGGTGTTTACCTGTGTCAGACTGAGGATCAGCTGTTCCTGGTGTTTACCTGTGTCAGACCGAGGATCAGTTGTTCCTGGTGTTTACCTGTGTGAGGCCGAGGATCAGCTGTTCCCCATGTTTACCTGTGTCAGACCGAGGATCAGCTGTTCCCCATGTTTACCTGTGTCAGATCGACGATCAGCTGTTCCCCATGTTTACCTGTGTCAGACCGAGGATCAGCTGTTTCTGGTGTTTACCTGTGTCAGACCGAGGATCAGCTGTTCCTGGTGTTTACCTGTGTGTGGTGGTATGATTTGCATAGCTGTCTGCCATTGGTGCAGAACACCGGCTTACCACTGGCCCTGGTCGGTCATGTGCCTCTCGGCTGATTGGTTGAGATCAGTCATGTGACGGTTCTCCGATTGGTCGAGAGACTGAGTTAACCACGCCTCCATACCGAGGTATAAATAGTCAGAACGCCCGGCGGTCGTCCATTTTATTGTAGTCGACCGCAGGGCTAAGTTCTGTATAGCAGCTCGTGTCTTGTGCAATTGATGGCTCATCATTGTCTCAGACTGAGGACCAGCTGTTCCTGGTGTTTACCTGTGTCAGACTGAGGATCAGCTGTTCCTGCTGTTTACCTGTGTCAGACCGAGGATCAGCTGTTCCCCATGTTTACCTGTGTCACACTGAGGATCAGCTGTTCCTGGTGTTTACCTGTGTCAGACCGAGGATCAGCTGTTCCCCATGTTTACCTGTGTCAGACTGAGGATCAGCTGTTCCTGGTGTTTACCTGTGTCAGACCGAGGATCAGCTGTTCCCCATGTTTACCTGTGTGAGACCGAGGATCAGCTGTTCCTGGTGTTTACCTGTGTCAGACCGAGGATCAGCTGTTCCTGGTGTTTACCTGTGTCAGTCCGAGGATCAGCTGTTCCTGGTGTTTACCTGTGTCAGACCGAGGATCAGCTGTTCCTGGTGTTTACCTGTGTCAGACTGAGGATCAGCTGTTCCCCATGTTTACCTGTGTCAGACCGAGGATCAGTTGTTCCTGGTGTTTACCTGTGTCAGACCGAGGATCAGCTGTTCCTGGTGTTTACCTGTGTCAGACCGAGGATCACCTGTTCCTGGTGTTTACCTGTGTCAGACCGAGGATCAGCTGTTCCCCATGTTTACCTGTGTCAGACCGAGGATCAGCTGTTCCTGGTGTTTACCTGTGTCAGACCGAGGATCAGCTGTTTCTGGTGTTTACCTGTGTCAGACCGAGGATCAGCTGTTCCTGGTGTTTACCTGTGTGTGGTGGTATGATTTGCATAGCTGTCTGCCATTGGTGCAGAACACCGGCTTACCATTGGCCCTGGTCGGTCATGTGCCTCTCGGCTGATTGGTTGAGACCAGTCATGTGACGGTTCTCCGATTGGTCGAGAGACTGAGTTAACCACGCCTCCATACCGAGGTATAAATAGTCAGAACGCCCGGCGGTCGTCCATTTTATTGTAGTCGACCGCAGGGCTAAGTTCTGTATAGCAGCTCGTGTCTTGTGCAATTGATGGCTCATCATTGTCTCAGACTGAAGACCAGCTGTTCCTGGTGTTTACCTGTGTCAGACTGAGGATCAGCTGTTCCCCATGTTTACCTGTGTCAGACTGAGGATCAGCTGTTCCTGGTGTTTACCTGTGTCAGACCGAGGATCAGCTGTTCCCCATGTTTACCTGTGTCAGACCGAGGATCAGCTGTTCCTGGTGTTTACCTGTGTCAGACCGAGGATCAGCTGTTCCCCATGTTTACCTGTGTCAGACCGAGGATCAGCTGTTCCTGGTGTTTACCTGTGTCAGACCGAGAATCAGCTGTTCCCCATGTTTACCTGTGTCAGACCGAGGATCAGCTGTTCCTGGTGTTTACCTGTGTCAGACCGAGAATCAGCTGTTCCCCATGTTTACCTGTGTCAGACCGAGGATCAGCTGTTCCCCATGTTTACCTGTGTCAGACCGAGGATCAGCTGTTCCTGCTGTTTACCTGTGTCAGACCGAGGATCAGCTGTTCCCCATGTTTACCTGTGTCAGACCGAGGATCAGCTGTTCCCCATGTTTACCTGTGCCAGACCGAGGATCAGCTGTTCCTGGTGTTTACCTGTGTCAGACCGAGGATCAGCTGTTCCTGCTGTTTACCTGTGTCAGACCGAGGATCAGCTGTTCCCCATGTTTACCTGTGCCAGACCGAGGATCAGCTGTTCCCCATGTTTACCTGTGTCAGACTGAGGATCAGCTGTTCCTGGTGTTTACCTGTGTCAGACCGAGGATCAGCTGTTCCTGGTGTTTACCTGTGTCAGACCGAGGATCAGCTGTTCCTGGTGTTTACCTGTGTCAGACCGAGGATCAGCTGTTCCTGCTGTTTACCTGTGTCAGACCGAGGATCAGCTGTTCCCCATGTTTACCTGTGTCAGACCGAGAATCAGCTGTTCCCCATGTTTACCTGTGTCAGACCGAGGATCAGCTGTTCCCCATGTTTACCTGTGTCAGACCGAGGATCAGCTGTTCCTGCTGTTTACCTGTGTCAGACCGAGGATCAGCTGTTCCCCATGTTTACCTGTGTCAGACCGAGGATCAGCTGTTCCCCATGTTTACCTGTGCCAGACCGAGGATCAGCTGTTCCTGGTGTTTACCTGTGTCAGACCGAGGATCAGCTGTTCCTGCTGTTTACCTGTGTCAGACCGAGGATCAGCTGTTCCCCATGTTTACCTGTGCCAGACCGAGGATCAGCTGTTCCCCATGTTTACCTGTGTCAGACTGAGGATCAGCTGTTCCTGGTGTTTACCTGTGTCAGACCGAGGATCAGCTGTTCCTGGTGTTTACCTGTGTCAGACCGAGGATCAGCTGTTCCTGGTGTTTACCTGTGTGTGGTGGTATGATTTGCATAGCTGTCTGCCATTGGTGCAGAACACCGGCTTACCATTGGCCCTGGTCGGTCATGTGCCTCTCGGCTGATTGGTTGAGATCAGTCATGTGACGGTTCTCCGATTGGTCGAGAGACTGAGTTAACCACGCCTCCATACCGAGGTATAAATAGTCAGAACGCCCGGCGGTCGTCCATTTTATTGTAGTCGACCGCAGGGCTAAGTTCTGTATAGCAGCTCGTGTCTTGTGCAATTGATGGCTCATCATTGTCTCAGACTGAGGACCAGCTGTTCCTGGTGTTTACCTGTGTCAGACTGAGGATCAGCTGTTCCTGGTGTTTACCTGTGTCAGACCGAGGATCAGCTGTTCCCCATGTTTACCTGTGTCACACTGAGGATCAGCTGTTCCTGGTGTTTACCTGTGTCAGACCGAGGATCAGCTGTTCCCCATGTTTACCTGTGTCAGACAGAGGATCAGCTGTTCCTGGTGTTTACCTGTGTCAGACCGAGGATCAGCTGTTCCCCATGTTTACCTGTGTGAGACCGAGGATCAGCTGTTCCTGGTGTTTACCTGTGTCAGACCGAGGATCAGCTGTTCCTGGTGTTTACCTGTGTCAGACCGAGGATCAGCTGTTCCTGGTGTTTACCTGTGTCAGACCGAGGATCAGCTGTTCCTGGTGTTTACCTGTGTCAGACCGAGGATCAGCTGTTCCTGGTGTTTACCTGTGTCAGACCGAGGATCAGCTGTTCCTGGTGTTTACCTGTGTCAGACCGAGGATCAGCTGTTTCTGGTGTTTACCTGTGTCAGACCGAGGATCAGCTGTTCCTGGTGTTTACCTGTGTGTGGTGGTATGATTTGCATAGCTGTCTGCCATTGGTGCAGAACACCGGCTTACCATTGGCCCTGGTCGGTCATGTGCCTCTCGGCTGATTGGTTGAGACCAGTCATGTGACGGTTCTCCGATTGGTCGAGAGACTGAGTTAACCACGCCTCCATACCGAGGTATAAATAGTCAGAACGCCCGGCGGTCGTCCATTTTATTGTAGTCGACCGCAGGGCTAAGTTCTGTATAGCAGCTCGTGTCTTGTGCAATTGATGGCTCATCATTGTCTCAGACTGAGGATCAGCTGTTCCCCATGTTTACCTGTGTCAGACTGAGGATCAGCTGTTCCTGGTGTTTACCTGTGTCAGACCGAGGATCAGCTGTTCCCCATGTTTACCTGTGTCAGACTGAGGATCAGCTGTTCCTGGTGTTTACCTGTGTCAGACCGAGGATCAGCTGTTCCCCATGTTTACCTGTGTCAGACCGAGGATCAGCTGTTCCCCATGTTTACTTGTGTCAGACCGAGGATCAGCTGTTCCTGGTGTTTACCTGTGTCAGACCGAGGATCAGCTGTTCCTGGTGTTTACCTGTGTCAGACCGAGGATCAGCTGTTCCTGGTGTTTACCTGTGTCAGACCGAGAATCAGCTGTTCCCCATGTTTACCTGTGTCAGACCGAGGATCAGCTGTTCCTGGTGTTTACCTGTGTCAGACCGAGAATCAGCTGTTCCCCATGTTTACCTGTGTCAGACCGAGGATCAGCTGTTCCCCATGTTTACCTGTGTCAGACCGAGGATCAGCTGTTCCCCATGTTTACCTGTGTCAGACCGAGGATCAGCTGTTCCCCATGTTTACCTGTGCCAGACCGAGGATCAGCTGTTCCTGGTGTTTACCTGTGTCAGACCGAGGATCAGCTGTTCCTGCTGTTTACCTGTGTCAGACCGAGGATCAGCTGTTCCCCATGTTTACCTGTGCCAGACAGAGGATCAGCTGTTCCCCATGTTTACCTGTGTCAGACTGAGGATCAGCTGTTCCTGGTGTTTACCTGTGTCAGACCGAGGATCAGCTGTTCCTGGTGTTTACCTGTGTCAGACCGAGGATCAGCTGTTCCCCATGTTTACCTGGTTCAGACCGAGGATCAGCTGTTCCTGGTGTTTACCTGTGTCAGACCGAGGATCAGCTGTTCCTGGTGTTTACCTGTGTCAGACCGAGGATCAGCTGTTCCCATGTTTACCTGTGTCAGACCGAGGATCAGCTGTTCCTGGAGTTTACCTGTGTCAGTCCGAGGATCAGCTGTTCCCCATGTTTACCTGTGTCAGACCGAGGATCAGCTGTTCCTGGTGTTTACCTGTGTCAGACCGAGGATCAGCTGTTCCCCATGTTTACCTGTGTCAGACCGAGGATCAGCTGTTCCCCATGTTTACCTGTGTCAGACCGAGGATCAGCTGTTCCTGGTGTTTACGTGTGTCAGACCGAGGATCAGCTGTTCCTGGTGTTTACCTGTGTCAGACCGAGGATCAGCCGTTCCCCATGTTTACCTGTGTCAGACCGAGGATCAGCTGTTCCCCATGTTTACCTGTGTCAGACCGAGGATCAGCTGTTCCTGGTGTTTACCTGTGTCAGACCGAGGATCAGCTGTTCCCCATGTTTACCTGTGTCAGACCGACGATCAGCTGTTCCCCATGTTTACCTGTGTCAGACCGAGGATCAGCTGTTTCTGGTGTTTACCTGTGTCAGACCGAGGATCAGCTGTTCCTGGTGTTTACCTGTGTCAGACCGAGGATCAGCTGTTCCCCATGTTTACCTGTGTCAGACCGAGGATCAGCTGTTTCTGGTGTTTACCTGTGTCAGACCGAGGATCAGCTGTTCCTGGTGTTTACCTGTGTCAGACTGAGGATCAGCTGTTCCTGGTGTGTACCTGTGTCAGACCGAGGATCAGCTGTTCCTGGTGTTTACCTGTGTCAGACCGAGGATCAGCTGTTCCCCATGTTTACCTGTGTCAGACCGAGGATCAGCTGTTTCTGGTGTTTACCTGTGTCAGACCGAGGATCAGCTGTTCCCCATGTTTACCTGTGTCAGACCGAGGATCAGCTGTTCCTGGTGTTTACCTGTGTCAGACCGAGGATCAGCTGTTCCCCATGTTTACCTGTGTCAGACCGAGGATCAGCTGTTTCTGGTGTTTACCTGTGTCAGACCGAGGATCAGCTGTTCCTGGTGTTTACCTGTGTCAGACCGAGGATCAGCTGTTCCTGGTGTTTACCTGTGTCAGACCGAGGATCAGCTGTTCCTGGTGTTTACCTGTGTCAGACCGAGGATCAGCTGTTCCTGGTGTTTACCTGTGTCAGACTGAGGATCAGCTGTTCCTGGTGTTTACCTGTGTCAGACTGAGGATCAGCTGTTCCCCATGTTTACCTGTGTCAGACCGAGGATCAGCAGTTCCCCATGTTTACCTGTGTCAGACCGAGGATCAGCTGTTCCCGATGTTTACCTGTGTCAGACCGAGGATCAGCTGTTCCCCATGTTTACCTGTGTCAGACCGAGGATCAGCTGTTCCCCATGTTTACCTGTGTCAGACCGAGGATCAGCTGTTCCCCATGTTTACCTGTGTCAGACCGAGGATCGGCTGTTCCTGGTGTTTACCTGTGTCAGACCGAGGATCGGCTGTTCCTGGTGTTTACCTGTGTCAGACCGAGGATCAGCTGTTTCTGGTGTTTACCTGTGTCAGACCGAGGATCAGCTGTTCCTGGTGTTTACCTGTGTGTGGTGGTATGATTTGCATAGCTGTCTGCCATTGGTGCAGAACACCGGTTTACCATTGGCCCTGGTCGGTCATGTGGCTCTCGACTGATTGGTTGAGACCAGTCATGTGATGGCTCTCCGATTGGTCGAGAGGCTGAGTTAACCACGCCTGCATACCGAGGTATAAATAGTCAGAACGCCCGGCGGTCGTCCATTTTATTGTAGTCGATCGCAGGGCTAAGTTCTAGCTTATTAAAGCCTAACTTTTGTATAGCAACTCGTCTCTCGTGCAATTGATGGCTCATCATTGTCTCAGACTGAGGATCAGCTGTTCCTGGTGTTTACCTGTGTCAGACCGAGGATCAGCTGTTCCTGGTGTTTACCTGTGTCAGACCGAGGATCAACTGTTCCTGGTGTTTACCTGTGTCAGACCGAGGATCAGCTGTTCCTGGTGCTTACCTGTGTCAGACCGAGGATCAGCTGTTCCCCATGTTTACCTGTGTCAGACCGTGAATCAGCTGTTCCCCATGTTTACCTGTGTCAGACCGAGGATCAGCTGTTCCTGGTGTTTACCTGTGTCAGACCGAGGACCAGCTGTTCCTGGTGTTTACCTGTGTCAGACCGAGGATCAGCTGTTCCCCATGTTTACCTGTGTCAGACCGAAGATCAGCTGTTCCTGGTGCTTACCTGTGTCAGACCGAGGATCAGCTGTTCCCATGTTTACCTGTGTCAGACTGAGGATCAGCTGTTCCTGGTGTTTACCTGTGTCAGACCGAGGATCAGCTGTTCCTGGCGTTTACCTGTGTCAGACCGAGGATCAGCTGTTCCTGGTGTTTACCTGTGTCAGACTGAGGATCAGCTGTTCCCCATGTTTACCTGTGTCAGACCGAGGATCAGCTGTTCCTGGTGTTTACCTGTGTCAGACCGAGGATCAGCTGTCCCTGGTGTTTACCTGTGTCAGACTGAGGATCAGCTGTTCCCCATGTTTACCTGTGTCAGACCGAGGATCACCTGTTCCCATGTTTACCTGTGTCAGACCAAGGATCAGCTGTTCCCCATGTTTACCTGTGTCAGACCGAGGATCAGCTGTTCCCCATGTTTACCTGTGTCAGACTGAGGATCAGCTGTTCCTGGTGTTTACCTGTGTCAGACCGAGGATCAGCTGTTTCTGGTGTTTACCTGTGTCAGACCGAGGATCAGCTGTTCCTGGTGTTTACCTGTGTCACACCGAGGATCAGCTGTTCCCCATGTTTACCTGTGTCAGACCGAGGATCAGCTGTTCCCATGTTTACCTGTGTCAGACCGAGGATCAGCTGTTCCCCATGTTTACCTGTGTCAGACCGAGGATCAGCTGTTTCTGGTGTTTACCTGTGTCAGACCGAGGATCAGCTGTTCCTGGTGTTTACCTGTGTCACACCGAGGATCAGCTGTTTCTGGTGTTTACCTGTGTCAGACTGAGGATCAGCTGTTCCTGGTGTTTACCTGTGTCAGACCGAGGATCAGCTGTTCCTGGTGTTTACCTGTGTCAGACCGACGATCAGCTGTTCCCCATGTTTACCTGTGTCAGACCGAGGATCAGCTGTTTCTGGTGTTCACCTGTGTCAGACCGAGGATCAGCTGTTCCTGGTGTTTACCTGTGTCAGACCGAGGATCAGCTGTTCCTGGTGTTTACCTGTGTCAGACCGAGGATCAGCTGTTTCTGGTGTTTACCTGTGTCAGACCGAGGATCAGCTGTTCCTGGTGTTTACCTGTGTGTGGTGGTATGATTTGCATAGCTGTCTGCCATTGGTGCAGAACACCGGCTTACCATTGGCCCTGGTCGGTCATGTGCCTCTCGGCTGATTGGTTGAGACCAGTCATGTGACGGTTCTCCGATTGGTCGAGAGACTGAGTTAACCACGCCTCCATACCGAGGTATAAATAGTCAGAACGCCCGGCGGTCGTCCATTTTATTGTAGTCGATCGCAGGGCTAAGTTCTGTATAGCAGCTCGTGTCTTGTGCAATTGATGGCTCATCATTGTCTCAGACTGAGGACCAGCTGTTCCTGGTGTTTACCTGTCTCAGACTGAGGACCAGCTGTTCCTGGTGTTTACCTGTGTCAGACTGAGGATCAGCTGTTCCCCATGTTTACCTGTGTCAGAACGAGGATCAGCTGTTCCTGGTGTTTACCTGTGTCAGACCGAGGATCAGCTGTTCCTGGTGTTTACCTGTGTCAGACCGAGGATCAGCTGTTCCCATGTTTACCTGTGTCAGACTGAGGATCAGCTGTTCCTGGTGTTTACCTGTGTCAGACCGAGGATCAACTGTTCCTGGTGTTTACCTGTGTCAGACCGAGGATCAGCTGTTCCTGGTGTTTACCTGTGTCAGACCGAGGATCAGCTGTTCCCCATGTTTACCTGTGTCAGACCGAGAATCAGCCGTTCCCCATGTTTACCTGTGTCAGACTGAGGATCAGCTGTTCCTGGTGTTTACCTGTGTCAGACCGAGGATCAGCTGTTCCTGGTGTTTACCTGTGTCAGACCGAGGATCAGCTGTTCCTGGTGTTTACCTGTGTCAGACCGAGGATCAGCTGTTCCTGATGTTTACCTGTCTCAGACCGAGGATCAGCTGTTCCCCATGTTTACCTGTGTCAGACCGAGGATCAGCTGTTCCTGGTGCTTACCTGTGTCAGACCGAGGATCAGCTGTTCCCATGTTTACCTGTGTCAGACCGAGGATCAGCTGTTCCTGGTGTTTACCTGTGTCAGACCGAGGATCAGCTGTTCCTGGTGTTTACCTGTGTCAGACCGAGGATCAGCTGTTCCTGGTGTTTACCTGTGTCAGACCGAGGATCAGCTGTTCCTGGTGTTTACCTGTGTCAGACCGAGGATCAGCTGTTCCCCATGTTTACCTGTGTCAGACTGAGGATCAGCTGTTCCTGGTGTTTACCTGTGTCAGACCGAGGATCAGCTGTTCCCCATGTTTACCTGTGTCAGACTGAGGATCAGCTGTTCCTGGTGTGTACCTGTGTCAGACCGAGGACCAGCTGTTCCTGGTGTTTCCCTGTGTCAGACTGAGGATCAGCTGTTCCCCATGTTTACCTGTGTCAGATCGAGGATCGGCTGTTCCTGGTGTTTACCTGTGTCAGACCGAGGATCGGCTGTTCCTGGTGTTTACCTGTGTGTGGTGGTATGATTTGCATAGCTGTCTGCCATTGGTGCAGAACACCGGTTTACCATTGGCCCTGGTCGGTCATGTGGCTCTCGACTGATTGGTTGAGACCAGTCATGTGATGGCTCTCCGATTGGTCGAGAGGCTGAGTTAACCACGCCTGCATACCGAGGTATAAATAGTCAGAACTCCCGGCGGTCGTCCATTTTATTGTAGTCGACCGCAGGGCTAAGTTCTAGCTTATTAAAGCCTAACTTTTGTATAGCAACTCGTCTCTCGTGCAATTGATGGCTCATCATTGTCTCAGACTGAGGATCAGCTGTTCCTGGTGTTTACCTGTGTCAGACTGAGGATCAGCTGTTCCTGGTGTTTACCTGTGTCAGACTGAGGATCAGCTGTTCCTGGTGTTTACCTGTGTCAGACTGAGGATCAGCTGTTCCTGGTGTTTACCTGTGTCAGACCGAGGATCAGCTGTTCCTGGTGTTTACCTGTATTGAGACCGAGGATCAGCTGTTCCCCATGTTTACGTGTGTCAGACCGAGGATCAGCTGTACCCCATGTTTACCTGTGTCAGACTGAGGATCAGCTGTTCCTGGTGTTTACCTGTGTCAGACCGAGAATCAGCTGTTCCTGGTGTTTACCTGTGTCAGACCGAGGATCAGCTGTTCCTGGTGTTTACCTGTGTCAGACCGAGGATCAGCTGTTCCTGGTGTTTACCTGTGTCAGACCGAGGATCAGCTGTTCCTGGTGCTTACCTGTGTCAGACCGAGGATCAGCTGTTCCTGGTGTTTACCTGTGTCAGACTGAGGATCAGCTGTTCCCCATGTTTACCTGTGTCAGACCGAGGATCAGCTGTTCCCCATGTTTACCTGTGTCAGACCGAGGATCAGTTGTTCCCCATGTTTACCTGTGCCAGACCGAGGATCAGCTGTTCCTGGTGTTTACCTGTGTCAGACCGAGGATCAGCTGTTCCTGGTGTTTACCTGTGTCAGACCGACGATCAGCTGTTCCCCATGTTTACCTGTGTCAGACCGAGGATCAGCTGTTCCTGGTGTTTACCTGTGTCAGACCGAGGATCAGTTGTTCCTGGTGTTTACCTGTGTCAGACCGAGGATCAGCTGTTCCTGGTGTTTACCTGTGTCAGACCGAGGATCAGCTGTTTCTGGTGTTTACCTGTGTCAGACCGAGGATCAGCTGTTCCTGGTGTTTACCTGTGTGTGGTGGTATGATTTGCATAGCTGTCTGCCATTGGTGCAGAACATCGGCTTTCCATTGGCCCTGGTCGGTCATGTGCCTCTCGGCTGATTTGTTGAGACCAGTCATGTGATGGCTCTCCGATTGGTCGAGAGGCTGAGTTAACCACGCCTGCATACCGAGGTATAAATAGTCAGAACGCCCGGCGGTCGTCCATTTTATTGTAGTCGATCGCAGGGCTAAGTTCTAGCTTATTAAAGCCTAACTTTTGTATA
This sequence comes from Scyliorhinus canicula, assembly GCF_902713615.1. NCBI lineage: Eukaryota > Metazoa > Chordata > Chondrichthyes > Carcharhiniformes > Scyliorhinidae > Scyliorhinus > Scyliorhinus canicula. The sequence continues at coordinate 181,130,909 of NC_052151.1, forward strand.
GCAACTCGTCTCTCGTGCAATTGATGGCTCATCATTGTCTCAGACTGAGGATCAGCTGTTCCTGGTGTTTACCTGTGTCAGACTGAGGATCAGCTGTTCCTGGTGTTTACCTGTGTCAGACCGAGGATCAGCTGTTCCTGGTGTTTACCTGTGTCAGACTGAGGATCAGCTGTTCCTGGTGTTTACCTGTGTTGAGACCGAGGATCAGCTGTTCCCCATGTTTACGTGTGTCAGACCGAGGATCAGCTGTACCCCATGTTTACCTGTGTCAGACCGACGATCAGCTGTTTCTGGTGTTTACCTGTGTCAGACCGAGGATCAGCTGTTCCTGGTGTTTACCTGTGTCAGACCGAGGATCAGCTGTTCCTGGTGTTTACCTGTGTGTGGTGGTATGATTTGCATAGCTGTCTGCCATTGGTGCAGAACACCGGCTTACCATTGGCCCTGGTCGGTCATGTGCCTCTCGGCTGATTGGTTGAGACCAGTCATGTGACGGTTCTCCGATTGGTCGAGAGACTGAGTTAACCACGCCTCCATACCGAGGTATAAATAGTCAGAACGCCCGGCGGTCGTCCATTTTATTGTAGTCGACCGCAGGGCTAAGTTCTGTATAGCAGCTCGTGTCTTGTGCAATTGATGGCTCATCATTGTCTCAGACTGAGGACCAGCTGTTCCTGGTGTTTACCTGTGTCAGACTGAGGATCAGCTGTTCCCCATGTTTACCTGTGTCAGACCGAGGATCAGCTGTTCCTGGTGTTTACCTGTGTCAGACTGAGGATCAGCTGTTCCTGGTGTTTACCTGTGTCAGACCGAGGATCAGCTGTTCCTGGAGTTTACCTGTGTCAGACCGAGGATCAGCTGTTCCTGGTGTTTACCTGTGTCAGACTGAGGATCAGCTGTTCCCCATGTTTACCTGTGTCAGACCGAGGATCAGCTGTTCCTGGTGTTTACCTGTGTCAGACCGAGGATCAGCTGTTCCCCATGTTTACCTGTGTCAGTCCGAGGATCAGCTGTTCCTGGTGTTTACCTGTGTCAGACCGAGGATCAGCTGTTCCTGGTGTTTACCTGTGTCAGACTGAGGATCAGCTGTTCCCATGTTTACCTGTGTCAGTCCGAGGATCAGCTGTTCCTGGTGTTTACCTGTGTCAGACCGAGGATCAGCTGTTCCCCATGTTTACCTGTGTCAGACCGAGGATCAGCTGTTCCTGGTGTTTACCTGTGTCAGACCGAGAATCAGCTGTTCCCCATGTTTACCTGTGTCAGACCGAGAATCAGCTGTTCCCCATGTTTACCTGTGTCAGACTGAGGATCAGCTGTTCCTGGTGTTTACCTGTGTCAGACCGAGGATCAGCTGTTCCTGGTGTTTACCTGTGTCAGACCGAGGATCAGCTGTTCCTGGTGTTTACCTGTGTCAGACCGAGGATCAGCTGTTCCTGGTGTTTACCTGTGTCAGACTGAGGATCAGCTGTTCCTGGTGTTTACCTGTGTCAGACCGAGGATCAGCTGTTCCCCATGTTTACCTGTGTCAGACCGAGGATCAGCTGTTCCCCATGTTTACCTGTGTCAGACTGAGGATCAGCTGTTCCTGGTGTTTACCTGTGTCAGATCGACGATCAGCTGTTCCCCATGTTTACCTGTGTCAGACCGAGGATCAGCTGTTCCCCATGTTTACCTGTGTCAGACTGAGGATCAGCTGTTCCCCATGTTTACCTGTGTCAGACTGAGGATCAGCTGTTCCTGGTGTTTACCTGTGTCAGACCGAGGATCAGCTGTTCCCCATGTTTACCTGTGTCAGACCGAGGATCAGCTGTTCCTGGTGTTTACCTGTGTCAGACCGAGGATCAGCTGTTCCCCATGTTTACCTGTGTCAGACCGAGGATCAGCTGTTCCTGGTGTTTACCTGTGTCAGACTGAGGATCAGCTGTTCCTGGTGCTTACCTGTGTCAGACCGAGGATCAGCTGTTCCCCATGTTTACCTGTGTCAGACTGAGGATCAGCTGTTCCTGGTGTTTACCTGTGTCAGACCGAGGATCAGCTGTTCCCCATGTTTACCTGTGTCAGACTGAGGATCAGCTGTTCCTGGTGTTTACCTGTGTCAGACCGAGGATCAGCTGTTCCTGGTGTTTACCTGTGTCAGACCGAGGATCAGCTGTTCCTGGTGTTTACCTGTGTCAGACCGAGGATCAGCTGTTCCCCATGTTTACCTGTGTCAGACTGAGGATCAGCTGTTCCTGGTATTTACCTGTGTCAGACTGAGGATAATAATAATAATAATAATCTTTATTAGTGTCACAAGTAGGCTTACATTAACACTGCAATGAAGTTATTGTGGGGCAGCATGTGGCACAGTGGTTAGCACTGGGACTGCGGCACTGATGACCTGGGTTGGAATCTCGGCACTGGGTCACTGTCCGTGTGGAGTTTGCACATTCTCCCCATGTCTGCGTGGGTTTCACCCCCACAACCCAAAGATGTGCATGTTTGGTGGATTGGCTACGCTAAAGTGCACCTTAGTTGGAAAAAAAGGTAATGGGGTACTCTAAATTTCAAAAAGAAAAAATGAAGTTAATGTGAAAATCCCCGAATTCACACATTCCGGCTCCTGTTTGGGTTAGAGGGAGAATTCAGAATGTCCAATTCACCTAACAGCACGTCTTTTGGGAATTTTGGGAGCAAACCGGAGCACCCGGAGGAAACCCAGGCAGACACCACGCAGACAGTGACTCCAACCTGGGAATCGAACCTACCACCCTGGCGCTGTGAAGCCACAGTGCTACCCGAGGATCAGCTGGTCTGTCAGCTCAACACTGAGGACACATGATTTAATTTGACGTGGACAGTGGGAGGAACCGCCCTGCTATTTTTCCCTCTGGTGGTCTGGGGTATTTTAGATGCACCTGTGAAGGCCGACAATACCTCCTTTTACATCTCCTCACAAAGACATCAACTCAGCTCTGCCCGCTTTTTGAACTGAAACCTCTGGATTGAGATTTGATCCCACCACCTTCCGGATGTAGAGTGGTACACACTGCGCCACTGCTGAATTGTAAGAACCCTGGGCGGGATTCTCCAATAATGGGGTATGTGCCCACACCAGCATGAAAAGGGGCGGCAATCACTCCGGCTACAACTGTCCCCGGTAATGGGGAATGCTCCCCTCCCTAGGGGGCGAGGTCGGCGCCGGAGTGGTCCCCGCAGCTCCAGCCGGCGTGGAACGGCCCGTGCAAGTTCGCGCATGCGCGCTATGACTGGCGTATTTCCATGCATGCGCGCTACAGCCGGTGTATTTCCGTGCATGTGTGGAACAGCCGGTGTGATTCCGCCTTTGCGCGGGGGGTTCCCTTCTCCGTGCCGGCCCCCGGGCAATATGGCGGAGCCCTACAGTGGCCTGACGCAGTGGACATAGGCCCCCATGGAACCAGCCTGCCCGGCGATCGGTAGGACCCAATCGCGGACCAAGCCACCGTTGGCCCCCCCCCCCGGGGTCGGATCTCCCCCCCCCCCGGTCGGATCTTCCCCCCCCCCCCCCCCCCCCCCCCCCGGGGTCGGATCTCCCCCCTCAGGACAGCCCCCGCAGACTCACCTTCCAGGTCCCGCCATGTGGGATCTGAGTAACCCAGGCCTGCGGGACTCGGCCGAACTCATTGGCCACTCGGCCCATCGGGGCCCGGAGAATCAGCGGGTGGGGCGCTTTTAATGGCCCGCAACAGGCGTATCAATGATCCCGTGGACGCCTGGGAATCAGCGGCGGAGAATCGGGAAGCCGGCGGTGGGGCGGCGGGGCGTGATTCTCGCGTCTCCCTGGGGATTCTCCGACCCAGCACGGGGTCGGAGAATCCCGGCACATGTACCCATTTTACGTATCCTCGTCCTGAATTTAAACCCTTCACCAAGTCACTGATTGTATCAAGAACACATCACCCAAGCTGTGTTGGTAGAACCTGCTGCTTTCTGGAGCCTTAACCCCAGAATCTAGGCTGACACTGGAATGCGGGACAGTGGGGGTGGGGAGTGTGGGGGTGGGTGGCGTTGCTTTGTAAGGTATTGGTCTTGGTATGACATATTAGACCCAGGCTGCCTGCCTATTCTGTTGGAAACATAAGAGGCATAAATAATTCAATCCCTTAAATCTGTTTCCAGCCATTTTGCAAGATCCTCCTGGGTCTGTATTTTAATCTTCCTGTTTCACATCCCCATACACTTGTCGAAGAAAAGTCCATTGATGCAAAAACGTTTAATGCCCATTCTGGTCAGAGGTCAGGCGAAGATAAGAAATTTCTTCAGTTAGACCCTTGGAAATCTGGGATTGCTTCATTGTCGAGTATATTCAAAACAGAGATTGTTCTGATTTCTAAAGGAATCAAGGAATTTGGAAACTGGAGTTGTTGTCCCCCGCCTGAACATCTGGACCCCCCCCCCCCCCCCCCCCCCCCCCCGCCGTTCGGCCAGACTGTTCGATGCCGGGTGGCATGATGTGGTGTGGACGTGGCGAATCCCATTGGCCTGCAAGAAAGCTCCAGATTCTGTGCTGGTGAAAGCTGTGCCATTGTCCGAGGTGAGGATCTTCGGTGCGCCATGTGTACTAAAGGACTGCCGGAGCCACACCATCTGTCCTTGGAGGTTGTGTCGAGAGCATTCGGTGAACATCCATCCATTTGGAGTGGGCGTCGACTTGGATCAGGATCATCGATTCCTGGAAAGAGCTGAAAGTATCGATGTGTAACCGAGACCAAGGTCACACTGGCCATTCTCAAAGGTGGAGGGGCGCTGCTGGCAGAAACTTCTGGTGTTCTTGCCACAGGCCGCATTGTTGGGCAAGCTTCTCGATGTCGGTGTCAATGCCCAGGGGCCACCACACGTAACTGCGGGCCAGCATTTTCATTGAGAAACCCTTAGGGTGACCGTTATGGAAAGCCCTCAAAATTAGGCCACGCCCATTCGCCGGGATCACAACGTGCATTTTCCATCGAAGGATCCCATCCTCTCTACTAAGCTCTGCAATCGTCGTCATGTAGGCTGTGAGGTCGTCAGGCAAAGAGCGGTGTTGCAGTCCGTACAAAATGTTGTGCCGGACACGGGCTGGCTGGGGGTCACCTGGGTCCAGGCGCGTATCTGTGGCCGTGACAGGTAATGTGTCCAGAGAATGTAGAGCCGCAATGAATTCATCGGCGCAAGTGGGCGTCGGTGACCTGGTTGGCAAGGAATGCCGATGCAGGGTTTCCGCATGGGGATTCTTCCTCAAACAACTCCTCCAAGCTCGGAAAGCTGCCTCAACGAATAGATCCCCAAACTGACCACTTCCCCGCCCACCGCCACCCCTGAAACACCCCTCCCCCGCCCCCCCGGAAAAAACCGATGGTTCCCTCAGATCGGTGTCCAAACCGAGGGCCCCTCCAATCTCAGGTCCTCCCGCCATTGTTCCCACACACAAAGGGCCATCGCCATCACCGGGCTTGTGGACTACCAGGCCGGCGAGAACGGTAAAGGCAGCCGTCAACAATGCCCCCAAACTCATATTTTTACAAGAGGCCGCCTCCATCTGCTCACACACCGACCCCTCCCCCACCCTCCACTTCCTAACCGCAGCTATGTTCGCCGCCCAATAATAGTTTGTGAAATTCGGGAGAGCTAACCCATACTGTCGCCCCCTCGACCCCGCTCCAGCAGCACCTTCTTCACCCGCAGGGCTTTACCCACCCAAATAAACCCTGAAATCAGCACATTCACCCTCCTAAAGAAAGCCTTAGGAATAAAAATCGTGAGGTTCTGGAACACAAACAAGAACCTCGGGAGGGCCGTCATCTTCACTGACTGCACCTGGCCCGCCAATGACAGTGGGAGCACATGCCACCTCCTATAATCTCCCTTTATCTGTTCCACCAACTGAGCCAGGTTCTGCATGACCAGCTGCTCCCAACCCCCCGCGCCACCTGAATACCCAAATACCGAACGTTCCCCCCACCATTCTAAACGGCAACCCCCCAGCCTCTTCTCCTGCCCCTCACTTGTATCGGAAAAACCTCGCTCTTCCCCATATTCAATTTTAACCTTGAGAACCGGCCGAATTCCTCCAAAAATACTCATAATCCTCCCCAATACCTTCCAACTGGTCTGAAATATAAAACAGCAAGTTGTCTACGAACACCGAGATTCTATGCTCCATCCCCTCCGTACTATCCCCTGCCAGTCCCTCGATTCTCTCAGCGCCATTGCAAATGGCTCTCTAGCCAAGGCAAAGAGCCTAGGGAGAGTGGACACCCCTGCCTCATCCCTCGATGCAGCCTGAAATATTCCAAGCTCACCTGGTTCATCCGCATACTCGCTACCGGACCGCAATCCCTTGTCCAAACTGTCATGTGAGAGTACCTTTAAGAAATGGCTGTTTATAAATGGGTATGTATATAAATATCTGTAGTGGGTGTACCTTTAAGAAATGGATGTTTATTACTGCAGTGATGTCAGAGAGTGGGTGGAGCTGGGCTGTCTGTCAGCTTTTTACTTTCGTTTTAGGCTGTTTGCTGCAGGGTGTGTTTTAGTTTCGTTTTCAGTGTTGGAGCTGAAGCCAGACAAAGCAGGTGTACTGTTGTTATCTCTGCCATTAAAAGACTATCTCTTGATCATTTGGTGAATTCAGAATTATAAATGTTTTCAGTAGTGACTTTAGCCTGATGTGCTTCTGTTAAAGGTTATTTTTTTGTAAGTCTTCTGGATGTTAAAATGACAGCATGAGCATTACTTAGTGTTGTATTCTTTGGGGGTTGTATTTGAATTAATGGTTGCTAAGATGTTCACTGTATGTTTTAAAAAGGTTAACTTGAGTTCATAGAATAAACATTGTTTTGCTTTAAAAAATACTTTTCCATTTCTGCTGTATCACACATGTAGACTGGGCCGTGTGCTCCTCATACCACAATCTATTAAAAGTTGTGGGTCAGGTGTTGCTCGTTCTGGGTGAGTGTGCTTAACACTCAATTTGGCTCTGTTTCATTACTTAGCTCTGGAGTCGCCAGGTATCGTTAAGATACCGCCACAAGTTTCAAGGTCAAGTTCAAAGCAATAAAACCATACACCAATTAGTAAGTTCAAACAACTGAGTTTATTGTAATACAATTATAAACTACTCATGCACACGCTAAGATGACTAAACTATTCCTACCACTAAATAAACCAATACTTATCTCAAAGGGAACTGCCGGATCAGGGGACAAGGCCTCTTGCTCTGCTCTGGTCTGCAGACTTCAGGTTGGTATGGGTTAATAAGGGGTCAGGAGTGTCTATCTCTGGTAGCGATCGTTGTGAAACACTTACTTGCTGGCGGCTGCTGTCCCAAACCTTTCCTCTCTCTCGGTCAAGATCTTCTTTGGCAAAAGCTGGTCGAGATGCTGATCCAAAGAGGAGGGCTGGTTAAGAAGAACGAACTAAGTGTGGGACCTGTCCTTTATAGGTCCTAGGGCTTTGTGCCCTTTTGGGCGGACCCCTTTACCTGCTCGGAATCGATTGGGTCTCTTCCCAATCGATTTGTTTGAATCCCCCCAATACTGAGGCTGTCCCTCGGCTACTGGGCGGGCTTTCAGGTGCTTTGTTTTCAGGCCCCGCTGGTGCCGGGTGTCTGGTTTCCCATACACTGTTGCAATCACTTCCCTATTTGTGTCCATTGTCCCTGGGAACGTTCCATTACTATGTTAACTATCCCGGAGATCGCCTCATTAGTATGCGGACTGTTCGTTTCGGTGCTGTCTGCTCTCTTAGCAGACAGAATACACATTGGCTTGGTGCAACCTGTTTGTGCTGCAAACATTGTCCCATTTTACCCTGCAAGCTTTGCGTTCCTCCATTTTATATTGAGGGAATGGCCAACTTCGGTGGCTACACAGGTGAACTCCATGATACACTTTGGGGTTCTCTAAATCCTGGCCCATAACAAAACCCAAATGGCCCCAGCAGCTCTCATAAATAGTTTCACTCCACCCGGTCAAAAGCCTTCTCCGCATCCATGGCAACCACCAGCTCCACACTTTATCCACCCGGGGGCATTATTATGACATTCAGTAACTTCCTGATGTTGGCCGACAGATGCTTCCCCTAAACAAACCCCGTCTGGTCCTCCCCTATCACCCCGGCACACAGTCCTCAATCCCTGAGGCCAAAATCTTGGCCAGTAACCTAGCGCCCACATTTAACAACAAAATGTAACAATGTAATTGGCCTGTAGGACTCACACTGCTCCGTATCTTTAAAATTAAGGAGATCGAGGCCTGTGGTAATGTCGGGGGGAGCACCCACTACTTCCTCGCCTCACTGAAGGCTCTCACCAGCAGGGGTCCCAGATCCTCTGAAAACGTTTTGAAAAATTCCACTGGAAACCTGTCTGGGCCCGGGGCCTTCCCAGCATGCATCGCCCCCATACCCTCCACTACCTCCACCAGCCCAATGGGGGCTCCTAGCCCCTCCATCAGGTTCTCCTCTACCCTCGAGAACTCTTAACTTCTCCAAAGAACACCTCATTCCCTCCACCACTGCTGGGGCTCCGACTCATACAGCCTCCTATAAACCTTCCCAAGCACCCCATTCACCCCCACCGGATCCAGGACCGTGTTCCCCATCCCCCATCCTTCACTTTTCTGATCTCCCTCGCTGCCTCCTACTTCCTCAGTTGATGTGCCAACATCCTACTCGCCTTTTCCCTATATTCATAAACCGCCCACTTAGCTGTCCTCAACAGCTACTGCCTTACCCATGGATAATAACCCAATCTCCATCTGCAGTTTCTGCCGCTCCCTCAACAGCCCCACCTCTGGGGCCTCCGAATACCTCCTATCCGGTGCAAGATCTCATCCAGTAACCTTGCCATCTCCGCCTGCTCCATCTTATCCCTGTGTGCCCGTATTGAAATAAACTACTACTGCCTTCAATGCCTCCCACAGCGTGGTGGCAGATACCTCATCCATGTCATTCAGCTCCACATACCCCCAAGCAGCACCCACTCACTAACCTCCTCATCTGCCAACAGCCCCACATCCAACCTCCACTGCGGGAGCCTCCCCCCCCCGCTCCCCGATTCATCTGCCAGTCCACCCAAGGCGGCTCATGGTCGGCGACACGGTAGTGCAGTGCTTAGCACAGTTGCTTCACAGCGCCCAGGTTCGATTCCCACTTGGGTCACGATCTGTGCGGAGTCTGCACGTTGTCCCAGTGTCAGTGAGGTTTCCTCCGGGTGCTCCGGTTTCCTCCCACAAAGTCCCGAAAGACGTGCTGTTAGGTAATTTGGACATTCTGAATTCTCTCTCAGTGAACCCAAACAGGCGCCGGAATGTGGCGACTAGGGGCTTTTCACAGTAACTTCATTGCAGGATTATTGTAAGCCTACTTGTGACAATAAAGATTATTATTATTGTCTGAAACTACAATTGCCGAGTATTCCGAACCGACCATCCCGCCAGCAATGTCCCATCCAACACAAAATAGTCAATTCAGGAGTACATCCTGTGCACTTTGCCCTCGGCCTCTCAAACCTCCACGGATCAAACCCCCCCCCCCCCCCCCCCCCCCCCCCCTCCCCCATGCGCTCCATAAACCCCCTCAGGTCTATCGCCACCGCCAATACTCTCCCTGACCTCGGACTCGACTGATCCAACATTTTGGCTCCTAAACTGTGTTCAAACCCCCCCCCCCATTATCAACCGGTGGAAGTCCAGGTCCGGGATCTTCCCCAGTACCCGTCTCATGAACTCTACATCGCCCCAGTTCGGTGCATAAACATTACCAACACCATCGGTATCACCTCCAATTTCCCACTCACCATAACAAACTTCCCCCCGGAGTCTGCTGCTACACTCCCAACTTCAAAAGCCACCCATTTATTTATCAATACCGCTACCCCCTCTCGTCTTCAAATCCAATCCAGAATGAAATACCTGCCCTACCCACCCTTTCTTAAGGCTAGTTTGATCCCCAATCTTCAGATGCGTTAGCTCACAGGCTAGTGGGTGGCCCAGGAGAATCCCGGTGCAGGAGTCAGTGACCTCTCTCATACAACATTGGACGGGAAACAGCAAGATGTCGCCTGCTTCAGCCTGGATGGAGCCCAACATGGCAAAGTTAATGACCGTGGTCATCTTTACAGCTACTGACAAAGTAATCGCCAGCCTGCCCTGAGGCTGCAACTCTGCCGACAACAGGTGACAATTAGTGAGCATCTCCTGAGCGAAACGGGGACACCGCATGCCCCATGGCCTGCTCCTTGCTGAGGTCCCGTCTCACCCCATCCCACCCACCAATCAAAAACAAAAGCTTGCACACAGAGGCCGGTTAGGAAGTATCTTAAAAGAGGAGGGGGGGGGGGGGGGGGGGGGGGAGAGAGAGAGAGAGAGAGAGAGAGAGAGAGAGAAGCAGTGGTGCAGGGTAGGAATTCCAGAGTTTGGGGTCTGGGCAACTGAAGGCACGGCCAACAATAGTGGCCAACAATAATCAGGTATGTTCAAGAAGCCAGAATCGGAGGGCACAGATACCTCGGAGGGTTGTAGGGCTGGAAGAGGTTAGGACAGGCGTGGCCAATTCACCTATCCTGCACATCTTTGGGTTGTGGGCGTGAAACCCACGCAGACACGGGGAGAATGTGCAAACTCCACACGGACAGTAACCCAGAGCCGGGATTCGAACCTAGGTCCTCAGCGCCGTAGGCAGCAATGCTAACCACCGTGCCACCGTACTGCCCTCTGCCTGCTTGATTGAGGGTAGCGGCGAGAGCTACCTCTGATGCGTCGCTCTCCACCTGGAAGGGGTCGGACTTGTCCACCGCATGCATCACGGCTTTGGCAGTATCTGCCTTGATGCAGCGGAAGGCCTGGCAGGCCTCGGCCGCCAGTGGGAAGATGGTGGCCTTGATTAGTGGGCAGGCTTTGTCCACATAATTGGGGACCCACTGGGCGTAATAGGAAAAGAACCCGAGGCACCTTTTCAGGGCCTTGGGGCAGTGGGGAAGGGGGAGTTGCAGTAGGGGACGCATACGGTCGGGGTCGGGGTCGGGTCCTAGAACCCCGTTTTCCACGACATAGCCGAGGATGGCCAGTCTGGTTGTGCGGAAAACGCATTTCTCCTTGTTAGAAGTGAGGTTAAGAGTTTGGGCAGTATGGAGAAATCTCTGGAGGTTGGCGTCGTGATCTTGCTGGTCGTGGCCGCAGATGGTGACGTTGTCCAAGTACGGAAATGTGGCCCGCAGCCCGTACTGGTCCACCATTCAGTCCATCGTTCTTTGGAAGACAGAGACCCCGTTTGTGACGCCGAAGGGGACCCGGAGGAAGTGGAAGAGACCGTGTAGTGGCGGTCCTCCGGGCAGATTGGGAACTGGTTGTACGCAGACTTCAGATCCACTGTGGAGAACACCCGGTCGTATGTGATCTGGTTAACCATGTCTGTGATCGCGGAAGGGGGTACGCATCGAGGTGCGTGTATCGGTTTATAGTTTGGCTGTAATATACAACCATCCGGTTCTTTTCCCCGGTCCTGACGACCACCACCTGAGCTCTCCAGGGGCTATTGCTGGCCTCGATGATCCATTCCCGCAAGAGTCGCTGGATCTCGGACCTGATAAAAGTCCTGTCCTGAATGCTATACCGCCAGCTTCTGGTGGCAACTAGCTTACAGTCGGCGGTGAGATTTGCTAAGATTTGTGAGCAGCATCTTACCATGTCTGGATGAATGAAGCTCTCCGTGCTCCCGGAGTCGAACAGGCAAGGCGTCTCGTGCCCGTTTACCCGGACGGTCATCATAGAGCTCTGGAGATGTTTGGGTCGTGACTGGTCCAGGGTGACCGCGCTGAGTTGTGGGTAGCCGGCGTGGTCGGAGGTGTTGGGGTGGCCCCAAGCTGGCTGCCCCCGTTGGTCGCATATGTCGGGCGGCGAGGAAGATAGCGTCCATGGGCGGCCCCCATGAGTCGCACGTGGCAGGCTCCGTGGGCGAGGATGGCCAAGATGGCGGCCACCGTGAGTCGCACATGTTGTGCGGGCTTGAAGATGGCTGCCCCCACGGACAACACGAGGCCGATGATGCGTCCAGTGGGGATGCGTAGCCGGCAGGCAAGCTGCTACACTGCGGGATCTGCGGGCCTGTGAGTCTGAGGGTCAGGCCTGCGATTTTGAGGGTTTGGACCTGGCCAGGCAAACCTTAGCGAAATGTCCTTTCTTTCAGCAGTCGCTGCAGTTCGCGCTCCGGGCCGAGCAGCGCTGCCTGGGGTGCTGATGCTGGCCGCAGAAATAGCAGGGTAGCCCCCCGTGGTGGGCGGGCAGCCGCGCGGCACAGGCCTGGGGTACTCTCTGGTTGGGGGTCCACAAGGGGGTTGCTTTATCAGACGGAAACGCATTGAGGCTTTGGAACGCTACTTCTAGGGAGGAGGCTAGCTTTACCATCTCTTCCAGGTCTAGGGCACCTTTCTCGAGCAGGCGCTGTCTCACGTAGTTGGACCTGACTCCAGCCACGTAGATGTCCTGGACGGCGAGGTCTATATGTTGAGTGGCCGTAATGGCCTGGCAGTTGCAACTTCGCGCGAGGACTTTGAGGTCGCGTCGGTACTCCTCTAGTGATTCCCCGGGGCGTTGGCAGCGAGGAGTGAGAAGATGCCACGCGTACACCTCGTTTACTGGCCTTACGTATAGACGCTTCAACATCGCGAGGGCGTCTGCGTAGGTGGAGGCTTCCTTGAGTTGTACAGAGATTCGATGGCTCACCCGGGCGTGGAGGAGGCTCAGCTTCTGTTCGTCGGAGATGGAAGGCGAGGAGGAGGCGGTGAGGTAGGCCTTGAAACAGCGGAGAAAAAATCCCTTTGGCCTCCGCGGCCTGTGGGTCGAGTTCCAGTCGGTCAGGTTTGAGGGCCGATTCCATTGTGGTGTTGTCATCGATTAAATTGATGCGACCATCAATTCACGCGAGACAGAGAGTTGAAGTGAACAGTGGCTTTAATCGACTAGAACAGTGCCTGCCTGCGACTGCTCTGCACTGAGAGCCGCCTACAGGGCAGCTGCTCTATATACCTCCCCCCAAGGGGGCGGAGCCAGGGGCGGAGCCCACAAAGGCACCAACATGATACATTCCAGGTAATACCTTACAATGGTCCATAGGTGGAGCCCTCATGGGCAACAGTGTGATACAGTGACATACATGGTGAATGGTTAATGCAATACATTCACCACAGTCGCGAAGGTCGGCCGGCGTGGGCCGCGAAGGTCGGCCGGGTTGGGTCCTGAAGGTTGGCCGATTGATAAAAATGGGTCCTTGGAAAAGAAGTTTTTAAAAACACTGGGTTCGGAGAAGGGAGGGGGGAGGCCCATGGAGGGATTTGAAAACAAGAATGTGAATTTTGAAAATCAGGACGTTGCTTGACTGGGAGCCAGTATAGGTCAGTGAGCACAGGGGGTGATAGGGGAACAGAACTTGCCCCCTTTCTCCCAAGGTAGCAGCATTTTGGATTAACTCAATTTTATGGTGGGTAGAAAGCAGGAGTGTGTTGGAACAGTCGGGGCCAGCAGAAACAAAAGCATCAATGATGTCAGCAGAATTGTAACAGCAACTGACCTGAAGCTAGATGATAATCCTTTTAAGTAGCACTGGTGGGTTCTGACTGCTGCTGAATATTTGGTCATGTAGGGAGAGTGTTAGCTAGAGTGTTGTGCATGAAAATGGCACTGCTGCCGTCAAATTGACATTTACCTGAATTTGGTGGCTGGTCGTTTTAAGCAGTTTCAATAGAGGAGGATGCGACAGCAGAGGATTTAAGGAGGAAATTCCAGAGCTTCAGGCCTAGACTGCTGAAGGTACAGCTACCGTGTAATGGTGGAGTAATTCAAACAGGCATCAAAAAGGGGGCAGGGGAGGTCGCTGGCTCGGTACAGAGATATTGGAAGGTTTTAGGGCTGGAGGAGGTTACAGGGAGTCTAAAGGCCACGGAAGGTTTTTGGAAGCAGGAATGAGAATTTTAATCTGAGATGCTGCTGGATCATGAGCCAATGTTAGTGAGTTTGCACCAGTGAGGCGAGTTAGGATTTCGGGCATCAGAGTTTTGGGTGAAGGTTGAGAGAGTGGGAGGCTGACCAGGAGAGCATCGAGTCCCCAGGTGGCAAAGTCTTGAAAATTTAATCTTAATTCAAGAAGATTCCCAAAGCACTTTTTGTTTCAATGAAATAATTTTGTGAGGTTTTGAAACCCCTCGCCACACTTCATAATGACTAGATTGGCATACTCCGGGCCTTCGGCCAATCAGCTTGAAGACACGAGGCTTGACCTTTGACCCTTTGATGACTGAGCTGTGCAGCAGCTGGTAGATCAGAGAATGCCGGCACCAAGGTACGAGCAAAGTTATATATTCTCTCCTGCCCCTCACCCACAGGAATGACGAGAGAGCCGGTTTGACCTTCAGCAAAGTCCATTAATTAATAACCAGCAGCCTGAAAGAGCTGTCCGCAGCATGATTGCATAAATCAAATAACAGCAGGTTAGCGATTGAGCTTAGCGACTGAGACACACATGTGAGAGGGTTCAAAAACTGCCTCACTGTTGGGTGCACTTATTTGTCCTGATAAATGAGATCTTTGGTGATAAGAAAATGGCCCCCTTTCCCTTGACTCTTGTAAATGATTAAAAGGCTGTTGTTGAGAGAGTTTAACCTGAGCACGTGACTCCATACATACCGCATCCACTCCAGTGTCACTTGGTAAGAGTGACAAGCACTCTATTTAGTTTTAGAGGTATCACATGCTTCGATTTGTCAGCTATGCCTCAATGGGTCGCACTGCCTCTCCTGAATCAGACGGTTGTGAGTTCAAGCCACACTTTGTAATCCAGACTGTCTGTCACAGTGCAGTGACGAGGGAGTGCGGCGCTGTTAGAGGTACCAACTTTTGGGTGCGGCATTAAACAGATCGAGGGTCCTGTCTTCCCTCCCATGAAAATGTGAAAGAGCCGCAAGTTCAGGAGAATTGTCCATAGTGTCATGGAGTCATAGAGGCCTACTTTAGCTCAGTTGGCTGGACAACTGGTTTGTGATGCCAATCAAGGCCAACAACGTGGGTTCAATTCTCGTACTGGCTGAGGTAATTCATGAAGGCCCCACCTTCTCAACCTTTCCCCTCGCCTGAGGTGTGGTGATCCTCAGGTTAAATCACCACCAGTCAGCTCTCCCCCTCAAAGGAGAAATAGCCGATTGTCATCCGGAACTATGGCAACTTTTCTTTATAGCACAGAAAAAGCCCTGAGCTGCCTATTGCGTCTGCGCTGATCAACAACAACCACCAAAGTATTCTTTTTTCTTTAATTTGAGGACCCAATTATTTTTTATAATTAAGGGGCAATTTAGTGTGCCCAATCCACCTAACCTGCACATCTTTGTGGGGGTAAAACCCACGCAGACACGGGGAGAATGTGCAAACTCCACAAAGTGAACAGGGGCCGGCATCGAACCCGGGTCCTCAGCGCCGTAGGCAGCAGTGCTAACCACAGCGGCACTGTGCTGCCCCTACCACCAAAGTATTCTAATCCCGTTTGCCAGCACATGGCCCATACATAGCCTTGTATGCCTTGGCATCACAGGTTTTTTTTAATTCGTTCATGGGATGTGGGCGTTATCAGCATTTATTGCCCATTAAGAGTCAACCACATTGCTGTGGATGTGGATCTGGAGTCACATGTAGGCCAGATCAGGCAAGGGTGGCAGATTTCCTTCCCTAAAGGCCATTAGTGATCCATTTAGGTGTTTGCGATAATCGATAATGGTTTCATCGTCACCCAATTTTTATTAAATTCAAATTCCACCAACTGCGCTGGTGGGAATTGAACCCAGGTCCCCAGAGCATTACTCCGGGTCTCTGGATTACTAGTCCAGTGGCAACACCACTACGCCACTGCCTCCCCTGGCCAACCATCCTGAGGTATACAGATTAATCTCTGTAGAGCGCATAAAGCTGGGAGAAAAAACACAGCTAATAAAATGAGGTGTTTTCAAAAAACCCTTTTTGTCTCTGATAAAAAAATCTCAACGATTGAGGCAGTTTGGCCGTCAAAGATCATCCACTCGATTAACAAAAGTCTGTTTGTTTACCAATTGGCCTTGGGAAGGTTCCATGACACGGGGCAGCCAATGGCAGGAGGGCAGGAGCGGGGCATGGCAGACGGGCGGACCTCCAGGGGAAGATGCCACCCGACAGTGAAGGGAAGAGTTTCCATCGAGGTGGGTGAGGCAAGAACAGAATGGCACAGAAACGTGCGTCAACCTCTTAGAGCTCTGAGGGACCTCTGACCCCCCCCCCCCGCCCCCCCCCCCTCCCCTCCCCCCATATGGCCGTGGGCAAGGCAGTCAGTCCTTCCATTCTCTCCCGGCTCCACCCCCCCTCCACCCTCGGCCCCTCAGGAATCTCTTCCTGTTTTGAGTAATGTTTACGATCGCAGCGAGTGCCTTGCACAACAAGTGGTGTGTAATCTTACTGGGGAGAGGCTTATCTTTCTTCCAAGGTCATTGAAGACAAGGGAAGGCACAAAATGATTGCCGGGCAACAATTAGTCGTGTCAAGTCCAAGCAAAACTCCCAACCTATGAGAATATAACACTGCCTCAAGCTGTGCTCCGAGGATGGACTGATCACATTCACTTCCCTCAACGTCAGCCTCACACAGCATTAAATCCACTGGGTTACAGAGAATCAGCCATCACCGAAGGAGGCCATTTGGCACAATGAGCCTGTGGAAATAATAACCCAGTTAATCCCAATCCCCTCTGCTCGTTCCCCTCTAATTCTCTTTTGCCTTTTCAAGTATTTATTTGATTGAAAGGTTGCTTTTCAATTTGCTGGCACCGGTTGGATGTTCTCCAGATTTGAATTCCACAGGAGTTTGTTCCCCCAGTTATGTTTACAGTGGAAAAGTTCCAGAGGCTGTTTGGTTTTTCTCCCTTTCTCAGAGTGAAGCTCAAAGCATCATTAGAGTTCAGTGGGCAGCACGGTGGCGCAGTGGGTTAGCCCTGCTGCCTCACGGCGCCGAGGTCCCAGATTCGATTCTGGCTCTGGGTCCCTGTCCGTGTGGAGTTTGCACATTCTCCCCGTGTCTGCAGATGTGCAGGTTAGGTGGATTGGCCACGCTAAATTGCCTCTTAATTGGAAAAATGAATCGGGTACTCTAAAATTTAAAAAAATAAATCATTAGAGTTCAGTGTGGACACTGTCGCAATGCAGGAAGCGCAGCAGTCAATTTGCACACAGTAAGATCCCACACTCTGCAATGCACTAATGACCAGAGATGTTAGCTGGGGAATAAATATTTATGTCGCACCTTTAATGCTGTGAAACATCACAAGCTGTTTCAAAGGGGAGTTAGGAAGGAAAATATGAGACTGAGGCGCACGGTGAGATATTAGATCCGATGACCAAAAGCTTTGTCAAAGAGGTGGAGTGGATACTCCGTCCTGGCAGGCAGCCCCGTTTTCCGGAGTGGTGTGCCTGGCTGACAGCGGGATTCTCCGTTCCCGCAGCCCGTCAATGGGACTTCCCATTGTGGCGACCCCACGCCGTCGGGAAAGCCGCGGGCGTGGGTGCGCTGCCGGCGGAGCGGAGATTCCCGCCGACGGAGATCTCGCAGCTGGTTTTTTGAGGACAGTCTTAAAGGAGGAGAGTGAGAAAGAGGGCCAGAGAGAGAGAGAGACAGAGGTGTAGAGAAGGGTTCCACAGCATGGGGCCCAAGCAATGGAAGGTACAACAGTGGAGTAATTATCACTGCGGATTCACAAGAGGCCTGAATTAGAAAACACAGATGTTCTTGGAGGGATGTGGGGCTGGGGATTAGACAGATAGAGAAGCACAAGGCCATGGAGGGATTGGAAAACAGCGGGATTTTCCTGTCCGCCAGCTGCCTGTTTCCCGGCTGCACGCTTCTCTCTATCTTCCCGCCGATTTTTCCTAGTAATCTCCCCACGAATCCCGCTGTCGGGGCTACGCAGCCGGCGGGAAAATTGAATCTCAATGGCCGGAGAATTCCGGCCAAGGTTGTGAATTTTAAACTTGTCATTGTAAACCTTTACAGCTATGTTGCTTGACCGGGAGCTAGTGTAAGTCAGGGAGCACACTGGGGGACAAGGGAATGAGATACACTGCAAGATTATACTTAGGCTGCAGACTTTTGGCTGATCTCAAGTTTGTGGAGGATAAAAAGTGGGCGAGCAGCCAGGAGAGCTGGGAGAATAGAGCACATGGTGGCTCAAGGCACCAGTAAGTAGATGTCAGTGTGAAGAACGGAGAGTGTTTATTGGTAACTGACAAGAGTCTCTGGACAGGCCTTCACGCTCTGGTTCCCGGATTCACTCTGACCAGAACCCCGCACAATGGCCCCCACGTTTTTATCCCCATTGGTTGGAGTTCGTGCGCTCCCACATGACAGGCCCCATGACAGTTACATGGAATGTGAGGGCCCGCCCCTTAAAGGTACACCTCAAATGGGTGCAGGCCTTTTGAGCCCACTTTGAACCCTGGGTAAGTGACCTCGCTAACTTGGAGTATACTTCTCACTCTTCAGTTCAATTCCCGCATCTCTAAATCTTCTCAGCTCCTCTTTTAGGCTTGTTATGTGCTCTTTATGTGATGGTCCTGTTTTGAAACAGGCCTTTATTTAAAAAAATATATATTTTATTACAAACATGTATCCAACAGGTTACAGCAAATAAACACCCCGGGAAACATACTTCCCAACAATCAATCATACAGACTGTACAACTTTTTTCCCTTTTTCACATCCTCCCTCCCCTCCCCCATGCCGAACAGCTCCTCAAACACGGTCTCAAACATCCCCCACTTTTTCCTCAAACCTCCCTGCTGTGCCCCTTAACTCACACTTTATCTTCTCCAACCGCAGGAAGTTGTACAGGTCACCCAACCAAGCCGCTATCCCCGGTGGCAATGCCGACCGCAACTCCAGTAAAATCTGCCGCCGTGCAAGCAGAGAAGACCACGGCATCGGCCTTCCTCCTCTCCATGAGCTCCGGCTTCTCTGAGACCCCAAATATCGCTGCCAAAGGGTCCGGGTCTACTCCCTCCTCCACTATCCTGGCTAAGACCGTGAACACTCCCACCCAGAATCTTCCCAATTTTTCAGAACCCCAAAACATGTGCACGTGATTCACTGGCCCCTGCCCACACCTCTCACACTCATCTGCTACCCCCTGAAAGAACCCACTCATTCTCGCCCGAGTCATATGCACCCTGTGCACCACCTTAAACTGTATCAGGCTCATCCTTGAACAAGAGGAGGTCCCATTTACCCTTCGCAGTGCCTCACTCTATACTCCCCAATTGATCTCCATTCCCAACTCCGCTTCCCATTTCTTCTTGATCTTCACCACCTGCACGCCTCCGTATTCCCCCAGCCACTTATATAGATATATATATATATCCTCAATTCTCCCCTCCCCTTCTACATCGGGAAGCTGCAGTCGCTCCAGCAGGGTGTAGCATGGCAACCTAGGGAACCCCTTCCAGACCTTTTGTGCAAAGTCCCTAACCTGCAGATACCTCCTCGAAGATGTTTAAATGTTTGCTCACCCACAACTGTAGCTGCCGCCCCGGTGTCCAACTCTATCATTAGTGGTCATCCATTTACTCTGAGGACTATCTCAATTGGGGCTGATCTGCTCACTCCGTTTAATGTGTATGTTTCAGACTTCCTCGCCTGAATTCTTCTCCACTTTCTTCACTGTAGTGTTTGCAGCTTTTTTTTAAAAAATGGCACGAGGTCCCAGGTTCGATCCTGGCTCTGGGTCACTGTCCGTGTGGAGTTTGCACATTCTCCCCGTGTTTGCGTGGGTTTCACCCCCACAACCCAAAGATGTGCAGGCTAGGTGGATTGGCCACGCTAAATTGCCCCTTAATTGGAAAAAATGAATTGGGTACACTAAATTAAAAAAAAAAAATGGCCATTCTGGTGGGCACAGCAATGTGCTTCGTAATGGCCCTTCCTCCTGCACAAGAAGTCTCTGCAGTGGTGCCGTTCCTGGAGGTGATGCCCCTCCCCCCGCACCGATAACAGTCATCCTGACTCCTGGGTTGGTGGCCCAATTTCTTCCCTGGCCACTGACTACGATCCTGGGACTGTAGCTGTACACCTTCTGTGCCTGCCGACCTGGCTGAGCGCCTTGCAGCCGTACCATCCCACAACTGGTTCACCTTGTCCTCTTGCATGCTTTGAAACTCTGACGCACCCCTCTCAGCACACTCGGTTGCCTGAGCAATCTTTTTTTTAAAATTTAGATTACCCAATTATTTTTTCCAATTAAGGGGCAATTTAACGTGGCCAATCCACCTACTCTGCACATCTCTGGTTTGTGGGGGTGAAACCCATGCAGACACGGGGAGAATGTGCAAACTCCTCACGGACAGTGACCCAGAGCCGGGATCGAACCTGGGACCTCAGCGCCGTGAGGCAGCTGTGCTAACCACTAGGCCACCATGCTGCCCGCCTGAGAAATCTTGACCACCCTGCCTAGGGCAATCTTCGTTTCAGCCAGGAGCATCTTTTGCACTCTTACATTGGTAATACCGCATGCTAACCGATCGTGCAGCATGTCACCGAGTGCTGCACTGAACTCACAGTGTTTGGTCGTTTGCCTGAGTCTGGCAACGAAGGGTCCCTGACAGCCAAATTAAACTTGTGGTGTGACCGAGGGCCTGGGGTTGAATGTCCCCTGACCAGCTTCACCAACTGGTCAAATGACTTTGTGTCAGGAGCTTCCGGGGATGTCACATTTCTTATAAGGTTGTAGGTTGTTAATAGGATTACTTTCTGTTTATCCTCCTTTGTTATTTAATTTGCCATGAAGAAGTAACAGAGCCGCCAATATACTGGCTTCAGTCTTCGGCCCCCTGTTTGAATGGGCCAAACCTCACAACCATGGATAGTTTTCACTTCCTGTTCTCCGGTATCATTGCTGCTTCCTGATTCCTCTGTTTGTTTTGGAGGCTACTCCCTTCAACGGCTGCCGGCTTGCGATCGATCCGGATTCTACTCGTCGTCACTGTGGTGGCTCAAGGCAACACCAGGTCACCATCAGTACGGAACAACAAAGTATTTATCGGTAACTAAGAAGGTAACTCATATACAGGTGCTGACACACTGGCTCCCGGCTTCATTCCAAATAGAACCCCCCCCCCCCCCCACCCCGAGCCCTGTGCTTTTCCCCCACTGGTCGGGGTTCGTGCACTCCCGCACGATAGGCCCCGAGCCAGTCACATGTACCACAGGCTGATGTTTTGGGTAAGCTGGGTCTGCGAGGACTGCATTTACTGCAGCAGTGAGAGAGACTGGCTTCCAACACATGAAGAAATGCAACTCTATTTTATTGAACGCTATCATACATACTTTAACTGTGGGTTGACACTATTCTGAGTTGACTGGAGACCTGAGGCTAACTTGACCAGACTAACTGACTACCACATGGTGTATGTTCTAGTTGTTGCTCACGAGCTCTGGCTGCCTCAGAGGCTGGATCCCAAGAGAGCGGGAAAACTAGTGCCCTCTGGCTTTATAGTGGCCGTCGTGTCTGGTGATTGGCTGCTGTGTTCACTGGTCATCCTGTGTGTCAATCACTGCCTGTCTGTGCACCATCATATACTTGTGTGTATATTATGACATCTCCCTCCCCTTTTTTTTACTTTTAAAAAAAATGTGTGTAGGTCAATAAATAGTGAGTGTGTGTGTACAAGAGCCTATGTACAAAGTATGTTAACGTATTTACGTGGGAAGGTGTCTAGTGCAGATAGAGGGCAGATAACAAATTAGGAAGAAACAATATGGACAGATGTGCAAACGGATCACAAGGTAATGCAACATTCAGTCTATAAATTCAGTCTATAAATTCAGTCTCTGTGGTGGACGACGAATTCTGCTTGACCGAACGAGCATTTGGCTCTATTGAGTCGGAGGCCATGCCGTGGATCCTGTGGAACACTCGCTTGAGGTGATCGATGTGCTCCTGAGGAGTTGTGGACCAGACAATGATATCATCGATGTACACTCGCACCCCCTCGATGCCCTCCATCATTTGTTCCATTATTCGGTGGAACACCTCTGAGGCGGAGATGATGCCAAAGGGCATCCGGTTGTAGCAGTAGCGACCAAACGGGGTATTGAATGTGCACAGCTTGCGACTGGACGCGTCCAGCTGTATTTGCCAAAACCCCTTGGAGGCATCGAGCTTCGTGAAAAACGGCGTGAGCCATTTCGCTGGTGAGTTCTTCTCGTTTAGGTATAGGGTAATGTTCCCTCACGATGTTACGGTTCAATGTTTGGGGTCGATACAAATGCGAAGTTCCCCTGACGGTTTTTTGACACAAACCATGGAGCTAACCCAGTCCATGGGTTCCGTGACCTTAGAAATGACGCCCTGGTCCTGGAGGTCTTGCAGCTGCTGCTTGAGGTGGTCCTTAAGGGGCTCCGGCACCCGACGGGGTGCATGAACCACAGGTGTGGCATTCGGCTTCAGCAGTACCTTGTATCGGTAAGGGAGTGTGCCCATACCTTCAAAGATGCTGTGGTATTGTGATATGATGTCATCTGATTGGGCTTGGAAGTTGACATCTGGCGAGGCCGTTGCCTCAGCGGGCGACATGGTGTGAACCCGCTGTACGAGATTCAGGATTTTGCAGGCCTGAGCACTGAGCAAGGAAGCTCTGTTGGACCCTACAATTTCAAAACTCGGGGTGGCTTTTGAAGAACGATGGGATACCCCAAGCTGGCATAAGCCACTGGCAGCAATGGCATTGCCATTGTAGTCGAGAAGCTGGCAGGCCGGTGGAAGATTGCTCGGCTGGACATGGATGGTATCAAGGCCAGACTGTGAAATGAGGTTGGCTGAAGCGCCGGTGTCCAGCCTGAAGCGTATGCGACCCTTGTTGACCGTAAGGGTGGCACACCACTTGTCGTCCGGATCAATGCTCATCACTGGGAGTTGTTTCACCATCTTTGCTGAAAGCATCATATGCTTGGTGATGATGCCCACCCGGAATGGGGATGTGAGGCCCTCGGTGTCGGGACCTGGAACCATGTCGGAGTCGGAATCTGAAACGGGTTGCTGCACGGACCGGACGTTCCTGCGCTGTGGCTGGGATCGCTGTGTGTTGGGCAGTTGAGCAGATCTGCACAGGGCTGCATAGTGGCCAAGCTTGCTACACTGGAAACAGCGTCGAGATTTCGCGGGACATTGCTGCTTTAAATGGGAGGAGCCACAGTTGTTGCACGTCATGGCGCCGACGTCAGGACGCTCCATGCGCCACCGTGCATGCACGGTGCGGTCAAACAATGTGCGCACCTGCGCAGTTCGGTCGTCAGCTTTGCCATCCCCTTGGTCGTGGAGCGCATGCGCAGGAGCCCGGGAAAAGCGCACGAAATAGCTGCCCTCATTCAGACTCAGGGCCTGGAGCTGTTTTACGGCCTGCACCCGCTCCCCATCGTGGGGGCCTTGCCGCGCCGTCTCTGCCGCCTTAATATGGGAGTACTGGTTAGTAGCGTGCTCAAGTAGGACGCAGGTCTTGATGGTGAGGGTGAGCTGCTTAACTTTAAGGAGCTGGTGGCGAGGGGATCGGAGTGGACCCCGAAAACGATCTGGTCGCGGATCATGGAGTCGGAGGTGGAGCCGTAGTTGCAGGATTGCGCGGGGATACGGAGATGGGTTAAGAAGGACTGAAAAGGTTCATCCTTACCCTGAAGCCTCTGCTAGAACACAAAGCGTTCAAAGTTCTCGTTGACTTGGATTTCACAGCAGCTGTCGAACTTCAGCAGGACTGTTTTAAACTTTTTTCTTGTCCTCACCTTCAGCAAAGGTGAGGGTGTTGAAGATGTAGATAGCGTGGTCCCCGGCCGTAGAGAGGAAGAGAGCAATCTTTCTGGCATCCGATGCGGCTTCGAGGTCGGTGGCTTCAAGATACAGCTGGAACTTCTGCTTGAAAATCTTCCAGTTGGCACCGAGGTTGCCGGTGATGCGGAGCTGCGGGGGAGGGCGGACCCTGTCCATGTTGCTGGATGGCTGATCGCTGGTCAAAGACAGACTATCTCAAGGTAGGTCCGTCAAACTCGAGCATAACTCACTGGTACCATGATGTGTTGGGTAAGCTGGGTCTGTGAGGACTGTGTTTACTGCAGCAGTGAGAGAGACAGGCTACCAACACTTGGAGAAATGCAACTCGATTTTATTGAACTCTTAACTATAATACATACTTTAACTGTGGGTTGACATGATGCTGACTTGACTGGAGACCTGAGGCTAACCTGACCAGACTATCTTACTACCACATGGTGGATGTTCTAGTTGTTGCTCACGGGCTCTGACTGTCTCAGAGGCTGGATCCCGAGAGAGCGGGAAAACTAGTGCCCACTGGCTTTATAGAGGCCATGTCATAGAACATAGAACATAGAACAGTACAGCACAGAACAGGCCCTTTGGCCCTCAATGTTGTGCCGACCCATGATCACCCTACTCAAACCCACGTATCCACCCTATAACCCGTAACCCAACAACCCCCCCTTAACCTTACTTTTAACTTAACCTGTCTGGTGATTGGCTGCTGTGTTCTGTGTGCTCACTGGTCATCATGTGTGTCAATCACTGCCTGTCTGTGCACCATCATATATCTGTGTGTATATTATGACACAGGGGACATGTGGGGACAATGTCCCTCCTCCCTTCTTATGCCATGGAGCGTTTCAGGTTCATCAGCGAGGTCCAACATTCTCTCAGTTTATCACCTGATCTGAAAGCCGACACCTGCGATAGTGCAGCATTCCCACAGTCCATTTGGATAATGTGCTGAAATCCCTGGTCTAGGATGATGATCCCACAACCTTTCTGAATTGAAGGTAAGAGTATTCGCCACTAATAAAAACTAAACACCAAAATCTGATTTAAAAGCAGAAAACGCTAGGTAAATTCAACAGGCCTGGCAGCGTCTGTGGAGAGGGAAACCCAACCAGCCACCAGCTGGAATTGGTCACGAATGTGTAATCTACAATGTTGGTCATGTCACATTATTCAGCATAACAATACTGCGTGTGATGTAAACTCCCTGTGTGCTTCCTCTGTGTGTTTTACCACTTGTACATGTGCCCTCTGCGATCTTGTCTTCACTGCTTCTCTCTGTCCTCATTAAGCTTCCGTAGAAAGATAGAAGCTTTACTCTGAAACCATGTTCCAAAAACAAATTGAACAATGTCGATTGTACAGCAGCAAAGAATCCCAGGCGTCTGCTCTTTTGCAGAATTTGAGAAGCTCCACATCACAGCATTCGATGTGTTTGAAGGTTATGTGTCCGGGCAACAATAATGAACAGTGTTTGAGATGTCTGCTCTTGTCAGTACTGCGCAATACTCAACTCCTTTGCTTCCTGTGTCAGTGTGCAAGAGTTTGTATGTGATAGTGCATATGTGTCCATGTGTATGTATGAAAATGTCTATGTCAGCATAAATGTGTTCATGTGTGTTTATGTGTGTGTATGTGGGCGGCACGGTGGCACAGTGGTTAGCATTGCTGCCTACGGCGCTGAGGACCCGGGTTCGAATCCCGGCCCTGGGTCACTGTCCGTGAGGAGTTTGCACATTCTCCCTGTGTCTGCGTGGGTTTCACCCCCACAACCCAAAGATGTGTAGGATAGGTGGATTGGCTACGCTAAATTGCCCCTTAATTGGAAAAAATAATTGGGTACTCTAAATTTATTAAAAAAAAAAAAATTAAAATGTGTGTGTATGTGTGTGTACCTGTGTGCGTGTGATTTTGTGTGCATGAGAGTATATTCATGTCTGTGACAGTGTGAGAGTGCCTAAACATACATAGACAGCACGGGCTGGATTCTCCGACCCCCCGCCGGGTCGGAGAATCGCCAGGAGTCAGCGTGAATCCCGTCCCCGCCGTCCTCCAAATTCTCCCACCCTCCCCAAAAATTGGCCGGCGTGAATGGCGCCGCCCGCCTTGGAGAATGGCGGGGACCAGCGCGATTCAATGGTCCCCGGGGTTCCACGAATTCTCTGGACCGCATGGGCCAAAGTTCCGCCCGTTCTTTGCCAGTCCCGCCAGCGTAAATTAGAGTAGGTCACTTACCGGTGGGACCTGGTGGTGCTGGCGGCGTCCGGGGTTCTAAGGAGGGACGTGGGGGGGATCTGGCCCCGAGAGATGCCCCCACGGTGGCCTGGCCCATGATCGGGGCTCACCCATCCGTGGGCGGGCCTGTGCCGTGGTGGCACTCTATCCTTCCGCACGGGAGGCTGTGGTCCTCTGCCATTCCCGGTGCGGAAGCGAAGCCCTCTGCGCATGCGCGGGGTGACGCCAGCACACGCTGGCACTCCCGCGCATGCGCAGACTCGTGCCGGCTGACGGAGGCCCTTCGGCGCCGGTTGACGTGCCGCCAAGCCCCTTTCCCGCCGGCTGGTGCGGTGCGAACCACTCCGGGATGGCCTAGCCCCTGAAGGTGCGGAGGATTCCGAACCTTTGGAGTGGGCCGACGCTGGAGTGGTTCACGCCACTCCGTCCCGCCGGGACCCCCCGCCCCGCAGGGGAGAATCCCGCCCCACGTGTCTATTCCCCATGTATAAGGCCCAGGATCCTGAATGTCTGAACCTGCCCTGCCAGCCTCCCTGATTTGTGCAGCCAGGTCTCTTCGCTCCTGCTCTCACATTGGAATGATGTCCTTCAGTTTTCCGTTGCCTCTCTTCATTTTTCCTTCTAAAATGTATCACTTTACACTAATCCGCATTTAATTTTATCTACCATTTGTCTGCCTGTTTTACCAGTCCGTCTATGTCCATTTGAAGTTTATCACTACTCTCCTCACAGTTCACAATAGTTCCAAATTGACTGCTGGCCACATTCTGGCTTTAGACCTTCCAGAGGCACCTCTGACATGGGCCGGTATTCTCCCCTAACCGGTGGGGCGGGCCGTACCGGTGCCGAGGAGTGGCGTGAACCACCCCGGCGTCGGGGTGCCCGGAATGTGCGGAATCCGGGCTTGGCACCGTGCCAATCGGCGCCGAAGGGCCTCCACCAGCCGGCGTGCGTTGGCATCATCCCAGCGCCTGCGCAGAGGGGTTCTTCTCCACGCCGGCCATGGCGGAGGTTGACAGCAGCCGGCATGGAGGATGGAGGGAAAGGGTGCCCCCACGGCACCTGCCCGCCCACGGATCGGTGGGCCGCAATCGCGGGCCAGGGGCCGGATCCCCCCCTGCGTCCCCCTCCCGAGGACTCTGCAGGCTCCCCTCAGAGCCAGGTCCCACCGGTATGGACCTGGTCTAATCCACGCCGGCGGGACTGGCCGAAAACGGGCGGCCGCTCAGCCCATCAAATGCGTTGGTCGGCTCGATGAATACAACAGGCGGCACGGTAGCATAGTGTTTAGCACTGTTGCTTCACAACACCAGGATCCCAGGTTCGATTCCCGCCTTGGGTCACTGTGCGGAGTCTGCATGTTGTCCCTGTGTCTGCGTGGGTTTCCACCGGGTGCTCCGGTTTCCTCCCACCTGTCCCGAAAGACGTGCTGTTAGGTGAATTGGACATTCTGAATTCCCCCTCTGTGTACCCGAACAGGAGCCGGAATGTGGCGACTGGGGGATTTTCACAGTAACTTCATTACAGTGATAATGTAAGCCTACTTGTGACACTAATAAAGATTAATAAATTAAATGAATGAATTTGTCCAGCAACAAAGATCATGGGCGGGATTCTCCTACCCCCCGCCGGGTCAGAGAATCGCCGGCGGGCGGCGTGATAATCGGGCACGCATGCGCAGTGCGGCCACTATTTTTAAAAACGGTTGCAGCTTTTTGTTTTACAAGTTCTGTAGTGGTTTATATTCATTTATTCATTTATTTTATCCATTTAATTTTTATTTTTTTTATTTATTTTATTCATTTTATTTGTTTTACAAGTTCGGGGGATGTTTATTTGGTAAAAGTTTACAGGAAAAAAATGCAGAATTTTGGACAGATGGAGACTCCATACTTTCTGACACCGGAAGGCTTCACCTTCATCCAACAGGTTCCATTGGTGGAGTGTGTACGAGGGCCAAAGGGACCAAAAACCATTTCCTCCATTATTGTCAGCAGCAAACAAGGTAAGAGAAAATGGTGGGTCGCTCAGGTCAGCCGGCGCGGTCGCAAAGGTCGGCCGGGTTGGTTCCCGAAGGTCGGCCGGGTTGGGTCCCGAAGGTCGGCCGGCGTGGTTCCCGAAGGTCGGCCGGGTTGGGTCCCGAAGGTCGGCCGGGTTGGGTCCCGAAGGTCGGCCAGATTGGGTCCCGAAGGTCGCCGGGTTGGGTCCCGAAGGTCGGCCGGCGTGGTTCCCGAAGGTCGGCCGGGTTGGGTCCCGAAGGTCGGCCGGGTTGGGTCCCGAAGGTCGGCCGGGTTGGATCCCGAAGGTCGGCCGCGTGGTTCCCGAAGGTCGGCCGGGTTGGGTCCCGAAGGTCGGCCAGATTGGGTCCCGAAGGTCGGCCGGCGTGGGTCCCGAAGGTCGGCCGGCGTGGGTCCCGAAGGTCGGCCGGCGTGGGTCCCGAAGGTCGGCCGGCGTGGGTCCCGAAGGTCGGCCGGCGTGGGTCCCGAAGGTCGGCCGGCGTGGGTCCCGAAGGTCGGCCGGCGTGGGACCCGAAGGTCGGCCGGCGTGGGTCCCGAAGGTCGGCTGGCGTGGGTCCCGAAGGTCGGCCGGATTGGGTCCCAAAGGTCGGCCTGCGTGGGTCCCGAAGGTCGGCCGGATTGGGTCCCGAAGGTCGGCCGGCGTGGGTCCCGAAAGTCGGCCGGATTGGGTCCCGAAGGTCGGCCGGGTTGGGTCCCGAAGGTCGGCCGGGTTGGGTCCCGAAGGTCGGCCGGGTTGGCTCCCGACGGTCGGCCGGATTGGGTCCCGAAGGTCGGCCGGATTGGAACCCGAAGGTCGGCCGGATTGGGTCCCGAAGGTCGGCCGGGTTGGCTCCCAAAGGTCGGCCGGATTGGAACCCGAAGGTCGGCCGGATTGGCTCCCGAAGGTCGGCCGGATTGGAACCCGAAGGTCGGCCGGATTGGCTCCCGAAGGTCGGCCGGCGTGGTTCCCGAAGTGGGTTTCCTCCGGGTGCTCCGGTTTCCTCCCACCTGTCCCGAAAGACGTGCTGTTAGGTGAATTGGACATTCTGAATTCCCCCTCTGTGTACCCGAACAGGAGCCGGAATGTGGCGACTGGGGGATTTTCACAGTATCTTCATTACAGTGATAATGTAAGCCTACTTGTGACACTAATAAAGATTAATAAATTAAATGAATGAATTTGTCCAGCAACAAAGATCATGGGCGGGATTCTCCTACCCCCCCGCCGGGTCAGAGAATCGCCAGCGGGCGGCGTGATCATCGGGCACGCATGCGCAGTGCGGCCGCTATTTTTAAAAACGGTTGCAGCTATTTGTTTTACAAGTTCTGTAGTGGTTTATATTCATTTATTCATTTATTTTATCCATTTAATTTTTATTTTTTTTATTCATTTTATTTGTTTTACAAGTTCGGGGGATGTTTATTTGGTAGAAGTTTACAGGAAAAAAATGCAGAATTTTGGACAGATGGAGACTCCATACTTTCTGACACCGGAAGGCTTCACCTTCATCCAACAGGTTCCATTGGAGGAGTGTGTACGAGGGCCAAAGGGACCAAAAACCATTTCCTCCATTATTGTCAGCAGCAAACAAGGTAAGAGAAAATGGTGGGTCGCTCAGGTCAGCCGGCGCGGTCGCAAAGGTCGGACGGGTTGGTTCCCGAAGGTCGGCCGGGTTGGGTCCCGAAGGTCGGCCGGCGTGGTTCCCGAAGGTCGGCCGGGTTGGGTCCCGAAGGTCAGCCGGCGCGGTCGCAAAGGTCGGCCGGGTTGGTTCCCGAAGGTCGGCCGGGTTGGGTCCCGAAGGTGGCCGGCGTGGTTCCCGAAGGTTGGCCAGGTTGGGTCCCGAAGGTCGGCCGGGTTGGGTCCCGAAGGTCGGCCGGGTTGGATCCCGAAGGTCGGCCGGCGTGGTTCCCGAAGGTCGGCCGGGTTGGGTCCTGAAGGTCGGCCGGGTTGGGTCCCGAAGGTCGGGCGCGCGGTTCCCGAAGGTCGGCCGGGTTGGGTCCCGAAGGTCGGCCGGGTTGGGTCCCGAAGGTCGGCCAGATTGGGTCCCGAAGGTCGGCCGGCGTGGGTCCCGAAGGTCGGCCGGCGTGGGTCCCGAAGGTCGGCCGGCGTGGGTCCCGAAGGTCGGCCGGGTTGGGTCCCGAAGGTCGGCCGGCGTGGGTCCCGAAGGTCGGCCGGCGTGGGTCCCGAAGGTCGGCCGGATTGGGTCCCAAAGGTCGGCCTGCGTGGGTCCCGAAGGTCGGCCGGATTGGGTCCCGAAGGTCGGCCGGCGTGGGTCCCGAAGGTCGGCCGGGTTGGGTCCCGAAGGTCGGCCGGGTTGGGTCCCGAAGGACGGCTGGGTTGGGTCCCGAAGGTCGGCCGGCGTGGGTCCCGAAGGTCGGCCGGGTTGGGTCCCGAAGGTCGGCCGGCGTGGGACCCGAAGGTCGGCCGGGTTGGGTCCCGAAGGTCGGCCGGCGTGGGTCCCGAAGGTCGGCCGGATTGGCTCCCGAAGGTCGGCTGGGTTGGGTCCCGAAGGTCGGCCGGATTGGGTCCCGAAGGTCGGCCGGCGTGGGTCCCGAAGGTCGGCCGGCGTGGGTCCCGAAGGTCGGCCGGCGTGGGACCCGAAGGTCGGCCGGCGTGGGTCCCGAAGGTCGGCCGGCGTGGGTCCCGAAGGTCGGCCGGGTTGGGTCCCGAAGGTCGGCCGGGTTGGGTCCCGAAGGTCGGCCGGCGTGGGTCCCGAAGGTCGGCCGGCGTGGGTCCCGAAGGTCGGCCGGCGTGGGACCCGAAGGTCGGCCGGCGTGGGTCCCGAAGGTCGGCCGGATTGGGTCCCAAAGGTCGGCCTGCGTGGGTCCCGAAGGTCGGCCGGATTGGGTCCCGAAGGTCGGCCGGCGTGGGTCCCAAGGTCGGCCGGGTTGGGTCCCGAAGGTCGGCCGGGTTGGGTCCCGAAGGACGGCTGGGTTGGGTCCCGAAGGTCGGCCGGCGTGGGTCCCGAAGGTCGGCCGGGTTGGGTCCCGAAGGTCGGCCGGCGTGGGACCCGAAGGTCGGCCGGGTTGGGTCCCGAAGGTCGGCCGGCGTGGGACCCGAAGGTCGGCCGGATTGGTTCCCGAAGGTCGGCCGGGTTGGGTCCCGAAGGTCGGCCGGATTGGCTCCCGAAGGTCGGCTGGGTTGGTTCCCGAAGGTCGGCCGGGTTGGGTCCCGAAGGTCGGCCGGATTGGAACCCGAAGGTCGGCCGGATTGGCTCCCGAAGGTCGGCCGGGTTGGGTCCCGAAGGTCGGCCGGATTGGTTCCCGAAGGTCGGCCGGGTTGGGTCCCGAAGGTCGGCCGGATTGGGTCCCGAAGGTCGGCCTGATTGGGTCCCGAAGGTCGGCCGGATTGGAACCCGAAGGTCGGCCGGATTGGGTCCCGAAGGTCGGCCGGCGTGTGTCCCGAAGGTCGGCCGGCGTGGGTCCCGAAGGTCGGCCGGATTGGGTCCCGAAGGTCGGCCGGATTGGGTCCCGAAGGTCGGCCGGATTGGCTCCCGAAGGTCGGCCGGATTGGCTCCCGAACGTCGGCCGGGTTGGTTCCCGAAGGTAGGCCGGATTGGAACCCGAAGGTCGGCCGGGTTGGTTCCCGAAGGTCGGCCGGATTGGGTCCCGAACGTCGGCCGGGTTGGGTCACGAAGGTCGGCCGGATTGGGTCCCGAAGGTCGGCCGGGTTGGTTCCCGAAGGTCGGCCGGATTGGGTCCCGAAGGTCGGCCGGGTTGGGTCCCGAAGGTCGGCCGGGTTGGTTCCCGAAGGTCGGCCGGGTTGGGTCACGAAGGTCGGCCGGGTTTGGGTCCCGAAGGTCGGCCGGGTTGGGTCCCGAAGGTCGGCCGGATTGGGTCCCGAAGGTCGGCCGGGTTGGGTCACGAAGGTCGGCCGGGTTGGGTCACGAAGGTCGGCCGGGTTGGGTCACGAAGGTCGGCCGGGTTGGGTCACGAAGGTCGGCCGATTGGGACCCGAAGGTCGGCCGGATTGGGTCCCGAAGGTCGGCCGGGTTGGTTCCCGAAGGTCCGGCCGGCGTGGGTCCCGAAGGTCGGCCGGATTGGGTCCCGAAGGTCGGCCGGCGTGGGTCCCGAAGGTCGGCTGGCATGGGTCCCGAAGGTCGGCCGGGTTGGTTCCCGAAGGTCGGCGGGTTGGGTCCCGAAGGTCGGCCGGATTGGGTCCCGAAAGCCGGCCGGGTTGGGTCCCGAAGGTCGGCCGGATTGGGTCCCGAAGGTCGGCCGGATTGGGTCCGAAGGTCGGCCGGGTTGGGTCCCGAAGGTCGGCCGGCGTGGGTCCCGAAGGTCGGCTGGCATGGGTCCCGAAGGTCGGCCGGGTTGGTTCCCGAAGGTCGGCCGGGTTGGGTCCCGAAGGTCGGCCGGATTGGGTCCCGAAGGTCGGCCGGGTTGGGTCCCGAAGGTCGGCCGGATTGGGTCCCGAAGGTCGGCCGGGGTTGGTTCCCGAAGGTCGGCCGGCGTGGGACCCGAAGGTCGGCCGGATTGTGTCCCGAAGGTCGGCCGGATTGGGTCCCGAAGGTCGGCCGGATTGGGTCCCGAAGGTCGGCCGGATTGGGTCCCGAAGGTCGGCCGGCGTGTGTCCCGAAGTTCGGCCGGGTTGGTTCCCGAAGGTCGGCCGGGTTGGTTCCCGAAGGTCGGCCGGATTGGGTCCCGAAGGTCGGCCGGATTGGGTCCCGAAGGTCGGCCGGATTGGGTCCCGAAGGTCGGCCGGATTGGCTCCCGAAGGTCGGCCGGCGTGTGTCCCGAAGGTCGGCCGGATTGGTTCCCGAAGGGTCGGCCGGGTTGGCTCCCGAAGGTCGGCCGGATTGGCTCCCGAAGGTCGGCCGGGTTGGGTCCCGAAGGTCGGCAGGGTTGGGTCCCGAAGGTCGGCCGGATTGGGTCCCGAAGGTCGGCCGGATTGGTCCCGAAGGTCGCCGGATTGGGCCCCGGAGGTCGGCCGGATTGGGTCCCGAAGGTCGCCGGGATTGGGTCCCGAAGGTCGGCCGGCGTGTGTCCCGAAGGTCGCCGGGTTGGGTCCCGAAGGTCGGCCGGATGGGCTCCAAAGGTCGGCCGGATTGGAACCGAAGGTCGGCCGGATGGTTCCCCGAAGGTCGGCCGGGTTGGGTCCGAAGGTCGGCCGGGTTGGGTCCCGAAGGTCGGCCGGGTTGGTTCCCGAAGGTCGGCCGGGTTGGGTCCCGAAGGTCGGCCGGATTGGGTCCCGAAGGTCGGCCGGGTTGGGTCCCGAAGGTCGGCCGGGTTGGGTCCCGAAGGTCGGCCGGGTTGGGTCCCGAAGGTCGGCCGGATTGGAACCCGAAAGTCGGCCGGATTGGAACCCGAAGGTCGGCCGGATTGGCTCCCGAAGGTCGGCCGGATTGGAACCCGAAGGTCGGCCGGATTGGCTCCCGAAGGTCGGCCGGGTTGGGTCCCGAAGGTCGGCCGGGTTGGGTCCCGAAGGTCGGCCGGGTTGGGTCCCGAAGGTCGGCCGGCGTGTGTCCCGAAGGTCGGCCAGCGTGGGTCCCGAAGGTCGGCCGGATTGGGTCCCGAAGGTCGGCCGGCGTGGGTCCCGAAGGTCGGCCGGGTTGGGTCCCGAAGGTCGGCCGGGTTGGGTCCCGAAGGTCGGCCGGATTGGGTCCCGAAGGTCGGCCGGGTTGGTTCCCGAAGGTCGGCCGGATTGGGTCCCGAAGGTCGGCCGGATTGGGTCCCGAAGGTCGGCCGGATTGGGTCCCGAAGGTCGGCCGGATTGGGTCCCGAAGGTCGGCCGGGTTGGGTCCCGAAGGTCGGCCGGGTTGGGTCCCGAAGGTCGGCCGGCGTGTGTCCCGAAGGTCGGCCG
This sequence comes from Scyliorhinus canicula, assembly GCF_902713615.1. Lineage (NCBI taxonomy): Eukaryota > Metazoa > Chordata > Chondrichthyes > Carcharhiniformes > Scyliorhinidae > Scyliorhinus > Scyliorhinus canicula. Next base: position 181,164,812 of record NC_052151.1, read on the forward strand.
GGTTGGGTCCCGAAGGTCGGCCGGATGGGCTCCCAAAGGTCGGCCGGATTGGAACCCGAAGGTCGGCCGGATTGGTTCCCGAAGGTCGGCCGGGTTGGGTCCCGAAGGTCGGCCGGCGTGGGACCCGAAGGTCGGCCGGATTGGTTCCCGAAGGTCGGCCGGGTTGGGTCCCGAAGGTCGGCCGGATTGGCTCCCGAAGGTCGGCTGGGTTGGTTCCCGAAGGTCGGCCGGGTTGGGTCCCGAAGGTCGGCCGGATTGGAACCCGAAGGTCGGCCGGATTGGCTCCCGAAGGTCGGCCGGGTTGGGTCCCGAAGGTCGGCCGGATTGGTTCCCGAAGGTCGGCCGGGTTGGGTCCCGAAGGTCGGCCGGATTGGGTCCCGAAGGTCGGCCTGATTGGGTCCCGAAGGTCGGCCGGATTGGACCCGAAGGTCGGCCGGATTGGGTCCCGAAGGTCGGCCGGCGTGTGTCCCCGAAGGTCGGCCGGCGTGGGTCCCGAAGGTCGGCGGATTGGGTCCCGAAGGTCGGCCGGATTGGGTCCCGAAGGTCGGCCGGATTGGCTCCCGAAGGTCGGCCGGATTGGCTCCCGAACGTCGGCCGGGTTGGTTCCCGAAGGTAGGCCGGATTGGAACCCGAAGGTCGGCCGGGTTGGTTCCCGAAGGTCGGCCGGATTGGGTCCCGAACGTCGGCCGGGTTGGGTCACGAAGGTCGGCCGGGTTGGGTCCCGAAGGTCGGTCGGGTTGGTTCCCGAAGGTCGGCCGGATTGGGTCCCGAAGGTCGGCCGGGTTGGGTCCCGAAGGTCGGCCGGGTTGGTTCCCGAAGGTCGGCCGGGTTGGGTCACGAAGGTCGGCCGGGTTGGGTCCCGAAGGTCGGCCGGGTTGGGTCCCGAAGGTCGGCCGGATTGGGTCCCGAAGGTCGGCCGGGTTGGGTCACGAAGGTCGGCCGGGTTGGGTCACGAAGGTCGGCCGGGTTGGGTCACGAAGGTCGGCCGGGTTGGGTCACGAAGGTCGGCCGGATTGGGACCCGAAGGTCGGCCGGATTGGGTCCCGAAGGTCGGCCGGGTTGGTTCCCGAAGGTCGGCCGGCGTGGGTCCCGAAGGTCGGCCGGATTGGGTCCCGAAGGTCGGCCGGCGTGGGTCCCGAAGGTCGGCTGGCATGGGTCCCGAAGGTCGGCCGGGTTGGTTCCCGAAGGTCGGCCGGGTTGGGTCCCGAAGGTCGGCCGGATTGGGTCCCGAAAGCCGGCCGGGTTGGGTCCCGAAGGTCGGCCGGATTGTGTCCCGAAGGTCGGCCGGATTGGGTCCCGAAGGTCGGCCGGATTGGGTCCCGAAGGTCGGCCGGCGTGGGTCCCGAAGGTCGGCTGGCATGGGTCCCGAAGGTCGGCCGGGTTGGTTCCCGAAGGTCGGCCGGGTTGGGTCCCGAAGGTCGGCCGGATTGGGTCCCGAAGGTCGGCCGGGTTGGGTCCCGAAGGTCGGCCGGATTGGGTCCCGAAGGTCGGCCGGGTTGGTTCCCGAAGGTCGGCCGGCGTGGGACCCGAAGGTCGGCCGGATTGTGTCCCGAAGGTCGGCCGGATTGGGTCCCGAAGGTCGGCCGGATTGGGTCCCGAAGGTCGGCCGGATTGGGTCCCGAAGGTCGGCCGGCGTGTGTCCGAAGTTCGGCCGGGTTGGTTCCCGAAGGTCGGCCGGGTTGGTTCCCGAAGGTCGGCCGGATTGGGTTCCCGAAGGTCGGCCGGATTGGGTCCCGAAGGTCGGCCGGATTGGGTCCCGAAGGTCGGCCGGATTGGCTCCCGAAGGTCGGCCGGCGTGTGTCCCGAAGGTCGGCCGGATTGGTTCCCGAAGGTCGGCCGGGTTGGCTCCCGAAGGTCGGCCGGATTGGCTCCCGAAGGTCGGCCGGGTTGGGTCCCGAAGGTCGGCCGGGTTGGGTCCCGAAGGTCGGCCGGATTGGGTCCCGAAGGTCGGCCGGATTGGGTCCCGAAGGTCGGCCGGATTGGGCCCCGGAGGTCGGCCGGATTGGGTCCCGAAGGTCGGCCGGATTGGGTCCCGAAGGTCGGCCGGCGTGTGTCCCGAAGGTCGGCCGGGTTGGGTCCCGAAGGTCGGCCGGATGGGCTCCCAAAGGTCGGCCGGATTGGAACCCGAAGGTCGGCCGGATTGGTTCCCGAAGGTCGGCCGGGTTGGGTCCCGAAGGTCGGCCGGGTTGGGTCCCGAAGGTCGGCCGGGTTGGTTCCCGAAGGTCGGCCGGGTTGGGTCCCGAAGGTCGGCCGGATTGGGTCCCGAAGGTCGGCCGGGTTGGGTCCCGAAGGTCGGCCGGGTTGGGTCCCGAAGGTCGGCCGGGTTGGGTCCCGAAGGTCGGCCGGATTGGAACCCGAAGGTCGGCCGGATTGGAACCCGAAGGTCGGCCGGATTGGCTCCCGGAAGGTCGGCCGGATTGGAACCCGAAGGTCGGCCGGATTTGGCTCCCGAAGGTCGGCCGGGTTGGGTCCCGAAGGTCGGCCGGGTTGGGTCCCGAAGGTCGGCGGGTTGGGTCCCGAAGGTCGGCCGGCGTGTGTCCCGAAGGTCGGCCAGCGTGGGTCCCGAAGGTCGGCCGGATTGGGTCCCGAAGGTCGGCCGGCGTGGGTCCCGAAGGTCGGCCGGGTTGGGTCCCGAAGGTCGGCGGGTTGGGTCCCGAAGGTCGGCCGGATTGGGTCCCGAAGGTCGGGCCGGGTTGGTTCCCGAAGGTCGGCCGGATTGGGTCCCGAAGGTCGGCCGGATTGGGTCCCGAAGGTCGGCCGGATTGGGTCCCGAAGGTCGGCCGGATTGGGTCCCGAAGGTCGGCCGGGTTGGGTCCCGAAGGTCGGCCGGGTTGGGTCCCGAAGGTCGGCCGGCGTGGGTCCCGAAGGTCGGCCGGATTGGGTCCCGAAGGTCGGCCGGATTGGGTCCCGAAGGTCGGCCGGATTGGGTCCCGAAGGTCGGCCGGCGTGTGTCCCGAAGGTCGGCCGGTTGGGTCCCGAAGGTCGGCCGGATTGGGTCCCGAATGTCGGCCGGGTTGGGTCCCAAAGGTCGGCCGGATTGGAACCCGAAGGTCGGCCGGATTGGCTCCCGAAGGTCGGCCGGGTTGGGTCCCGAAGGTCGGCCGGATTGGCTCCCGAAGGTCGGCCGGGTTGGGTCCCGAAGGTCGGCCGGACTGGCTCCCAAAGGTCGGCCGGATTGGAACCCGAAGGTCGGCCGGATTGGCTCCCGATGGTTGGCCGGGTTGGGTCCCAAAGGTCGGCCGGATTGGAACCCGAAGGTCGGCCGGATTGGCTCCCGAAGGTCGGCCGGGTTGGTTCCCGAAGGTCGGCCGGGTTGGGTCCCGAAGGTCGGCCGGATTGGTTCCCGAAGGTCGGCCGGCGTGGGTCCCGAAGGTCGGCCGGATTGGGTCCCGAAGGTCGGCCGGATTGGGTCCCGAAGGTCGGCCGGATTGGCTCCCGAAGGTCGGCCGGGTTGGGTCCCGAAGGTCGGCCGGATTGGGTCCCGAAGGTCGGCCGGATTGGCTCCCGAAGGTCGGCCGGGTTGGGTCCCGAAGGTCGGCCGGGTTGGGTCCCGAAGGTCGGCCGGATTGGGTCCCGTAGGTCGGCCGGATTGGATCCCGAAGGTCGGCCGGGTTGGCTCCCGAAGGTCGGCCGGGTTGGGTCCCGAAGGTCGGCCGGATTGGGTCCCGAAGGTCGGCCGGATTGGAACCCGAAGGTCGGCCGGGTTGGGTCCCGAAGGTCGGCCGGGTTGGGTCCCGAAGGTCGGCCGGATTGGCTCCCGAAAGTCGGCCGGGTTGGGTCCCGAAGGTCGGCCGGGTTGGGTCCCGAAGGTCGGCCGGATTGGGTCCCGAAGGTCGGCCGGCGTGTGTCCCGAAGGTCGGCCGGGTTGGGTTCGAAGGTCGGCCGGATTGGCTCCCGAAGGTCGGCCGGCGTGTGTCCCGAAGGTCGGCCGGATTGGGTCCCGAAGGTCGGCCGGGTTGGGTCCCGAAGGTCGGCCGGATTGGGTCCCGAAGGTCGGCCGGCGTGGGTCCCGAAGGTCGGCCGGCATGGGTCCCGAAGGTCGGCCGGATTGGGTCCCGAAGGTCGGCCGGGTTGGGTCCCGAAGGTCGGCCGGATTGGGTCCCGAAGGTCGGCCGGATTGGGTCCCGAAGGTCGGCCGGTTGGTAAAAATGGGTCCCTTGAAAAAAAGTTTGAAGAACACTACACTACCCCTTGGCAGTGCCAACCTGACAAAGCCAGGTTGGCACTTCCAGGGTGCCAGGAGGTAGTGCCATGTCCCCAACCACCCAGGGGCTCCAACGATCCTCCAGCCTGATCATAATAATAATCGCTTATTGTCACAAGTAGGCTTCAATGAAGTTACTGTGAAATGTCCCTAGTCGCCACATTCCGGCGCCTGCTCGGGAAGGCTGGTACGGGAATTGAACCCGCGCTGCTGCCTTGTTCTGCATTGTCCGGTTCTCCAGTGTGAGTGTCTGTTTCTGAGTGTGTTTCTGAGTGTGAGTGTGTGTATTTCTGAGTGTGTATGAGTGAGGTGTGTAGGTATATGTTTCTGAATGTGAGTGAGTGTGAATGAGTGTATGTTTCTGAGTGAGTGTGAGTGAGTGTGTGTTTCTGATTGTCAATGTGTGTGAGTGTGTGTTTCTGGGTGTGAGAGTGTATGTTTTTCTGACAGTTAGTCAGTGAATGTGTGTGTGTGTGTGTGTTTCTGGGCGTGTGAGTGGGTGTGTTTCAGAGTGTGAGTGAGTGTGTGTGGGTGTATGTTTCTGAGTGTGAGTATGTATGGGTGTATATTTCTGAGTGTGAGTGTGTGTGGCTGTATGTTTCTGAGTGTGTGTGAGTGTGTGTGGGTGTAAGTTTCTGAATGTGAGTGTGTATGGGTGTATTTTTCTGAGTATGAGTGAGTGTGAGTGGGTGTGTGTAGGTGTATGTTTCTAAGCGTGAGTGAGTGTGTGTGTATGTTTCTGAGTGTGAGTGAGTGTGTGTGGCTGTATGTTTCTGAGTGTGAGTTAGTGTGAGTGAGTGTGTGCGAGTGTGTGTGGGTTTATGTTTCTGAGTGTGAGTGAGTGTGTGTGGGTGTATGTTTCTGAGTGTGAGTGAGTGTGTGTGGGTGTATGTTTCTGAGTGTGAGTGAGTGAGTGGGTGTATGTTTCTGAGTGTGAGTTAGTGTGAGTGAGTGAGTGTGAGTGGGTGTATGTTTTTGAGTGTGAGTTAGTGAGTGAGTGAGTGTGGGTGGGTGTATGTTTCTGAGTATGAGTATGATTGAGTGTGTGTGTGGGTGTATGTTTCTGAGTGTGAGTGAGTGTGAGCGAGTGAGTGTGTGTGGGTGTATGTTTCTGAGTGTGAGTGAGTGTGAGTGAGTGAGTGTGTGTGGGTGTATGTTTCTGAGTGTGAGTGAGTGTGTGTGGGTGTATGTTTCTGAGTGTGAGTGAGTGAGTGAGTGTGTGTGGGTGTATGTTTCTGAGTGTGTGAGTGTGTGTGGGTGTATGTTTCTGAGTGTGAGTGTGTGTGGCTGTATGTTTCTGAGTATGGGTATGACTGAGTGTGAGTGTGTGGGTGTATATTTCTGAGTGTGAATGAGTATGTGTGAGTGTGTGTGGGTGGATGTTTCGGAGTGTGAATGAGTATGTGTGAGTGTGTGTGGGTGTATGTTTCGGAGTGTGAGTGAATGTGTGTGGGTTTATGTTTCTGAGTGTGAGTGAATGTGTGTGGGTTTATGTTTCTGAGTGTGAGTGAGTGTGTGTGGGTGTGAGTGTGTGTGTGGGTTTATGTTTCTGAGTGTGAGTGAATGTGTGTGGGTTTATGTTTCTGAGTGTAAGTGAGTGTGTGTGGGTGTGAGTGAGTGTGTGTGGGTGTATGTTTCTGAGTGTGAATGAGTGAGAGTGTGTGTGAATGAGCGTGAATGACGACCGCAGCTGGTTTCACGGCACTCTCTCTCATGAGACGCTGGTTATATTTTTATCCGTCGATTTTGTGGCCTGGATCATTTTACCAGCTGTCACCTTGACAACAACAGCTACAGCGAGCAATGTTTGCCCAGAGATGGAAAAAGAATCCAAAAGCATCTGGTGTTGCTTTTCTACAATTTGCCAGCAACCCTTTCCTTGAAGTCATTCCCTCCTCTGGTCTGACCTCCCATTAAGTCAAATCCGGATAATATTTTTCCTTCATTCTCAGGATGTTGGGTGTCACAGGCAAGACGGGTGTTTATTCTCCATCCTCTGTCACCCTGGTCTTGTTTGGCCACTCCAGGGGGAGTGCTGTACCATGTGAATGCCTCAGTGTGGGATTGAGCTCACTGCTGGGAAACATCTACCTCTGGAATGTCTTTCTTGAAAGAAACCTGTTTGTAGATAATGATTACCTATTAAATCATGGATGGGTGGGTGAACGTGAGAGAGGATACTTTGAAATCATATCACAACAATGGAGCAGCTAGTCCAGAACAATACTGGCATTAGAAGGGTTCAATTACAAGGATAACTTGCACAGTCTAGATTTGTAATCCCATGAGTTTATAAATTTAAGGAGGTCATCTAGTTAAGATATTAAAAATGATTAAAGGGCAGCACGATGGCACAGGTGGTTAGCACTGCTGCCTCACGGCTCCGAGGTCCCAGGTTCGATCCCGGCTCTGGGTCACTGTCCGTGTGGAGTTTGCACGTTCTCCCCGTGTTTGCGTAGGTTTCACCCCCACAACCCAAAGATGTGCAGGGTAGGTGGATTGGCCATGCTAAATTGCCCCTTAATTAGAAAAAATGAATTGGGTACTCTAAATTAAAAAAAATAAAAATAAAATGATTAAAGGATTCAATAGGGTAGAAAGCGGGCAGGTTTCTCTGGTTCCGCCGGCAGTGCCCCCCCCCCCCCCCCCCCCCCCGCCCTGGGTATCCTGGTGGCGTGGGGTGGCTTCAATGGTAAATCCCATTGACAAGGAGTGGGAAGCACAGAATCCTGCCACCAGGCAAACAGCGCAGCCAAATTCTCCATTCTGTCCAGCAGCAGCGGGGTGGACTCGCGATGGAGAATCCCGCAAAGTATTTCATCCATGGGAGAGTTCAGAACAAGAGGACAGGGCTTTCAACTTACAGGCAGGGGTGATGTCAGACAGATTTCTTCACCGAAGACTAGTGACAGTGTGGAACGGTCTGTCCTGTGGTGTTGCTGAGGTGGGGGAGGGGGGGTAAGCTGTGTGTGTGCGTGTGTGTCAATTGAAAATTTCACCACAGCTTTCCATTAAACGGGGGTATTAAAAGATTTTACAGAACCAAGGCAGGAAATTGGAGTTAAAATGCTAATCAGCCATGATATCAAACAGTGTGGCAGAACTGGCTGGAGGGGCTGAATGGCCTAATCCTGCTGCTCTCTGACACCCGGTCCCTGAGACAGCACTGGGGAATGTCATCAGGTATTCATGTTGGGTAGAATTTTCCCAAAAAATAGCCATGTGTTCGGTTCAGTCAGAAAACTGGCACATCCCCCCCCCAGTGATACAGGTTTCCCAACGGGATCTTCCCTCACTTCACCATTTTTCTGAAGGTTTGTGCCGCCATTGTGAGGGGAGAGCCTAAACACCTTCCCGTTCCCATGGACCTTGTGAGCCCCTCCTCTTTGATGGAATGCTCCCCCCCCCCCCCCCCGAACACCAGCGACGGGGCCCTACCAGCAAACCGCCCTATGTGGCCTGCCCCTTCAGGCCCTGCTTCCTTCAGACCCTGCCCCTGGTAGTGCCGTTCTAGAAGGACCAGCCTGGCACTGTCAGAGTGCCAAGGGGCAGTGTCAGGGCTCCAACCACCAGTGGGCTACAATAGCCTCCAAGTCCCCCGGCGTGGTCATCACATCTGCAGGTGGCCGTTTTGGAGACCAGTAGTCATTCCCGCTGACACCACGTCATGCCGACGGGTGGGAACATACCACATCCCTGGAAGATTGGGCGTTAAGCTGATTCTTAACATTACAATATATTTAAGTGAATGATAATTAGATTCTCACCCTCGCTGGGCATGAACCTGATTACGTCTGCTGGGGGGGCCCGGGAACATTGCAAACTGTTTTGTGCCCGACAGAAATCTCGTTTCCGACCTCTCCAGGACTTTACCCACCTCATTCCTAATTCCCCACGGGGATTAGTGCCGGGAGCAATGCTGCCCCCATTATCGGTTAATAACTCACCTGAAATATAAGCCGGGAGCTTGTGACGAAAAGTTCCAGAGATGTAGAGGAAAGGATTGCAAAGTTAATTCTGGATAGGAGCGAAAATAACAGGGTAGTTGTTATGGAGGACTTTAACTTTCCAAATATTGATAGGAAACGCTATAGTTCAAGTACTTTAGATGGATCCGTTTTTGTCCAATGTGTGCAGGAGGGTTTCCTGACGCAGTATGTAGATAGGCCAATGACAGGCGAGGCCGTATTGGATTTGGTACTGGGTAATGAACCAGGACAGGTGTTAGATTGGGAGGTAGGTGAGCACTTTGCTGATAGTGACCACAATTCAGTTACGTTTACTTTAGCGATGGAAAGGGATAGGTATAAACCGCAGGGCAAGAGTTATAGCTGGGGGAAAGGCAATTATGATGCAATTAGGCAAGACTTAGGATGCATAGGATGGGGAAGGAAACTGCAGGAGATGGGCACAATTGAAATAAAAAATGAAAATTGCTTATTGTCACGAGTAGGCTTCAATGAAGTTACTGTGAAAAGCCCCTAGTCGCCACATTCCGGCGCCTGTCCGGGGAGGCTGGTACGGGAATTGAACCGTGCTGCTGGCCTGCTTGATCTGCTTCAAAAGCCAGCGATTTAGCCAAGTGAGCTAAACCAGCCCCTGTGGAGCTTGTTCAAGGAACAGCTACTGCATGTCCTTGATAAGTATGCATCTGTCAGGCAGGGAGGAAGTGATCGAACGAGGGAACCGTGGTTTACTAAAGTAGTTGAATAACTTGTCAAGAGGAAGGAGCCCCGGGGAACGCCTTTCAGTACATGCAGGCGAGGGCGTTTGTCAGGCAGCAGGTGGCGAGGTTCCCTCTGCTGCCGCCGCGATGGGTCCAGGACAGGGTCCTCTCGGGGGTGTGGGTTGGGATGGGGAGGATCTTGGCGGCGTACCAAGTGATGCAGGAGATGGACGAGGCCTTGGTTGAGGAGTTGAAGGGTAAATGGGAGGAGGAGCTGGGTGAGGAGATTGAGGAGGGGACGTGGGCGGATGCCCTGGGGAGGGTGAACTCCTCTTCTTGTGCGAGGCTTGGCCTCATACAGTTTAAGATGCTGCATAGGGCTCACATGACCGGGACAAGGATGAGCCGGGTCTTTGGGAGTGAGGACGGGTGTATTAGGTGCTCAGGGAGCCCAGCAAATCATGCCCATATGTTCTGGGCATGTCCAGCATTGGGGGAATTTTGGAAGGGCGTGGCTGGGACGGTGTCGAGGGTGGTAGGATCCAGGGTCAATCCGGGCTGGGAGCTCGCAATATTTGGGGTTGCAGAGGAGCCGGGAGTGCAGGAGGCGAAAGAGGCCGGCATCCAGGCCTTTGCGTCCCTAGTAGCCCGGCGGAGGATTCTTCTTCAGTGGAAGGATGCGAGGCCCCCCAAGCGTGGAGGCCTGGATCAACGATATGGCGGGGTTCATTAAATTGGAGAGGGTGAAATTTGCCCTAAGGGGGTCAGTGCAGGGGTTCTTCAGGAGGTGGCAGCCATTCCTGGACTTCCTGCAGAATGATAGAAACAGGCCAGTAGCAGCAGCAACCCGGGGGGGGGGGGGGGGGGGGCGGGGGGTTTTGGGGGGGGGGGGGGGTTTGTTGTTTGTACTAAAGGGACGGGCATAGTTGTTCTGTGCCAATGTCAGGCATTAATTCATTTCCTCTTCTGTGTATACGTGGGGGGTGGGGGTTCTGTCTGTCTATTGAAGGGACGGGCAGATATTTTGGGGGAATGATGGGTGTTAGTTTATCTCTTCCGCTGTGTATGTGCGGGGAGGGGGGGGGTGGGGGGGGGGGGTTCTTTCTGTTCTTTGTAAAAAAAAATCTGTCTTTTTGTTGTTGATATTATGCAAAAATTTGAATAAAAATTAATTTTTTTTAAAAAGAGGAAGAAGGAGGCTTATGTAAAGATGAGACATGAACGTTCAGTTCGGGCGCTTGAGAGTTACAAGTTAGTTAGGAAGGACCTAAAGAGCGAGCTATGAAGAGCCAGGAGGGGATATGAGAAGTCCTTGACAGGTAGGATCAAGGAAAACTCTAAAGCTTTCTATAGATATGTCAGGAATAAAAGAATGACTAGGGTAAGAGTAGGGCCAGTCAAGGGCAGTAGTGGGAAGTTGTGCGTGGAGTCCGAGGAGATAGGGGCGTGAAATGATTATTTTTTGTCAGTATTCACACAGGAAAAAGACAATGTTGTCGAGGAGAATACAGAGATACAGGCTACTGGACTAGACGGGATTGAGGTTCATAAGGAGGAGGTGTTAGCAATTCTGGAAAGTGTGAAAATAGTTAAATTCCCTGTGCCGGATGGGATTTATCCTAGGATTCTCTGGGAAGCTAGGGAGGAGATTGCAGAGCCTTTGGCTTTGATCTTTAAGTCATCTTTGTCTACAGGAATAGTGCCAGAAGACTGGAGGATAGCAAATGTTGTCCCCTTGTTCAAGAAGGGGAGTGGAGACAACCCCGGTAACTATAGACCAGTGAGCCTTACTTCTGGTGTGGGCAAAGTCTTGGAAAGGTTTATAAGAGATAGGATTTATAATCATCTAGAAAGGAATAATTTGATTAGGGATAGTCAACATGGTTTTGTGAAGGGTAGGTCGTGCCTCACAAACCTTATTGAGTTCTTTGAGAAGGTGACCAAACAGGTGGACGAGGGTAAAGCAGTTGATGTGGTGTATATGGATTTCAGTAAAGCGTTTGATAAGGTTCCCCACGGTAGGCTATTGCAGAAAATACGGAGGCATGGGATTGAGGGTGATTTAGCGGTTTGGATCAGAAATTGGCTAGCTGGAAGAAGACAGAGGGTGGTGGTTGATGGGAAATGTTCAGCCTGGAGTTCAGTTACTCGTGGCGTACCACAAGGATCTGTTTTGGGGCCACTGCTGTGTTATTTTTATAAATGACCTGGAGGAGGGTGTAGAAGGATGGGTGAGTAAACTTGCAGATGACACTAAAGTCGGTGGAGTTGTGGACAGTGCGGAAGGATGTTGCAGGTTACAGAGGGACATAGATAAACTGCAGACCTGGGCTGAGAAGTGGCAAATGGAGTTTAATGCAGAAAAGTGTGAGGTGATTCATTTTGGAAGGAATAACAGGAAGACAGAGTACTGGGCTAATGGTAAGATTCTTGGTAGTGTGGACGAGCAGAGAGATCTCGGTGTCCATGTACATAGATCCCTGAAAGTTGCCACTCAGGTTGATAGCGTTGTTAAGAAGGTGTGTTAGCTTTTATTGGTTGAGGGATTGAGGTTCGGAGCCATGAGGTCATGTTGCAGCTGTACAAAACTCATTTGGAGTTTTGGCCGCATTTGGAGTATTGCGTGCAGTTCTGGTCGCTGCATTATAGGAAAGATGTGGAAACATTGGAAAGGGTGCAGAGGCGATTTACCAGGATGTTGCCTGGTATGGAGGGAAGAGCCTTTTTCCTCGGATGGTGATGTCTAGCACAAGGGGGTCATAGCTTTAAATTGAGGGGAGATAGATATAGGACAGATGGGCAGCAGGGTAGCATGGTGGTTAGCATAAATGCTTCACAGCTCCAGGGTCCCAGGTTCGATTCCCGGCTGGGTCACTGTCTGTGGAGTCTGCACGTCCTCCCCCTGTGTGCGTGGGTTTCCTCCGGGTGCTCCGGTTTCCTCCCACAGTCCAAAGATGTGCGGGTTAGGTGGATTGGCCATGCTAAAATTGCCCGTAGTGTCCTAATAAAAAGTAAGGTTAAGGGGGGGGGGGGTTGTTGGGTTACGGGTATAGGGTGGATACGTGGGTTTGAGTAGGGTGATCATGGCTCGGCACAACATTGAGGGCCGAAGGGCCTGTTCTGTGCTGTACTGTTCTATGTTCTATGTCAGAAGTAGGTTCTTTACTCAGAGAAACAGTAGTGGACTCGGTAACATTAAGGGCATTTAAATGGTCATTGGATAAACATATGGATGATAATGGAATAGTGAGGATGGGCTTTAGATTGGTTTCACAGGTTGGCGCAACAGTGAGGGCCGAAGGGCCTGTACTGCGCTGTAATGTTCTATTGAGGCTGTTCCAGGATCCAAGTGGAATGTGGCGACTCGGGGCTTTTCACAGTAACTTCATTGAAGCCTACTCGTGACAATAAGCAATTGGTATTATTATGTTGCACTCTTAGTTCACTTGCTAAGTGAGAAAGTGACTGCATTGTGGAATGAATGGTGTCTGGTACTTGTAGGTAGTGTCCATACTTCCCTGAATCCTGTCACTATGCATTCAACTCGTTGCCAAGCACGGTCAAACCCAATGGTTAGGACAGCAGCCACTTCCTTGTACCCCCCCCCCCCCCCCTCCCCCTCCCCGCCCACACACACACAATCCAGGAGATGATTTAACTAATCTTTGCTCTGGTTGGCACTGCGCCCTTCAGTGTTCCCGAGATAAGGAGGGCACGGGAAGGAGGGCATATTCCTCATGGTAGAATTCCTGGTCTCATTGCTCCCCAGCGACCTCTACTGGAGAATGTGCAGGTGCTGTGTCAGCCCAATACCGCTTTGTAAAAATTGATTTTCAGTTTGTGGGTGTCCCTGGCTAGCCCAGCATTTATTGCCCAAATTGCCCAGGAGAAGGTGGCGGTGAACCACCGTTTTGATCTGCTGAAGTCCATATGGTACAGGTAGACTCACAGAGCTGTGAGGGAGGGAATTCCAGGATTTTGCCCCAGCGACACTGAAGGAATGGTGATATATTTCCAGGGCAGGATGGTGGGTAACTTGGAGGGGAATCTCCAGGTGGTGGGTTTCCCAGGTATCTGCTGCCCTTGTCCTTCTAGATGGTAGGGGTCGTGGGTTTGGAAGGTGCTGTTGAAGGAAGCTTGGTGAGTTGCTTCAATTAATCTTGTAGGTGGCACACACGGCTGACACTGTACGTCGGTGGTGGTGGAGGGAGCAAATCATAAAATCATAGCATTTACAGTGCAGAAGGAGGCCATTGAGCCCATCGAGTCTGCACCGGCTCTTTTTGAAAGAGAACCCTACCCAAGCTCACATCTCCACCCTATCCCCATAACCCAGTAGCCCCATCTAACAATATGGGCAATTTTGGACACTAAGGGCAATTTATCACGGCCAATCCACCTAACCTGCACATCTTTGGACTGTGGGAGGAAACCGGAGTACCCGGAGGAAACCCATGCACACACGGGGAGGATGTGCAGACTCTGCACAGACAGCGACCCAAGCCGGGAATCGACCTGGGACCCTGGGCAGCACAGTGGGCGCAGTGGTTAGCATTGCTGCCTCACGGCACCGAGGTCCCAGGTTCGATCCCGGGCTCTGGGTCACTGTCCGTGTGGTTTGCACATTCTCCCCATGTTTGCGTGAGTTTCGCCCCCACAACCCAAAGATGTGCAGGGTAGGTGGATTGGCCACGCTAAATTGCCCCTGAATTGAAAAAAATGAATTGGGTACTCTAAATTTATTTTTAAAATGATAGAAAATTAGATGCTTGCTCAGACATAAGCTGCTGAATCAGACCGCTGATAGGCTTGTTGTTTGAGATATCAGACAAGACACCAGCAATGGACAAAGAGTCAATCCAAACTAATCAAGAAATAAATGCTCTGTCAAAGTCTTTCCTTGAAGAAATGGATTGAAGGAGCTCCACGTGAGCTGAATTTGCTAACCTGTTCATGATGATTAGGTACCTGAATTCCAATGAGTTTTCACTATTTTTGTCTATTTTTCCTGGCTGTGCTCACATTCTGATCTATTATTGGCTGTTTGTGTATCGAGAATAGGAAAGTAGGGACGTTTTGCTGAACCCTTCTTGTTCCGAGGTTCGACCAGACTGAAGAGTACTGTGTGCACTTCTGATCACCATATTGTAACAGGATATCGAGGCACTGGAGAGGGTGCGTAGATTTACAAGGATGATACTAGAAATGCGTGAATAGAGAGGTCAGGAAAGGAAAGGCAGGCTGGGTCTACTTTCTCTTGAAAAGAGAAGACTGAGGAGTGACCTAATAGAGATCACTAAAATCTCAGAAAGCAAGGTTTTGATAGAGTGGACATAGACAGAATATTTCCTCTTGCAGAGAAGAGCCGGGCTAGAGGCCGTCAATATAGGAGAGTCACCAAGAAATCCAGTCGGGAATCCTTGAGGGTGGCATGGTCGCAAAGTGGTTAGCACTGTTGCTTCAAAGCTCCAGGGTCCCAGCTTCGATTGCCGGATTGGTCACTGTCTGTGCGGCGTCTGCACATTCTCCCTGTGTCTGCGTGGGTTTCCTCCGGGTGCTCCGGTTTCCTCCCACAAGTCCCAAAAGACGTGCTGTTCGATGAATTGGACATTCCGAATTCTCCCTCTGTAAACCCGAACAGGTGCCGGAATGTGGCGACTAGGGGCTTTTCACAGTAACTTCATTGCAGTGTTAATGTAAGCCTACTTGTGACGCTAATCAAGATTATATTATTATTATTATTATTAAAAGGAACTTCCTCACTGTGGTAGTATGGCTAGAGAGATCACATTACCGGAGAGCCAGGCTGCCATTGGTACAGCAGCCTCGCTGCTCATTGGCCCAGGCAAGTCATCTGCCTCTCTGCCAATTGGTTGTGGCTGGTCATGTGACTCCCCGCCGATTGGCTGAGAGGTTGGTAGCTCCGCCTACAAGGCGGGGTATAAGACCTCGTGCTGGCTGGCAGTCGGCCTTTCTCTGTATGACCACTGCCGGGCTCACATCTAGCGTATTAAAGCCTGTTGTTTGGAACTTCACTACGACTCGAGTCCAATTGAGGATGCATTAAGTTAATACGCTAGACTTTGAAAATGGAACTACGGATTAAGCCAGACTGCCTCCGGATCAGCCCGCATGCTGCAAACACGTCAGAAACTTTTAAACATTGGCTGGCGTGCTTCAACAGCTACCTCATTACTACAGAAAATCAAACAACAAAGGAGCAGAAACTCCACATCCTCCACTCATGCATGGGCACCGCCGTTTACTCGATGATAGAGGACGAACTGGACTATGATGTCACCATGGATCTACTAAAAGGACATTTCATCAGGCCAGTAAACCAGGTCTCCTGGCAACAAGGCAACAATTCCCCGGTGAGTCTCTCGATGAATTCTATTGGGCCCTCATTGCCCTAGGGAGAAACTGCGCCTGCGCAGGTCACTGCTGCGGAGCACACCCAACTCTTGATTAGGGATGCCTTTGTGGCGGGCATGCAGTCACCCTAAATACGGCAGATACTGTTAGAGAAGGCCGCTCTCAGCCTCACTGAGGCACGGACCCTTGCATCCTCTTTGGAGGTCGCTGACCGCAACGCGTGCGCGTATGCCCCCGGCCGCGTGACAGCCCCGTGGGCAGCGTGGCACAGCCCCCTCACCCCCGCCAACTCGGACACCCAAGCCTGAGCTGCAGGATGCCCAGGCAAGCCCACGGGCCCCCGCTGCTATTTCTGCGGACAGGCCAAGCACCCCCGCCCGCCCCGTATGAGTAGGTTCTTCCCGGAGGTGGAGGACAGATGTGAGCGGTGCCAAAGAGGCCCGGCCAACCACGCCCACATGTTCTGGTCTTGCCCCAGACTTGTGGAGTACTGGACAGCCTTCTTCGAGGCTATGTGGTGGGGGGTGAGGGTGGAGCCATGCCCAATAGTGGCGGTCTTCAGGGTTTCAGACCAGCCAGATCTATTCCTGGGGAGGAGGGCGGACGCCCTTGCCTTTGCCTCCCTGATCGCCCGCCGTAGAATCCTGTTTGGCTGGCGGTCAGCAGCACCGCCCAGAGCTGCAGACTGGCTGTCCAACCTCTCGGAATCTCTCCAAATGGAGAAAATCAAATTCGCCATCCGAGGGTCGGACGACGGCTTCCACAGAACGTGGGAGCCATTCACCCAATTGTTCCGGGACTTGTGGCCAACGAACAAGAAGAATAGCCGGGTGGCCAAGAATCAGGGGAAAATGGTCGGGAGTCGGGAGAAGGTAGCCGGGACATGGAGGGGAGAGATGGACTGGGAGGGAGGGGTGGGGGGGGGAACGGCTAAACCTGAGGAGGGAGGGGCGAACCACGGGGGGGGGGGGGGAAGACAGCTAAACCTGGGGAAAGGGAGGTGAACCGTGGAGGGGGGGGGGGGGGGCAGGGAAGCTTGAGCCGGAGGGAGGACACGGGATGCCAAAACGTGCATGACATCACCAGGAGCAGGGAACGAGGAAACTGGAAATGGAGGACGGGAGGAGCGGCAGAAGCGGGGGCGAGTGTGGGACGGCAGCGAGACCCGTCTGGGAAGGCCGGGCGACAGCAGCACACAGCACAGCCAAATATAGCACGCTGTGATTTTCTCCCCGGCACCCAAAGGTGTGCTTGCCCCCCCAGTCCCCGCCCCGCCCAGTCCCCGCCCCCCCCAGTCCCCCCCCCCCCGCAGGCAGTCGCCTACTTCTGTGGGGTGGGTAATTTTGCCAGATGTACAGAGATGCCGCTGTCGAGCTGGTGCACAAAACCCCACCAGTTATTCCATTGCACATGTTATTGTATTTTTCTTATGTTGGGGTGTGCCCTTCTCCTCTAAATGTGTGCATATATATATATATATGTTTCTTATTCTGTGTACATAACGGTAATTATACCTTGCTCAAAAAAAACATTTCTAAAAAAAAAAGCACCCCCGCCCACGCTGCCCGGCCCGCACCGCAGTCTGCAAGAGCTGCGGCAAAAAGGGGCATTTCGCGGCCGTCTGACCCTCCAAGTCGGTCGCTGCCGTTCCAGACAGCGACCGCGGGGCCCCTTCCATCACTCCTCTAGGGCCCCATGCGGTCCGCAGACCTCGCTGCCTCCACCCCCCACCGCCACGAGTGATCCATGGCCGCACCATTTTGGGCCCCAGACGTCACGTGTGACCCCAGGGCGCCGCCATCTTGTTCATTCCCCACCAGGTGTGGCCGACGGGCGCTACCAGCTTGGATCGGCACGGAGGACCCCGCAAGCGATTACTCCGTCTTGGATGACGGAGTTCCTGCCACGACTCGCCTCGGTGACACTGGATCAATCACGGCCCCGCACGCTTTCCACGGCGACCACACAGATCCTCCTCAACGGTTGCGAGACGAGCTGCCTACTGGACTCCGGGAGCACAGAGAGCATCGTCCACCCCGACACGGTAAGACGCTGCGCGCTCCCCGTTCAACCCGTAAAGCACAAAATCGCTCTGGCATCTGGTTCGCACTCAGTCTAATTAACCGGGTGCTGTGTGGCGGACCTCTCGGTCCAGGGGAGGGTTTTTAAATTCCTCGTCCTTCCCCGTCTCTGCGCACCGGCACTTCTTGGACTGGACTTTCAGTGCAACCTGCAGAGCTTAACATTTAAATTCGGCGGCCCTATTCCCCCCCCTTACTGTCTGCAGCCTCTCATCCCTCAAGGTCGACCCCCCTTCCTTGTTTGCAAACCTCACCCCGGATTGCAAACCCGTCGCCACCAGGAGCAGACGGTACAGTGCCCAGGACCGGACCTTCATCAGGTCCGAGGTCCAAAGGCTTCTGAAGGAGGGGGTCATAGAGGCTAGCAACAGTCCCTGGCGAGCACAAGTGCTGGTGGTTAAGACTGGGGAGAAAAACTGGATGGTCATCGATTACAGTCAGACCATCAACAGGTATACGCAACTGGACGCGTATCCTCTCCCCCGTATCTCCGACCTGGTTAACAGGATCGCGCAGTACAAAGTCTTTTCCACGGTGGACTTTAAGTCCGCCTACCACCAGCTCCCCATCCGCAAGAGTGACCGAATGTACACTGCGTTCGAAGCGGATGGGCGACTCTACCACTTTTTAAGGGTTCCTTTTGGTGTCACGAATGGGGTTTCGGTCTTCCAAAGGGAGATGGACCGAATGGTTGACAATACGATTTACGAGCCACCTTCCCGTATCTCGACAATGTCACCATCTGCGGCCATGACCAGCAGGACCACGACACCAACCTCCGTAAATTCCTCCAAACCGCAAAACTCCTTAGCCTCACGTATAATAAGGATAAGTGCGTGTTTAGCATCAACTGTCTAGCCATCCTCGGCTACGTAATGCGTAACGGAGTGATAGGCCCCGATCCTGAACGCATGTGCCCCCTTATGGAACTCCCCCTTCCCAACTCCCTCAAACCCCTCAAACGCTGTCTGGGCTTCTTTTCTTATTATGCCCAGTGGGTCCCTAACTACGCCGACAAAGCCCGCCCCCTCATCCAATCCACCACGATCCCCCTGTCGATGGAGGCCCGCCAGGCCTTTAGCCGCATCAAAACTGACATTGCGAAGGCCACGATGCGCGCTGTCGACGAGTCCCTCCCATTCCAGGTCGAGAGCGATGTATCCGATGTAGCTCTGGCGGCCACCCTCAACCAAGCGGGCAGACCCGTGGCCTTTTTCTCCCGGACCCTCCACACTTCTGAAATCCGCCATTCCTCGGTGGAAAAGGAGGCACAGGCCATAGTAGAAGCCGTGCCACATTGGAGGCACTATCTGGCCGGCAGGAGGTTTACCCTCCTCACAGACCAACGGTCAGTAGCCTTCATGTTCGATAATGCACAGAAGGGCAAGATCAAGAACGACAAGATTTTACGGTGGCGGATCGAGTTGTCCACGTACAACTACGATATCTTGTATCGTCCTGGGAAGCTCAACGAGCCTCCTGATGCCCTGCCCCGCGGTACCTGCGCCAACGCACAGGTGGACCGCCTCCGCTCCTTCCATGCAGACCTCTGCCATCCAGGGGTCACCTGCTTTTTTCATTTCATTAAGACCCGCAACCTGCCCTACTCCATCGAGGAGGTCAGGACCGTGACCAGGGATTGCCACATTTGCGCAGAGTGCAAACCGCACTTTTACCGCCCCGAGCAGGCGCATCTGGTAAAGGCTTCCCGCCCCTTTGAACGTCTCAGCATGGACTTCAAGGGTCCCCTCCACTCCACTAACCGCAACATATACTTTTTAAATGTGATTGACGAGTACTCCCGCTTCCCTTTTGCCATCCCCTGCCCCTACATGACCACTTCAACTGTCATCAAAGCCCTCCAAGCCATTTTCTCCCTGTTCGGTTACTCCGCGTACATCCACAGCGACCGGGGGTCCTCCTTTATGAGTGACGAACTGCATCAATTCCTGCTCAGCAGGGGCATCGCCTCTAGCAGGACGACCAGTTATAACCCCCGGGGTAACGGTCAGGTCGAGAGAGAGAACGGTACGGTCTGGAAGAACGCCCTACTGGCCCTGCGGTCCAGGTATCTCCCAGTCTCCCACTGGCAAGATGTTCTCCCAGACGCCCTCCACTCTATTCGGTCTCTCCTCTGTACTGCCACGAATCAAACACCTCATGAACGTCTTCTTGTTTTCCCCAGGAAGTATTCCTCTGGGAGCCCACTCCCGACCTGGCTGGCCACCCCCGGGCCCATCCTGCTCCGGAAGCATGTGCGGGTGCACAAGTCCGACCCGTTGGTTGAAAGAGTCCAGTTACTCCACGCGAACCCGCAGTACGCGTACGTGGAGTATCCTGACAGACGACAGAACACGGTCTCCCTTCGGGACCTGGCACCCGCCGGCGTGCGGCCACACCCCCCAACACCAACACCCTCCCCCCAGTTCCGACCATCCCCAGCGCCCCCAGCGCCCCCAGCGCCCCCGCAACCCAGCGCACAGGAACCCCTTCCCCCGGCCCAGCTACCACCAACTCCGACCAGGGGTACGGACACAGGGCCACGACCACAGCTCCCGGAGTCACGGACGCCCACCGCTCCAACGTCACCGGCGCCGCTGCGCAGGTCCGGCAGGACACCGAAAGCACCCATCCAGCTGATCGAGTCAATTTGATGGACCTTATGGACTTTCATGTTCTGCACATGTTCCTTGCCTGTGTTTTTTAAATTATCATTACTATGGTTATTGTTGTTTTTTTTCTCTTGTACACTGTATATAGCATGGTTTTCTTACACGTTCGTCACGGGCCGGTGGGCAGCCATAGTTACCTCGGTACTACCTGAAAAGGTCTCTAGTCGTACTACCAGTTTTATGGGCCATACAACCCCCCCCCCCCCCCCCCCGTCTCTCCCGCAACTCCTTCCCACTCCCCACCCCCGCTTCTTTCTCAACAAGGGGTGAATGTGGTAGTATGGCTAGAGAGATCATATTACCGGGGAACCACGCTGCCATTGGTACAGCAGCCTCGCTGCCCATTGGCCCAGGCAAGTCATCTGCCTCTCTGCCAATTGGTTGTGACTGGTCGTGTGACTCCCCGCCGATTGGCTGAGAGGTTGGTAGCTCCATCTACAAGGCGGGGTATAAAAGCTCGTGTTGGCTGGCAGTCGGCCTTTCACTGTACGACAGGGCTCATATCTAGCGTATTAAAGCCTGTTGTTTGGAACTTCACTACAACTCGAGTCCAATTGATGGAGCATCACTCACACAGAGAATAGTGAGAATTTGGAACTCACCAAAATAAATACGTTGAAGAGGAAACTAGACCATCAAATGAGGGAGAAGGAACTGGGAGGATGATGATAGATTCAGACGAGTGAAGATAGGGGGGACACGAATGGAGAAGGTGGCCTGTTTGTGTGCTGTACATCCTTTGTAATATGGTGTAATCCGGAAACAATGATGTTGACAGTTTCCAAGGGGTGGTTTGATGAGGCTCCACTGTCAGTGTGGGCTCTTCTAGCACTTAAGCCTGGTCTGAAATCTGTGGTATAAGACCTGATTCTCGCTCGGTCGCTCGCTGCTCTCCCTCTCTCATTAATAACAAATCGCAATGCATTCGGCCAACAGCCACTGACACTGAAACAGATGAACCATTCGTTGTCTTGGTTGGTATTCACGGGATCTTGCTGTGCGTCTCGCGAAATTACAACGGGGACTGTGCTTCGGCAGCAACTCATTTGCTGTGAGGTCGTGCTGAGGTGGCGAGAAACTCAAAATACAAATTCTTTCTTTCGTCACATGACAGATTTTAGAGCTGGGGAACAAAGAAATATAAACAGCCTGGATCAGAAAGGGTTAAAACAGTAGCTTGCCTATTAAAACAAAACACATCACACACGCAGTCACTTGACAACACACAAAGCTACCTTGGCAACAGTTCAAAATGTACTAGGCAACTGAGTGTTTCTATTGAGTGAAAACTGGGGTTTAAAAGAACGTGTTCTATAACATTCCTCCAGCCTGCCTCCACCCCACTCCCAGCCCTGTGAGGTTCACAATGGAACAGGTCCCTCCACTGCAGCTCAATCCTCATCTGGATCGCAGTAAGCAGGAGCAGGCCTTTTAATTCTGTCTCCCACCACCACCACCACGCTGTGTACATCTGGACCAAAAGACAGCTTGACCTCCGGCCTTACCCACCCCCAACGTTGCCCCAGTTGGGGCCCCATTCCCTTGCTTTCTGAACTCCCTCTGGTCTCAGCGACTCCTGCCAGCTTGGGAGTGGGGGTGGGGTGGGGAGGGGGCTGGGGAAGGAAGGGAGTAGGAGATAAGGGGCCAGAGGAGGGGGTTTAGCTGACTGGAGGCTGGGAGAGAGAAGAGGTTAAGGGTGGGTGAAGGAAGACTGGCAACAGCATTGGGCTGAGGGGAGTTGGCCTCATGCCAAGCCCTGGAGAACTAAACCTTCAGCTGTTGGCTCTGCAAACTGGTTTCAGCTAAGCTTCCTGTTTGGTTTCCCAGCAGACCCCACCCTCTCCCACCTCTCCTCTTGGCTGATTGCCAAGCCCGCTGGGACCTCAGATAGAATGAGCACTGAAATGAGCTGTTTTTCTCCTTTTCTCTCTCTGTCTATTTGTAACCATGTCAACAACATCACTTCCACCGACACTATTTACTGGGAGTCTCCGCTCTAAACTGACTTAGGACTCGTACTCTTCATTTTGCAAGTCAGAATTCCCTCAACACCAGTCCCCCCACACCCTTCCCCCCCCCACTTCCTTTAAGATGGAAATAAAGTGGAGAATGGGAGTGGAGGTTGGGGTACAGGGGGTCCTTGTTGAGTATGGTAGTGTTGTGGTTACATTATTGGGCCAGTATATTCAGCTGCAACACGGTTTCCAACCCCACCGAGCAAGGCCTCCTCAGAACTGTGACTTTCTCGCGGAAAGTAATCCTAGAACCTAAAAATCCGGGGCCGGGATCCTCCCCTACCCGGCGGGGGTCCCAGCGGGACGGAGTGGCGTGAACCACTCTGGCGTCGGGCCTCCCCAAAGATGCGGAATTCTCCGCACCTTTAGGGGCTAGGCCCGCGCTGGAGTGGCTCCCGCTCCGCCGGCCGGCACGAACGGCCTTTGGCGCCCCGCCAACTGGTAAAGTGGCGACACTGAAACTGTCAAACTGTCAGAAAGACCTAATTGGTTCAGAGGACAGCATGGTGGCGCAGTGGTTAGCAGTGCTGCCTCATGGCGCCGAGATCCCAGATTCGATCCCGGCTCTGGGCCACTGACCATGTGGAGTTTGCACATTCTCCCCGTGTTTGCTTGGATTTTGCCCCCACAACCCAAAGATGTGCACGTTAATAATAATAATATAATAATAATAATCACTTAATGTCACAAGTAGGCCTCAATGAAGTTACTGTGAAAAGCTCCTAGTCACCACATTCCGGCACCTGTTCGGGGAGGCTGGAACGGGAATTGAACCCGCGCTGTTGGTCTTGTTCTGCATTACAAGCCAGCTGTTTAGTCCACTGTGCTAAACCAGCCCCGTTAGGTGGATTGGCCACGCTAAATTGCCCTTTATTTGGAAAAAATGAACTGGGTACTCTAAATTTATAATAAATAAATAAATAAAGACCCAATTGGTTCAGGAATTTCCTTTTGGGGAGGAACCATCAGCAACATGCATTCCTATAGCACTGTTTTTCTTTTAAAATAATAATTTCGAGTACCCTATTATTTTTTTTCCAATTAAGGGGCAGATTAGTGTGGCCAATCCACCTAACCTGCACATCTTTGGGTTGTGGAGGTGAAACCTACGCAGACACGGGGAGAATGTGCATTCCTGTAACACTGTTAACATGATAACACATCACAAGTGCTTCACAGAGGCAGCATCAGATATTTTATCCAGACCAGAACCTGCAACCAAAGAGTCAGTGGGATTTCTGAAAAGGTGGAGGAAGCATCGATATGGTTGTTTGCAGTTAGACAGTTATAAGAACATAAGAACTAGGAGCAGGAGTAGGCCATCTGGCCCCTCGAGCCTGCTCCGCCATTCAATTAGATCATGGCTGATCTTTTGTGGACTCAGCTCCACTTTCCGGCCCGAACACCATAACCCTTAATCCCTATATTCTTCAAAAAACATATCTATCTTTACCTTAAAAACATTTAATGAAGGAGCCTCTACTGCATCACTGGCCAAGGAATTCCATAGATTCACAACCCTTTGGCTGAAGAAGTTCCTCCTAAACTCAGTCCTAAATCTACTTCCCCTAAATCTAGTTCCAGAAATGCCAAGAACAGAACATGGGCGACTGCACCATGTTTGTTAATCTGACCAAGGCCTTTGATATTGCAGTATAGGGGTTAATTCTAAACGTGTGATTTGCGAATGAGACAAAGTTTACATAATGACAGGAAGTAATGCAATACCTCATGACCTTCCTCTCTCCTGTGGAACCTCATGGCAAAGAAGCCACAGTAAGTCATGTTCCAATAAAGTTAATGTTGTCCTTCACTCAGCAGACCCTGTGAATGTTCTGTGCTAGCACAGTGAGACCAAGAATATTATATGGTGGCAGCGATGAAGAGAACGTTTATGGAAAAACCTCTGTCATTACCGGAATGCTTTGAGCAGGTTTCAATCAAGCAGAAGTGTGCCTCAATTGGCACCCTTGATTTTCCAGATATTGCACTACATCGGGCCTCGCTGAGCAGGCAGCAGGTCAGTATGCTGTTATAGGTGAGGGGTGGCTATGTAGATGACATCCTAGTCAGGTATGGAATAGCCAGAGAACATTTACGTATGATGAAGTTATAAAATCGCTTGATGCTGCTTCAATCTGTGAAGGAATACCATTGTTGAGTAAGCCAAATTTAACAAGTATGCCCCAAAACAAGGGATAAGTATTTATACATTTACCAACAATCTGTATAGACTTACAGAGAACAGGGAATATGGCAGCTTAAAAGATGAACTAATCAGAACAGAATTGTCCAGGATGAGTCTGACCATTTGAAGGCGGGAGATGATTTAACCTTAACAGAGGCAATTCAACTGAGCAGACAAGCTGAGGTCAGGAAGCAAAAGTCAATCGATGATTGGGGGTGACAGGGAAAACCATATCCCAATGACTGACTCAGTGAAGAATATTAAATTTAAAAGCAGAGGGCAGCACGGTGGCGCAGTGGGTTAGCACTGCTGCCTCACGGCGCTGAGGTCCCAGGTTCAATCCCGGCTCTGGGTCACTGTCCGTGTGGAGTTTGCACATTCTCCCCGTGTCTGCGTGGGTTTCACCCCCACAACCCAAAGATGTGCAGGGTAGGTGGATTGGCCACGCTAAATTGCCCCTTAATTGGAAAAAATGAATTGGGTACTCTAAATTTATGTTTTTTTAATTTAAAAGCAGAGAGGTGCCCGTTCAAAAGCATGGGAAACAGGAAGTGCGTCCATCAACCGTCACCAGCTAATTGCTATTGGTGGGCGGGGAAATCATAGGCGGGTAAATAGCCCCAAAGAGGCCAAATGCCATCTTTGCAGGAAGATGGACCACTGTCAGGTTGTGCGTGACAGCAAGGAGCCTGTACAGAATATACAAAAAGAGTTACCTTTGAATGGTGGCAAGATGCATGAGGGAGAAGATATCAATGATATCGAGATGCCTTTCCTTGGAGAGATCCAGGAACCGAGCAGAAAGTCCGGGAGTTCTGATATTCCAGTAGGGGAAGCTAGACACAGGTGCCGCAGTTCCAGTTCTTTCTGATGTTGAACCATTGTTGGAGTTCCCTTCAACCATCATGCATAAAACAACATGGACCAGGGGGTATAGAACTCAAGGTCATAGGGCAACTGAATTAAACCCTTCAACATCGAGAGAGAACAGCGAGAGCTGGTTGTACAGTGAAAGCATTGCCAAAGAAGAACGATGGCGTCTAACTTGTACTTCTCAGCTCTCATTCAACTAAACTTCAAAATGGTCGAGCACCATATGAACTCCTCATGGGAATTGGGAAGGAGGCAGAGAACTCAATTCCCTCCTCTCTCTCACACACACACACTCATGTCATGTGTGCAAGATGATAACTTGGACAAGTTGAGGGTCAAAGAAGATGAGTTTTGATCCAGGCAGATGTGGAACTATGACAAACATCACAAGGCGTGCAACCTGTCAGAGCTCCAATCAGGAGGGCCAGTTTATATTCCAGACCAAACTCGTTATGGACATGTGGTTGAACAAATCCCACATCCACGGTCCTACCTCATCCAAACAGATACTGGTACAGTGAGGCACAACAGATGTCCGCTACTTGCCGCAATAGAAGCTACTGCCTACACAGTCGAAGCTATCATCTACCAAACCCATTAGACCAGGGATGCTACATTCATCAAAAGATGTGGGTGAGTACCAGATTGATGAACCTGATTCATCTGCGAACTCTCCTCCTGCCCAGCAGAGTCAGAGAGACCACCCACAGAACCTAAATCCCCAGCAAAGGAGCTGAGGACCCATTTGAGTGTTTGTCTCCACCATGTTCTCTGGTGCCTTCCATGATGTAGATCCTAGCATCAAAACCCATTGCAAACCCAGGAAACTGTTCAATCTGAGACGACTCCAGACAAACACCAAAGTCTCCAAAGACATACTTTGCAATTTCCTGTTTCCCGATAACTGTGGACTAGCTGTCGGGTTAGAACTGGATATGCAGTGTAGCATGTCCTTTGTTCTCCAATGCATGCAACACCTTCAGCCTTACAATCAGCAGGAATAAACCAGAGTAGTATACCAGCCTACTGCAGAAAAGCCCTATCTCGAGCCCAGACCAGAATCTGGCAGCAGTGAATAAATTATCTCGGTTCCACACCCACGCGAGCTGTCTATGTGGATGACATGACACCACATCAGTGTAGTCTTTGGCAGATTCTGACCATAAATCTGCAAAGGAATGGGAGTAAGTATGCTTACCAAACTGGAAGTCTGCAGAGGAATTTACATAGAATTTACAGTGCAGAAGGAGGCCATTCGGCCCATCGGGTCTGCACCGGCTCTTGGAAAGAGCACCCCACTTAAGCTCACATCTCCACCCTATCCCTGTAAACCAGTAACCCCACCTAACCTAAGGGCAATTTTAGTATGGCCAATCCACCAAGCCTGCACATCTTTGGACTGTGGGGGGAAACCGGAGCACCCGGAGGAAACCCACGCACACACGGGGAGGATATGCAGACTCCGCACAGACAGTGACCCAAGCCGGAATCGAACATGGGACCCTGGAGCTGTGAAGTAACTGTGCTAATCACTGTGCTACACCTGTGAGACTTGGACAGTGTGCCATCATCATGTCAAGAAGCTCAACCAATTTCACTTGAGCTTCCTTTGAAAGCTTCTGACGATCAGAAGGCAGGACAAAAAATACCAGACCCTGAGATGCTCACCCGAGCTCGCATGGTGATGTAGCCAGAATATCTACTCGCTTACCAAAGCAAACCTGACATGGAGAGCTCAAATCTGGAGGCCTGATGGTCAAAGAAAGCACAAGAAGGACGCACAGAAGGCGTCACTTAGGAATTTTGAGATCAGCTCTGAGCCCTGGGAGAAGCTCGCTCAGGGTTTCTGTACCTGGTGTAACAAAATAAAAAAGGGTAAAGCCTCTTCCAAAAGCAAGGGCATGTCAGAGGTAGAGAGACATCCCGAGTCAGCAACTCATTCAAAATTCAATTGCCTGCGCTATCCTGTCCTACTTATGGGCGGCATGGTAGCACAGTGGTTAGCACAGTTGCTTCACAGCTCCAGGGTCCAAGGTTCGATTCTGGCTTGGGTCACTGTCTGTGCGGATTCTGTACGTTCTCCCTGTGTCTGAGTGGGTTTCCTCCGGGTGCTCCGGTTTCCTCCCACCAGTCCAAAGATGTGCAGGTTAGGTGGATTGGCCATGATAAATCGCCCTTAGCGTGCAAAAAAGTTAGGTGGGGTTACTGGGTTACGAGGATAGGGTGGAGGCCTGGGCTTAGGTAGGGTGCTCTTCAAGGGCCGGTGCAGACTCGATGGGCTGAATGGCCTCCTTCCTTACTGTAAATTCTATTCTATTCTACTTGCAGCAGAATCTTCTGGGTGCAAATTGGCCTTAGCATCACCTAAACACTTACTTGAACCCTACTAAACACTTTAGATGATGAAGGGTGAGCAACATCAGATACATGTCCTCGGAGATATTGAGACAGTGAACAAAAGGTGGGCCAAAGAGGACCGTCTTAAAGGAGGACAGAGGTCGAGAGATTTAGGGTGGAAATCTCTCTGTCCTCTGCTGCCTAGGTCTGACCAGGTCTGAGACCACATGTGACTCCAGACCCACTCTCACCTGACTCTGAAGGCATTCTAGCAAAGCCACTCACCACTTCGAAAAAAAGTTTAATTGACCACCTTCTCAGGGTAACTAGGGAATGGTCAATTTTCAGCAACACCCACGGCCGAAGAACAAATGTTTTTTTTTTAAAGGGAGAAAAGTACCAAAGAGGCACTTCTCTCATTTCCTGTGGGCTGCACTGGTGAAAAGTGAAAAATCTCCACCTGCCCTCCTTGTGCTCCCTTGAGAAAATTCACTTCGTTTTGAGAAAGGGATTTGGCAAAAGCGCAACTGAACAGACAAAGATGAACCTTCCATGTGTGGAGTGGGCAGTGACGGTGACGGCAGAGGGCGAGGCTATCATTTCCAGTCTCCTGATCCCACAGCTTGACCAATGGGACTGAGTGTTCCCACACTCCATCCTAGGCCAGATCAAGTGATTGTTTTTCGACATGGAGCAAAACAAGAATTGGGGATATGTCGGATATGTCGGATACCCTGGGCGATGTCCGAAAGGGAAGGAATTGGAGCAGGGTGTACACCAGGCCTGTTCTGAAATGCTGCCAGCTGTCATTCGACAAAGACAAAACACCTTTGTGGTTTCTCTTCCCTCGCACAGACTCTACACTGTGCGCAGTGAAGGAAGATGCACAAACCTTTATAAAATCGCACTCAAAAACTTACAATCTGCAAGAGTGCTAACACATAAAAAACACACCAATTAAAGGCAGCACGGTAGCATAGTGGATAGCACTGTGGCTTCACAGCACCAGGGTCCCAGGTTCGATTCCCCGCTGGGTCACTGTCTGTGTGGAGTCTGCATGTTCTCCCCGTGTGTGCGTGGGTTTCCTCCGGGTGCTCCAGTTTCCTCCCACAGCCCAAAGATGTGCAGGTTTGATGGATTGGCCATGATAAATTGCCCTTAGAGTCCCAAAAGGTTAGGAGGGGTTATTGAAAAATGAAAATGAAAATCGCTTATTGTCACAAGTCGGCTTCAATGAAGTTACTGTGAAAAGCCCCTAGTCGCCACATTCTGGCGCCTGTTCAGGGAGGCTGTTACGGGAATCGAACCATGCTGCTGGCTTGCCTTGGTCTGCTTTCAAAGCCAGCGATTTAGCCCAGTGTGCTAAACAGCTAACAGGGTTACAGGGATAGGGTGGAGGTGAGGCCTTAAGTGGGTCGGTGCAGACTCGATGGGCCAAATGGCCTCCTACTGCACTGTGAGTTCTATGTTCTAAAGAGCAGCAGATGGCCACTTGGCCCCTCGAGTCTGCAATAAGATCATGGCTGGCACATGGCTAACACAAGACCATTTCATATACTTAACCCTTTACTATCAACCACAAATCTAAGCTCTCACTTAGAATCACAACAAGTAGTCCTGCCTGAAATCCTATGTCAAGAAAACATTCATCAAAGTTGACCGCTAATAGTGGGAAACCAGATAAACGAGATAAACTTCTATCCTTTTTCTCGAAATGTATTTACCTGTTTAAACTTGCTGAATTTTTAAGTTTTACTAATTATGCTCACAGCTTGTCCTGATATGTAAGTAAGATTCCCACAAACTGCTATTTTCCACCTCGGTGTAGATCGGACTGCGGTGTGTTTCAGTCGCTCACTGCGGGTTGCTCTGGACATCGTGGGGCAGTGTGTAATGGGAACTAGCAAGCTGATAGCCCATTTGACATCTATCCCCAGTCAATCAGTGGGAACTGTAATGAGAGGGGGTGGGGGGGCGGCACTGTTGTCTCACGGCGCTGAGGACCCGGATTTGATCCCGGTTCTGGGTCACTATCCGTGTGGAATTTGCACATTCTCCCCATGTCTGCGTGGGTTTCACCCCCACAACCCAAAGATGTGCCGGTTAGGTGGATTGGCCACGTTAAATTGCCCTTTCATTGGAAAAAAAATAATTGGGTTCTCTAAATTTATAAAAATATGGATATCTATAATGAGAGGGGGGCAGGAAACTTGCTGTGGACTGGCTATCACCCATTTCACACTATCACAGCTAGTCAAATCTTACTGTTTCACACCTCCTCACCCTCAAATTTATTCTTTAGTGATCGTCACAGATTATTAACTGCTGAAATACATCAGGGGCGGATTCTCTGTTCCCGACTCCGATATCGTAATCGGTGATTGGGCACAGAATCGATTCCGACGGCAGAATAGGGGCCGGCGCTGGTTTGCTATCTCTGCCTCCTGCGAAATGACATCATTGTGGTGCGCGGCGCGCGCAGTCACAATGCCGTTGGCGCTTCACAGGCCGGCCCACTCACGATGCTCCGCCCCCCGATGGGCGGGGTTCCCAATAGTGCAGAACATGTGACCTCACACAAATTGTGAAACCGCGTGGTGCCTGAGTACCGTGCCGCTGGATGGGGGGGGTCTGCTGCCAGAGCTGGGGGAATTGGTGGGGGGTGGCCAGGCAGTGGCCAAGGGTTGGGCTGTCAGAGGGTCAGTACTGAGGGAGTGCTGCACTGTCAGAGGGTCAGTACTGAGGGAGCGGTGCACTGTCAGAGGGTTAGTACTGAGGGAGTGCTGCACTGTCAGAGGGTCAGTACTGAGGGAGTGCTGCACTGTCAGAGGGTCAGTACTGAGGGAGAGCTGCACTGTCAGAGGGTCAGTACTGAGGGAGTGCTGCACTGTCAGAGGGTCAGTACTGAGGGAGTGCTGCACTGTCAGAGGGTCAGTACTGAGGGAGCTGCACTGTCAGAGGGTCAGTACTGAGGGAGTGCTGCTCTGTCAGAGGGTCAGTACTGAGGGAGTGCTGCACTGTCACAGGGTCAGTACTGAGGGAGCTGCACTGTCAGAGGGTCAGTACTGAGGGAGTGCTGCACTGTCAGAGGGTCAGTACTGAGGGAGTGCTGCACTGTCAGAGGGTCAGGACTGAGGGAGTGCTGCACTGCCAGAGGGTCAGTACTGAGGGAGTGCTGCACTGCCAGAGGGTCAGTACTGTGGGAGTGCTGCACTGTCAGAGGGTCAGTACTGAGGGAGTGCTGCACTGTCAGAGGGTCAGTACTGAGGGAGTGCCGCACTGTCAGAGGGTCAGTGCTGAGGGAGTGCTGCACTGTCAGAGGGTCAGTACTGAGGGAGTGCCGCACTGTCAGAGGGTCGGTACTGAGGGAGTGCTGCACTGTCAGAGGGTCAGTACTGAGGGAGAGCTGCACTGTCAGAGGGTCAGTACTGAGGGAGTGCTGCACTGTCAGAGGGTCAGTACTGAGGGAGCACTGCACTGTCAGAGGGTCAGTACTGAGGGAGCACTGCACTGTCAGCAGAATTGTAAATCAATAAATTTGTTTATTACAGATGATTGAGAAGAAACATTTCACAGATAAATCTCTCTATTTCCTGCTGCACTGTGTAGCATAAAAATAATGAATGTGCAATGCTGCCTGAACATCTTTCTCCATCCTATTGCGACACATTACTGAGAAGAGATGAGTCAGTGGAGACGAGGAACCACTCAAACAAGTCTGCGGAAGACTGACTGTGTTGTGTAACTATCGGAGGGTCTAAGTTTCTAAACCACTTAAGGCAGGAAAACCACTTTTTCACAGGGCACCAGTTCCTGATCAATTAGGTATTTGCTCATTTAAATAGAGCCTTGCTTGCCAAACCTGAGCCACCCCCTATTTTATTAAATGGACAATGATGAAGGATTGTCTGCCTTTTGCTGCTTTAAGTTGCAGGCTGATATTTAATGTTTATTGATTTTTAGAGTACAAACACATATCCTACGGGATTTCCCACAGGCAGACCATGAAACTTCAAGTCAATGGCCTTTGATGTGAACAATTGCCATGGAAACAGAGGCAGGTCTGTACAGCCATGTTCAAAAGTAGATCTCAGCCATTTTCAAGCGATTGCTATGTATCGCACTCTCTCACTCCCCAAACAGCTATAAAAAATGTCAACTCATTTGTAAGTGCTTTAATCAGAGCTTGAGTGGCTATCCCTCCCGCCTTGGTGTCAGGTTAGGTGATGAGCTTGTGTTCCGCTCCCGACTCTGGAGCACACCATCCAGCCTGACACTCCCAGTGCAATACTGAGGGAACACTGCACTTTCCGAGGTGCCGTCTTTCAGATGATGCGTTAAACGTCTGCCCCCTTATACGGGATTTAAAAGTGCCCCTGGTACTATTTCAAAGAAATGGAGGGAATTCTCCTGATACCCTGGCCAATTAATATTTATCCCTCAACTGACATCATTAAAAACGGACCATAGAGCAGCACTGCTGCCTCAGGGTGCTGAGGTCCCAGGTTCGCTCTGGGTCACTGTCCGTGTGGAGTTTGCACATTCTTCCCGTGTTTGCGAGGGTTTCACCCCCACAACCCAAAGATGTGCAAGGTTGGTGGATTGGCCACACTAAATTGCCCCTTAATTGGAAAAAAATAATTGGGTACCCTAAATGTATTTTTAAAAATTAAAATCAAACCATCTTGTGGAGTTTGTACATTCTCCCCGTCTCTGCGTGGTTCTCACCCCCACAACCCAAAGATGTGCAGGGTATGTGGATTAGCCATGCTAAATTGCCCCTTAATTGGAAAAAAATAATTGGGTACTCTAAATTTGTTTTAAAAAGCAGACAATCTGGTCATCTATTTAATTGCTGTGCGAAAATTAGCGTTTCCTACATTACAACAGTGACTAGAGGGCGGCATGTGGCGCAGTGGTCAGCATTGCAGCCTACCACACTGAGGACCCGGGTTCGAATCCCGGCCCTGGGTCCGAATCCCAGCCCTGGGTCAGTGTGCAGTTTGCACATTCTCCCCGTGTCTGTGTGGGTTTCACCCCCACAACCCAAAGAGGTGGATTGGCCAGACTAAATTGACCCCTAATTTGAAAAAAAAATAATTGGGTACTCTAAATTTTTTTAAAAAGTGACTTGACCTTAAAGTAACTTTGTCTGTAAAACAAAACAAGTTGCAAAAGCTGCTGTGTAAATGTGAAACTCATGATGGGAAGGAGTAATTGAGCTGACAGCATAGACACTCTGAAGGGAGACTGGATGGATAAACAGGGAGAAAGGAACAGAAGGAGGTTGGATAGGGTGACAGGAAGAGGGGAGGGAGCAAGCTCGTACGGATGAGAAACACCAACCTGGACCTCAGGCCTTTGCGGTTCTCCGTGGGTAGCATTCTCGGCTCTGAGCCACAAGGTTCTGGGTTCAAGTCCCGCTCCAGGACCTCAGCATGCAAGTCGAGGCTGACACTCCAATGCAAACCGGATGTGTTATCTTACAGCTGAGAGATTAAACTGAGGCCCCAAGTAAAAGATGCCATGGCAGCATTTCAAAGAAGACCAGGGGGGATCCCCCTGCTGTCCTGGGATCAAAATCTATCCTTCAACCAACATCATTAAAATAACAAGTCGTTGGGCCGTTGCTGTTTCGGTTTTTTTAAATTTAGAGTATCCAATTCATTTTTTCCAATTAAGGGACAATTTAGTGTGGTCAATCCACCTACCCTGCACATCTTTGGGTTGTGGGGGTGAGACCCACCTAAACACGGCGAGAAATTTCAAACTCCACACAGACAGTGACCCAGAGCCTGGAGCGAACCTGGGCCCTTGGCGCTGTGAGGCCGCAGTGCTAACCCACTGCGCCACCGTGCTGCCCTGCCATTGCTGTTTCTGAGAGCTGCCTGCGATCGAATGGGTTGCTGCGTTTCCTATATTGTGACAGTGACTACACTTCACTTAGGATGCTGGGAAATACAGAGGGCCAGAGGGACCTTGGAGCACATGTCTAAAAAACCCTGAAGGAAGCAGGTAAGAGATACGATGGTTAGGGATGTATATGGGATGCCTGCCATTATTAGGTGAGGCACAGAATATAAGAGCAGGGAGGTTATGATGGAGCTGTATAAAACACTGGTTAGGTCACAGCTAGAGTACTGTGTGCAGTTCTGGCCGCCACACTTTGGGAAGGATGTGATTTCACTAGAAAGGGTGCAGAGGGAATTCACCAGGATGCTGCCTGGGTTGGAGGGTTTCAGCAATGAAGAGAGGCTGGTTAGACTGGGGTTGTTCTCCTTACAGCAGAGAAGGCTGAGGGGGAACCTCATTGAGGCATATAAATCTGTGAGGACCATAGATAGGACAGGCACGAAGAAACTGTTCCACTTAACAGCAGGGTCAACAACCGGGGGCACAGGTTTAAGGTAATGGGCAGGAGGTTTAGAGGGGATTTGAGGAAAAACCTTTTCACCCAGAAGGTGGTGAGAATCTGGAACTAACTATCTGAAAGGGTGGAAAAGGCGGAACCCTCACAACATTTAAGAAGCATTTTGACAACAGTTGAAATGTCACAGCCCCGGCCCGTGTGGAAAATGGGATGAGAATAGATAGGTGCTCAATGGTCGACACAGACAGAATGGGCTGAATGGCCTCTTTCTGTGCTGTAAAACTCGATGACCAATAACTCTATAAAGGCTGACAGTCAATCAGCATCCAACGGCTTTATGAGTCTTTTTGAATTACAGTTGGTGTCGGAAGGCCGGGAGTTACAACGATGGATGTGTCGGCCGACTAATGGCTGTTGCGTGGGGGGAAATCATGTGATGGAACCTCCGGTGATACATTTCATCAGAGTTGGCAACCCCAAATGTAGCTGGCAGGCAGATCAATCCTCACCGTTTTTCAGACCATCAGATTGAAGATGTTGCTGATGGTTCCCCATGAGTAACTGCCTGCAATGCTTCATCCTGCCCATCTCCAGGTAGGATACCACCCTGCAATGCTTCATCCTGCCCATCTCCAGGTAGGATACCACCCTGCAATGCTTCATCCTGCCCATCTCCAGGTAGGATACCACCCTGCAATGCTTCATCCTGCCCATCTCCAGGTAGGGTACCACCCTGCAATGCTTCATCCTGCCCATCTCCAGGTAGGGTACCACCCTGCAATGCTTCATCCTGCCCATCTCCAGGTAGGATACCACCCTGCAATGCTTCATCCTGCCCATCTCCAGGTAGGATACCACCCTGCAATGCTTCATCCTGCCCATCTCCAGGTAGGGTACCACCCTGCAATGCTTCATCCTGCCCATCTCCAGGTAGGATACCACCCTGCAATGCTTCATCCTGCCCATCTCCAGGTAGGGTACCACCCTGCAATGCTTCATCCTGCCCATCTCCAGGTAGGGTACCACCCTGCAATGCTTCATCCTGCCCATCTCCAGGTAGGGTACCACCCTGCAATGCTTCATCCTGCCCATATCCAGGTAGGGTACCACCCTGCAATGCTTCATCCTGCCCATCTCCAGGTAGGGTACCACCCTGCAATGCTTCATCCTGTCCATCTCCAGGTAGGTCACCACCCTGCAATGCTTCATCCTGTCCATCTCCAGGTAGGATACCACCCTGCAATGCTTCATCCTGCCCATCTCCAGGTAGGATACCACCCTGCAATGCTTCATCCTGCCCATCTCCAGGTAGGATACCACCCTGCAATGCTTCATCCTGCCCATCTCCAGGTAGGATACCACCCTCCAATGCTTCATCCTGCCCATCTCCAGGTAGGTCACCACCCTGCAATGCTTCATCCTGTCCATTTCCAGGTAGGATACCACCCTGCAATGCTTCATCCTGCCCATCTCCAGGTAGGATACCACCCTGCAATGCTTCATCCTGCCCATCTCCAGGTAGATCACCACCCTGCAATGCTTCATCCTGCCCATCTCCAGGTAGGACACCATCCCAATGCTATCCCCCTGCCCATCTCCAGGTAGGATACCACCCTGCAATGCTTCATCCTGCCCATCTCCAGGTAGGTCCCCACGCAGCAATGCTTCATCCTGCCCATCTCCAGGTAGGTCACCACCCGGCAATGCTTCATCCTGCCCATCTCCAGGTAGGATACCACCCAGCAATACTTCATCCTGCCCATCTCCAGGTAGGATACCACCCTGCAATGCTTCATCCTGCCCATCTCCAGGTAGGGTACCACCCTGCAATGCTTCATCCTGCCCATCTCCAGGTAGGGTACCACCCTGCAATGCTTCATCCTGCCCATCTCCAGGTAGGATACCACCCTGCAATGCTTCATCCTGCCCATATCCAGGTAGGGTACCACCCTGCAATGCTTCATCCTGCCCATCTCCAGGTAGGGTACCACCCTGCAATGCTTCATCCTGTCCATCTCCAGGTAGGTCACCACCCTGCAATGCTTCATCCTGTCCATCTCCAGGTAGGATACCACCCTGCAATGCTTCATCCTGCCCATCTCCAGGTAGGATACCACCCTGCAATGCTTCATCCTGCCCATCTCCAGGTAGGATACCACCCTGCAATGCTTCATCCTGCCCATCTCCAGGTAGGATACCACCCTCCAATGCTTCAGCCTGCCCATCTCCAGGTAGGTCACCACCCTGCAATGCTTCATCCTGTCCATTTCCAGGTAGGATACCACCCTGCAATGCTTCATCCTGCCCATCTCCAGGTAGGATACCACCCTGCAATGCTTCATCCTGCCCATCTCCAGGTAGGATACCACCCTCCAATGCTTCATCCTGCCCATCTCCAGGTAGATCACCACCCTGCAATGCTTCATCCTGCCCATCTCCAGGTAGGACACCATCCCAATGCTATCCCCCTGCCCATCTCCAGGTAGGATACCACCCTGCAATGCTTCATCCTGCCCATCTCCAGGTAGGTCCCCACGCAGCAATGCTTCATCCTGCCCATCTCCAGGTAGGTCACCACCCGGCAATGCTTCATCCTGCCCATCTCCAGGTAGGATACCACCCAGCAATACTTCATCCTGCCCATCTCCAGGTAGGGTACCACCCTGCAATGCTTCATGCTGCCCATCTCCAGGTTGGACACCACCCTGCAATGCTTCATCCTGCCCATCTCCAGGTAGGACGCCACCCTGCAATGCTTCATCCTGCCCATCTCCAGGTAGGGTACCACCCTGCAATGCTTGATCCTGCCCATCTCCAGGTAGGATACCACCCTCCAATGCTTCATCCTGCCCATCTCCAGGTAGGGTACCACCCTGCAATGCTTCATCCTGCCCATCTCCAGGTAGGACACCACCCTGCAATGCTTCATCCTGCCCATCCCCAGGTAGGACACCACCCTGCAATGCTTCATCCTGCCCATCTCCAGGTAGGACACCACCCTGCAATGCTTCATCCTGCCCATCTCCAGGTAGGGTACCACCCTGCAATGCTTCATCCTGCCCATCTCCAGGTAGGGTACCACCCTGTAATGCTTCATCCTGCCCATTTCCAGGTAGGGTACCACCCTGCAATGCTTCATCCTGTCCATATCCAGGTAGGACACCACCCTGCAATTCTTCATCCTGCCCATCCCCAGGTAGGACAACACCCTGCAATGCTTCATCCTGCCCATCTCCAGGTAGGGTACCACCCTGCAATGCTTCATCCTGCCCATCTCCAGGTAGGATACCACCCTGCAATGCTTCATCCTGCCCATCTCCAGGTAGGACACCACCCTGCAATGCTTCATCCTGCCCATCTCCAGGTAGGGTACCACCCTGCAATGCTTCATCCTGCCCATCTCCAGGTAGGGTACCACCCTGCAATGCTTCACCCTGCCCATCTCCAGGTAGGACACCACCCTGCAATGCTTCATCCTGTCCATCTCCAGGTAGGGTACCACCCTGCAATGCTTCATCCTGTCCATCTCCAGGTAGGACCACCCTGCAATGCTTCATCCTGCCCATCTCCAGGTAGGTCACCACCCTGCAATGCTTCATCCTGCCCATCTCCAGGTAGGGTACCACCCTGCAATGCTTCATCCTGCCCATCTCCAGGTAGGATACCACCCTGCAATGCTTCATCCTGCCCATCTCCAGGTAGGGTACCACCCTGCAATGCTTCATCCTGCCCATCTCCAGGTAGGGTACCACCCTGCAATGCTTCATCCTGCCCATCTCCAGGTAGGGTACCACCCTGCAATGCTTCATCCTGCCCATCTCTAGGTAGGATACCACACTGCAATGCTTCATCCTGCCCATCTCCAGGTAGGTCACCACCCTGCAATGCTTCATCCTGCCCATCTCCAGGTAGGTCACCACCCTGCAATGCTTCATCCTGCCCATCTCCAGGTAGGTCACCACCCTGCAATGCTTCATCCTGCCCATCTCCAGGTAGGACACCATCCAAATGCTGTCCCCCTGCCCATCTCCAGGTAGGACACCACCCTGCAATGCTTCATGCTGCCCAACTCCAGGAAGGACACCACCCTGCAATGCTTCATCCTGTCCATATCCAGGTAGGACACCACCCTGCAATTCTTCATCCTGCCCATCCCCAGGTAGGACAACACCCTGCAATGCTTCATCCTGCCCATCTCCAGGTAGGGTACCACCCTGCAATGCTTCATCCTGCCCATCTCCAGGTAGGATACCACCCTGCAATGCTTCATCCTGCCCATCTCCAGGTAGGACACCACCCTGCAATACTTCATCCTGCCCACTCCAAGTAGGAAACCACCCTGCAATGCTTCATCCTGCCCATCTCCAGGTAGGATACCACCCTGCAATGCTTCATCCTGCCCATCTCCAGGTAGGATACCACCCTGCAATGCTTCATCCTGCCCATATCCAGGTAGGATACCACCCTGCAATGCTTCATCCTCCCCATCTCCAGGTAGGATACCACCCTGCAATGCTTCATCCTGCCCACTCCAAGTAGGAAACCACCCTGCAATGCTTCATCCTGCCCATCTCCAGGTAGGATACCTCCCTGCAATGCTTCATCCTGCCCACCTCCAGGTAGGATACCACCCTGCAATGCTTCATCCTGCCCATCTCCAGGTAGGATACCACCCTGCAATGCTTCATCCTGCCCATCTCCAGGTAGGGTACCACCCTGCAATGCTTCATCCTGCCCATCTCCAGGTAGGGTACCACCCTGCAATGCTTCATCCTGCCCATCTCTAGGTAGGATACCACACTGCAATGCTTCATCCTGCCCATCTCCAGGTAGGTCACCACCCTGCAATGCTTCATCCTGCCCATCTCCAGGTAGGTCACCACCCTGCAATGCTTCATCCTGCCCATCTCCAGGTAGGTCACCACCCTGCAATGCTTCATCCTGCCCATCTCCAGGTAGGTCACCACCCTGCAATGCTTCATCCTGCCCATCTCCAGGTAGGTCCCCACCCTGCAATACTTCATCCTGCCCATCTCCAGGTAGGGTACCACCCTGCAATGCTTCATCCTGCCCATCTCCAGGTAGGTCACCACCCTGCAATGCTTCATCCTGCCCATCTCCAGGTAGGTCCCCACCCTGCAATGCTTCATCCTGCCCATCTCCAGGTAGTGTACCACCCTGCAATGCTTCATCCTGCCCATCTCCAGGTAGGATACCACCCTGCAATGCTTCATGCTGCCCATCTCCAGGTAGGATACCACCCTGCAATGCTTCATCCTGCCCATCCCCAGGTAGGATACCTCCCTGCAATGCTTCATCCTGCCCAACTCCAGGTAGGGTACCACCCTGCAATGCTTCATCCTGCCCATCTCCAGGTAGGTCAGCACCCTGCAATGCTTCATCCTGCCCATCTCCAGGTAGGATACCACCCTGCAATGCTTCATCCTGCCCATCTCCAGGTAGGGTACCACCCTGCAATGCTTCATCCTGCCCATCTCCAGGTAGGTCACCACCCTGCAATGCTTCATCCTGCCCATCTCCAGGTAGGACACCACCCTGCAATGCTTCATCCTGCCCATCTCCAGGTAGGATACCACCCTGCAATGCTTCATGCTGCCCATCTCCAGGTAGGTCCCCACCCTGCAATGCTTCATCCTGCCCATCTCCAGGTAGGATACCACCCTGCAATGCTTCATCCTGCCCATCTCCAGGTAGGATACCACCCTGCAATGCTTCATCCTGCCCATCTCCAGGTAGGATACCACCCTGCAATGCTTCATCCTGCCCATCTCCAGGTAGGATACCACCCTGCAATGCTTCATCCTGCCCATCTCCAGGTAGGGTACCACCCTGCAATGCTTCATCCTGCCCATCTCCAGGTAGGGTACCACCCTGCAATGCTTCATCCTGCCCATCTCCAGGTAGGGTACCACCCTGCAATACTTCATCCTGCCCATCTCCAGGTAGGACACCATCCCAATGCTGTCCCCCTGCCCATCTCCAGGTAGGACACCATCCCAATGAAATGAAAATCGCTTATTGTCACGAGTAGGCTTCAATGAAGTTACTGTGTAAAGCCCCTAGTCGCCAAATTCCGGCGCCTGTTCGGGGAGGCTGGTACGGGAATTGAACCGTGCTGCTGGCCTGCCTTGGTCTGCTTTAAAAGCCAGCGATTTAGCCCAGTGTGCTAAACCAGCCCCCTGCCCATCTCCAGGCACCACACCATCCTGGAATGCTGCCCCCCCTGCCCATCTCCAGGCAGGACACTATCCGGCAATGCTGTCAGGATAGCCAAAGTTGCAATTCCAGTCTTGCTTTTCCGTCTCTCCCCCGTGTTGTTGGCCCTCTTCCCCTACAATAGGAAAAGCTCGAGAGTTGGGACAATCTTTGTTGACAGGAGATAGGCATGGAGGGAGATGGGATGGGAGTGGTCACTGTTGGATGGGGAGTACTGGTCTGCACTTTGAAGGTAAGGATTAGTGCTGTCCGTGGAGAAAGATCATTCAGGAGGAATCTGGCGAGACATTCTTTTCTCACACCATGTGCTGCCGATCTGCAGACTGCTGAGAAGGAGAGTGTGATGCCCACCAGTGGCGGATTACACAGCTTTCACCTTGACAGACCCCAGGAGGTAATCGACCAATTCCTGCACAGCACACTGACCTCTCACCCACCACCTCTTGTGACCTCCAACCCAGCCTCTCCGCTGAATCGGACTCACCTCCACCTGCTATCCTGTGGAAATCCACCATCCTCCGTGCTGTCACTGCTTACAGCATCACCCCCACCCCCCCGGGAAGTGACCATGAGGCAGAGTGGGGTGTAGGGGGTAGCTCTTCCCCTTCCATTCCCCTCCATTCCTGTTCCGCTGACTGAGAACATCACTCTGTGAGCACTGACAGTGTGAATGCTTCCAATGTCCCTTTACATACTGACCCTTCATTTGTGTCTCTAAAGCTTCATCTGTCCCCTCTCCCTAATTGGACAGCAATGGTGGGGATGGCCACCTCATTGGCTGCCTCCTGCAAGGAGCAAACAAATGGATTGTCACTCCCAGGGTCTGCTCCTTAATTCAGGAATGTCCTCACCGCTTGGTCAGACACACAGGCTGGATTCCCCAATTCTGGAGCTCTATCCTCACGCCGGCGTGGGAACGATAACCTTTTATGCCAGAAAAATTGGCCCAAAGCAGCCATGTATTCCCCATTTTGCTGGGACTAGCAGGAAGGCAGCGTGGAGCACCCGGATCTAGCTGCCGATACGGCCTGGACAATTGCCGGGTCCGTGGCTGTGCACGGCGGCAGCCTGCAGCGGCCGAACCGTGCTACACGGCAACGGCCGCTTGCGGACCCAGCCCGCGAAATACTGCCCCATCTTCGGCCCACGTGCCCCGGACCACCACCTCTCCCACGTTGCCCCCAGCCCCCCTCACTGCCCCCAGCCCTTAATAAAGTCCCCCCCAAATCCACACCGCCACACCAAGTTCCCGACGGGTGGGACCACACGCGACCGACGCCTTCGGGAACGCGGCCAGTCGGGTGCGGAGCATCGGGGGGCGGGGGGGGGGGGGGGGGGGGGGGGGGGGGGGGGGAGCATCGCGAAAGTGGCACCACCCCGATTTGGTTGGGAACTTCATTCTCCAACCGATCAACAAACACAATTTCAGCATCGGCATCCGGAGAATCCAGAACCATGTCTCAATATTCCCTCTTTCCTGCCTGTGTAGTCCTCTCTGTTACTCTGTCCTCTCTCCCTGTGATAGTCCTCTCTCTGTTACTCTGTCCTCTCACCCTGTGTTAAACCTCTCTCTGTTACTCT
Organism: Scyliorhinus canicula; assembly: GCF_902713615.1. Classification (NCBI taxonomy): domain Eukaryota; kingdom Metazoa; phylum Chordata; class Chondrichthyes; order Carcharhiniformes; family Scyliorhinidae; genus Scyliorhinus; species Scyliorhinus canicula. The sequence goes on from NC_052151.1 coordinate 181,206,411, forward strand.
CTCCTCTCTCCCTGTGTTAGTCCTCTCTCTGTTACTCTCTCCTCTCTCCCTGTGTTAGTCCTCTCTCTGTTACTCTCACCTCTCTCCCTGTGTTAATCCTCTCTCTGTTACTCTCTCCTCTCTCCCTGTGTTAATCCTCTTTCTGTTACTCACTCATTACTCCCTGTGTTAATCCTCTCTGTTACTCTCTCCTCTCTCCCTGTGTTAATCCTCTCTCTGTTACTCATTCCTCTCTCCCTGTGTTAATCCTCTCTCTTGCTCTGTCCTCTCACCCTGTGTTAATCCTCTCTCTGTTACTCTCTCCTCTCTCCCTGTGTTAATCCTCTCACTGTTACTCTCTCCTCTCTCCCTGTGCTAGTCCTCTCTCTGTTACTCTCTCCACTCTCCCCGTGTTTGTCCACTCTCTGTTACTCTGTCCTCTCTTCCTGTGTTAATCCTCTCTGTTACTCACTCATTACTCCCTGTGTAGTCCTCTCTCTGTTACTCTCTCCTCTCTCCCTGTTTTAATCCTCTCTATGTTACTCACTCATTACTCCCTGTGTAGTCCTCTCTCTGTTACTCTCTCCCCTCTCCCTGTGTTAGTCCTCTCTCTGTTACTCTCTCCTCTCTCCCTGTGTTAGTCCTCTCTCTGTTACTCTCTCCTCTCTCCCTGTGTTAGTCCTCTCTCTGTTACTCACTCATTACTCCCTGTGTAGTCCTCTCTGTTACTCTCTCCTCTCTCCCTGTGTAGTCCTCTCTGTTACTCTCTCCTCTCTCCCTGTGATAGTCCTCTCTCTGTTACTCTCTCCTCTCTCCCTGTGTTAGTCCTCTCTCTGTTACTCTCTCCTCTCCCTGTGTTAGTTTTCTCTTTGTTACTCTCTCATTACTCCCTGTGTAGTCCTCTCTCTGTTACTCTTTTCATTCTCCTGTGTTAGTCCTCTCTCGCTTCATCTCTCCTTTCTCCCCGTGTTAGTCCTCTCTCTGTTACTCTCTCCTTTCTCCCTGTGTTAGTTCTCTCTCTGTTACTCTCTCCTCTCTCCCTGTGATAGTCCTCTCTCTGTTACTCTCTCCTCTCTCCCTGTGTTAGTCCTCTCTCTGTTACTCTCTCCTCTCTCCCTGTGATAGTCCTTTCTCTGTTACTCTCTCCTCTCTCCCTGTGTTAGTCCTCTCTCTGTTACTCTCTCCTCTCTCCCTGTGTTAGTCCTCTCTCTGTTACTCTCTCCTCTCTCCCTGTGTTAGTCCTCTCTCTGTTACTCTCTCCTCTCTCCCTTTGTTAGTCCTCTCTCTGTTACTCTCTCCTTTCTCCCTGTGTTAATCCTCTCTGTTACTCTCTCCTCTCTCCGTTTTAGTCCGCTCTCTGTTACTCACTCATTACTCCCTGTGTAGTCCTCTCTGTTACTCTCTCCTCTCTCCCTGTGTTAGTTCTCTCTCTGTTACTCTCTCCTCTCTCCCTGTGTTAGTTCTCTCTCTGTTACTCTCTCCTCTCTCCCTGTGTTAGTTCTCTCTCTGTTACTCTCTCCTCTCTCCCTGTGTAGTCCTCTCTGTTACTCTCTCCTCTCTCCCTGTGTTAGTCCTCTCTCTGTTACTGTCTCCTCTCTCCCTGTGTTAGTCCTCTCTCTGTTACTCTCTCCTCTCCCTGTGTTAGTTTTCTCTTTGTTACTCTCTCATTACTCCCTGTATAGTCTCCTCTCTGTTACTCTTTTCATTCTCCTGTGTTAGTCCTCTCTCGCTTCGTCTCTCCTTTCTCCCCGTGTTAGTTCTCTCTCTGTTACTCTCTCCTCTCTCCCTGTGTTAGTTCTCTCTCTGTTACTCTCTCCTCTCTCCCTGTGTTAGTCCTCTCTCTGTTACTCTCTCCTCTCTCCCTGTGTTAGTCCTCTCTCTGTTACTCTCTCCTCTCTCCCTGTGTTAGTCCTCTCTCTGTTACTCTCTCCTCTCTCCCCACGTTAGTCCTCTCTCTGTTACTCTCTCCTCTCTCCCTGTGTAGTCCTCTCTCTGTTACTCTCTCCTCTCTTCCTCTGTTAGTCCTCTCTCTGTTACTCTCTCCTCTCTCCCTGTGTTAGTCCTCTCTCTGTTACTCTCTCCTCTCTCCCTGTGTTAGTCCTCTCTCTGTTACTCCCTCCTCTCTCCCTGTGTTAGTCCTCTCTCTGTTACTCTCTCATTACTGCCTTTGTTAGTCCTCTCTCTGTTACTCTCTCCTCTCACCCTGTGTTAGTCCTCCTCTGTTACTCTCCCTCCTCCTGTGTTAGTCCTCTCTCTGTTACTCCTCCTCTCCCTTTGTTAGTCCTCTCTCTGTTACTCTCTCCTCTCTCCCTGTGTTAGTCCTCTCTCTGTTACTCTCTCCTCTCTCCCTGTGTTAGTCCTCTCTCTGTTACTCTCTCCTCTCTCCCTGTGTTAGTCCTCTCTGTTACTCTCTCCTCTCTCCCTGTGTTAGTCCTCTCTCTGTTACTCTCTCCTCTCTCCCTGTGTTAGTCCTCTCTCTGTTACTCTCTCCTCTCTCCCCACGTTAGTCCTCTCTCTGTTATTCTCTCCTTTCTCCCTGTGTTAGTCCTCTCTCTGTTACCCTCTCCTCTCTCCCTGTGTTAATCCTCTCTGTTACTCTCTCCTCTCTCCCTGTGTTAGTCCTCTCTCTGTTACTCTCTCCTCTCTCCCTGTGTTAGTCCTCTCTCTGTTACTCTCTCCTCTCTCCTTGTGTTAGTCCTCTCTCTGTTACTCTCTCCTCTCTCCCTGTGTTAGTCCTCTCTCTGTTACTCTCTCCTCTCTCCCTGTGTTAGTCCTCTCTCTGTTACTCTCTCCTCTCTCCCTGTGTTAGTCCTCTCTCTGTTACTCTCTCCTCTCTCCCTGTGTTAGTCCTCTCTCTGTTACCCTCTCCTCTCTCCCTGTGTTAGTCCTCTCTCTGTTACTCTCTCATTACTTCCCGTATTAGTCCTCTCTCTGTTACTCTCTCATTACTCCCTGTTTTTGTCCTCTCTCTGTTACTCTCTCCTTTCTCCCTGTGTTAATCCTCTCTGTTACTCTCTCCTCTCTCCCTGTGTTAGTCCTCTCTCTGTTACTCTCTCCTCTCTCCCTGTGTTAGTCCTCTCTCTGTTACTCTCTCCTCTCTCCCTGTGTTAGTCCTCTCTCTGTTACTCCCTCCTCTCTCCCTGTGTTAGTCCTCTCTCTGTTACTCTCTCATTACTCCCTGTTTTTGTCCTCTCTCTGTTACTCTCTCCTCTCTCCCTGTGTTAGTCCTCTCTCTGTCACTCTCCCCTCTCTCCCTGTGTTAGTCCTCTCTCTGTTACTCTCTCATTACTCCCTGTTTTTGTCCTCTCTCTGTTACTCTCTCCTTTCTCCCTGTGTTAATCCTCTCTGTTACTCTCTCCTCTCTCCCTGTGTTAGTCCTCTCTCTGTTACTCTCTCCTCTCTCCCTTTGTTAGTCCTCTCTCTGTTACTCTCTCCTCTCTCCCTGTGTTAGTCCTCTCTCTGTTACTCCCTCCTCTCTCCCTGTGTTAGTCCTCTCTCTGTTACTCTCTCATTACTCCCTGTTTTTGTCCTCTCTCTGTTACTCTCTCCTCTCTCCCTGTGTTAGTCCTCTCTCTGTCACTCTCCCCTCTCTCCCTGTGTTAGTTCTCTCTCTGTTACTCTCTCCTCTCCCCCTGTGTTAGTCCTCTCTCTGTTACTCTCTCCTCACTCCCTGTGTTAGTCCTCTCTCTGTTACTCTCTCCTCTCTCCCTGTGTTAGTCCTCTCTCTGTTACTCTCTCCTCTCTCCCTGTGATAGTCCTCTCTCTGTTACTCTCTCCTCTCTCCCTGTGTTAGTCCTCTCTCTGTTACTCTCTCCTCTCTCCCTGTGTTAGTCCTCTCTCTGTTACTCTCTCCTCTCTCCCTGTGTTAGTCCTCTCTCTGTTACTCTCTCCTCTCTCCCTGTGATAGTCCTCTCTCTGTTACTCTCTCCTCTCTCCCTGTGTTAGTCCTCTCTCTGTTACTCTCTCCTCTGGCCCTCTGATGCAAGTGGAATCACAATGTGACTCTGTTACATAATCTGTTCCCATGATCCAGATACAGGAATTTCTAATGGAAATAGTTGAGTGTAAGTGAGAATCTTGACATGTTTCCAGATAGTTGAGTGGATGACTGTCATGGCGACTAACGAATGCCGTTGTGGAGTTTGAATCTGCAGGTATGTTGTTATTGTGATATCTAGTTTTTGTAACGTGATCAGGTAGAACTTTGTTTGCAGGGACAATAGGGAGCGATTCTGCACGATATGATTTTCTACAACCAAAAGAAGAAAATGATCAACCAGAAAGGAGAAACACGCCTGGAGTTAACCAATGAGGAGGAAGCATATTGATGCATGTTCAAAGGGCACAAGATCGTGACAAGATTTTGAGTCACGACGGACGTTGCCACACAAAGCATTTCATCACAGCTTCCCTCTGAAATATATAAAAATAAGCACAGACTCCAGAATGTGGGACGGTAATTGTTGGGTATCGCGGTTGTCATGGAAACAGATTTCTGTGACTACAGATTACCGTCGCACTTTGAACTGACCAATAAAATAACTGGACATGTGTCTGGCCTTTGCTTGAACTGGGGGAAAGGTCAGAACTCAAAATGCATATTTTTAATTTGAGGATTGCTATGTTTCTAGATCAGCTCCGATACTATATTAGAGTAGAGCCCCCCCTTCACACCAAAACCATCAATGTCAGACAGTCATTATTAAATCCGGTCCAAAATTCAGGAGAAACACCTCTATCCAAAGTGTCATTACCAAATGGAGGGGTTGAGGCAAGTAATGGAAATGTATTTAAGGAAAAGCAGATAGTCAGAGTGGGATAGAGGAATAGAAGGATATGAAGATAGTTTCAGCTGGGGTAAGATGGGAGGAGGTCCACGTGGAACAAGATCATCAACTTGGGCCAGTTGAACTGAGTGGGACTCTGCATTTCAGAGACTCAGGGCTGGATTCTCCGGTCACCGACGCCCATATCGTGTTCAGCGATCGGCCGGAGAATCCAAGTTTCTGACCAAATCGGGGGCGGTGCCGCTGTAACGATGCTCCGCCCCCTCCAAGGCGGCGCACTCTCGGAGTACACCGTGCCACATATTGATGGCCTCAGGACATTACCTGAGGCCCCACCCCCGATGCTCCGCCCCTGAACGGCCGAGTTCCCGACGGCATGGGTCACATCATCCCATCCATCGGGAACTCAGCGTGGAGGCTGCAGACTTAGTTCAGCGCCGCCACAGTCGGAGGGAGGGCCGATCCCGTGGGCAGGGGGGACTGTATTAGGGGCAGCTGGGGGCACTGTGGGGAGGTGGTCCGGGGCACGGGGGCCGACCAAAGAGCCACTATTTCGCGGGCCGGGTCCGCGAGCAGCCTCCGCCATGTAGCAATTCTCCAGGCCATATCGGCAACTAGAGCCGGGTGTTCTGTGCTGCCGGCATGCTAGCCCCCAGCAAAACGGGGAATTGGTGGCCGTTTTGCACCATTTTTCCGAGTGTAAAACGCCACCGTTCCCATGTCGGCGTTGGGATATAGCCCCTGAATCGGAGAATCCAGTCCTGAGTATTGACGCCGTGACTGAATCGGTGATGTTCTACAACAGCAAAATTGGCACCTTTCCCAGAGCAATTCATCAATCGTCAATGGCTAGTATCAGCTCCACATGGAACACAACCAATTCCAATGCTTGATTCGCCAGAGTGGAGATTGACACTCGAGAGGCTGACAAGATGCAGCAGAATGGGGGCAGCACGGTGGCACAGTGGGTTAGCACTGCTGCCTCACGGCGCTGAGGTCCCAGGTTCGATCCCGGCTCTGGGTCACTGTCCGTGTGGAGTTTGCACATTCTCCCTGTGTCTGTGTGGGTTTCACCCCCACAACCCAAGGATGTGTAGGGTAGGTGGATTGGCTACGCTAAATTGCCCCTTAATTGGAAAAAATGAATTGGGTACTGTAAATTTATTTTTTTTACAGCTGCAGCAGCCAACAAGCACTCTACTCCACCCCCCCCCCCCCCCCCCCCCCCCCCCCCCCCCACACACACACACACACATTCCAGCTAACAAAATGGCAGCAAGGCGAACAACACTCTGTTTCACAATGTGGAACTGGAGATGCTGCAGGACGCAGTGGGGGAGAGGAGGGATACCCTGTACCCCGGGGTGGGGTGGAATCTGACCCCCCCCCGCCACCATGCACTGTGCCTGGGCACAGCTGGGATATGCCACGGGCGTCGGGGCAACGCCACCATAAGAAACTGCAGGACATCCCCAGGGTGGCCAGGGTGATTAGGCAGCACTGTGCCTCTGTCACTAACCCACATGCTCATACCCTTACCCCCCTCCCAACCCAGAGGGTGATCGAACCCCCACCCTGCTCCACCTGCCAGCACCCATACCAGCTGCCACGGCCGGGTGCCCCAGGCACGAAGGCCACCAGCTACCCACCCCCTATGCCCCTCGAGTCTGACTATCTAACATTGTGCGTTTTCTGTCTCTCCCCCCACCCCCGGAGAAGGTGGTTCACAAACGTAGTGAGAGGGGGACCGCCAGACCTGCGGCCCCTCACCGCAGCAGAGCAGCGGGCACTGCAATTGATCAATGTGCCCGTTAGAGGGCAGTCACCAAGGCAGAGGTTGGCATCGAGCAAGCAAGTGACCACTACCGCCCTCCACTCCCCAGCGGCTCCTACCTCCACCTGCCTCAATGCTCTGCCAGACGTGTGCGAGGGGCTGGATTGGCCGCGGAGGCTGGGGCGGCGGTGGGTGGGGGGTGTGGGGGGCGGTGGCGGATGTTGGGGGTGGGTTTGGCTCAGGATCCCCAGTTCAGCCAACGCTCTCCTCTGCGGTGTTCCCACCCCCATCCCCATCCCCACCTCTGCCACCCCAGGGATCCGATGGGACCAGGTGGACAGTGCCACTGTGGGCAGGAGTCTCCCGATGGTGTGGGGTGGCCACAATGGGAAGCCCCATTGGCCGGCTGCGGAAACGGAAGACCCCACTGCCGACTGGGGTGTGCCATGCTGGAAAAAAGACTGGCGGGATGGAGAATCCTACCCCTTATTTTTAAACTGTTCCCACTTTTTCTAGATTCTCCAAAGATGAGGAAACATTCCTGCAGCATCCACCCTGTCAAACCCCCTCAGAATCCTTTTAGGTTTCAATAGGATCACTTCCCATTCTTCGAAACTTCAATGAATACAGATCCAAACTGCTCAGTCTTTCCTCATAAAGTACAGTTCCTCATCCCAGAGATCTGCCTTGTTAACCTTCTGTGGGTTGCTTTCAATGCAACTATGTTCCTACTTAGGTAAGCAGGCCAAAACTATATACAGTACTCCAAATGTGTTCCCATAAACTCCCTGCACTGTTGTAACAAGGCTTTCCTATTTTTATACTCCATCCCACCCTGCAATAAATCCCAATGTTCTATTTGCCTTTCTAATTAGTTGTCGCCAAACTTTTTGTGATTAATGTACAAGGACAGCCAGATCCCTCCAGTCCCTCTCCATTTAAATCATATACCCTGTGCAGCTTTTCTATTCTTCAAGTCAAAGTGGACAACCACACAACCACACATTCTCCCACATTATACTCCATCTGCTAAACTTTGACCTCACTTGCCTAACCTATCTTGATTCCTTTACAGACCATTTGTAACCTCCTCACAAATTGCTTTCCTGCCTCGTTTGATATCGTCAGCAAATGTGGTTACAATATAGTTGGCCCCTTCCTCCAGATCATTAAAAGTTGTGAATAGTTGATACTCCAGCCCTGATCACTGTAGCACTCCACAACTACAGTTTGCCATCCTGAAAATGACCCATTATCCCCACTCTCTGTTTCCTACTAGTTAGTCAATCTTCTATCAATGCAAAAAAATCACACTCCAGCACCATGAGCTCTTACCTCTCTTACCTTGTTCAGTAACCTTTCGTGTGGCACCTTTAAATCCAAATACACTACATCTACTGGTTCTCCTTTATCCACTCTACTTGTTACATCTTCAAAGAAATTGAATTTGTCAAACTCAATTTCCCTTTCACAAAACCATGTTGACTCTGTCTGATTGCATTATGTTTTTCTAAATGTCCTGTTACTATTTAATAATGGGATCTAGCATTTTCCTAATGAAAGATGTTAGACCAACTGACCTAGTTTCCTGCTTTCTGTCTCCCTCCTTTCTTGATTTCAGGTGTTATAGCTGCGGTTTTGCAATCCACTGGACCTTTCTAGAATCCAGGAGGTGTCTTGGTGAAATGCTGCAGTGCATCATTGTATATGTTGCTGCCACAGTAAGCCAGTGATGGGAGGGAGTGAATATTTGAAGGGTTGAGGGATAAATATTGGCTTGGGTACCAACAAGGCAAGAAGTTCACTGCTAGTCTTTGACTAGTGCCATGGGATCTTCCATATTGACTTAACAGATTCTTAATTTAATGTGCACGTCAAAGACAACATCATCATCTCATAGATACATAGAAGATAGGAGCAGGAGGAGGCCTTTTGGCCCTTCGAGCCTGCTCCGCCATTCATCACGATCATGGCTAATCATCCAACTCAATAGCCTAATCCTGTTTTCTCCCCATAGCCTTTGATCCCATTCTCCCCAAGTGCTATATCCAGCCGCCTCTTGAATATATTCAAAGTTTTACCATCAACTACTTCCTGTGGTAATGAATTCCACAGGCTCACCACTCTTTATGTGAAGAAATGTCTCCTCATCTCTGTCCGAATTGGTTTACCCTGAATCCTCAGACTGTGACCTCTGGTTCTGGAAACACCCATCATTGGTAACATCTTCCCTGCATCTACCCTGTCTAGTCCTGTTAGAATTTTATAAGTATCTATGAGATCCCCCCTCGTTCTTCTGAACTCCAGCGAGAACAATCCCAACCTAGTCAATCTCTCCTCATATGATAGTCCCGCCATCCCTGGAATCAGTCTGGTAAACCTTCGCTGCACTCCCTCGAGAGCAAGAACATCCTTCCTCAGAGAAGGAGACCAAAACTGCACACAATACTCCAGGTGTGGCCTCACCAAGGCCCTGTACAATTGCAGCAACACATCCCTGCTTCTGTACTCAAAACCTCTTGCAATGAAGGCCAACATACCATTAGGGGCTGGTTTAGCTCACTCAGCTAAATCGCTGGCTTACCAAGCAGGCCAGCAGCACGGTTCGATTCCCATACCAGCCTCCCCGGACAGGTGCCGGAATGTGGTGACTAGGGACTTTTCACAGTAACTTCATTGAAGCCTACTCGTGACAATAAGCGATTTTCATTTCATTAGCCTTCTTGACCGCCGACTGCACCTGCATGCTTACCTTCAGCGAATGGTCCACAAGGACACCCAGGTCCCACTGCACACTCCCTTCTCCCAATTTACAACCATTCAGATAGTAATCTGCCTTCCTGTTTTTGCTTCCAAAGTGAATAACCTCACACTTATCCAAATTATACTGCATCAGCGTTGGTTTGCCCACTCGCCCAACCTGTCCCGATCTTGTTGTAGGATCCCTGCATCCTCGTCACCATTCACCCTCCCACCTAATTTGGTATCATCTGCAAACTGTGAGATGTTACATTTTGTTCCCTCATCCAAATCATTAATATGTGAATAGCTGGGGTCCCGGCACTGATCCCTGTGGTACCCCACTGGTTACTGCCTGCCAATTTGAAAAGGACCCATTAATCCCTACTCTTTGTTTCCTCTCTGCCAACCAGTTTTCTATCCACCTCAATACATTTCCCCCAATCCCATGCGCTTTAATCTCCAACGGCATTGATCCCTCTTCCTCCACTCACTTCCTCCAAGTCTCAGGGGTGAGACTTGAACCCACAGTCTTCCGACACACAGCCAGAAGTACTACCTGCTGTCCCATGCTTGGCATCCATAGATCATGTGGGTGATATTCCTCATTCTGCTGCGTGAACTTTCCTTTTTGAAATAGGACAGTACGTCAGAAAATCACAGCTGGAGGAATGTCACGTGATCACCTCACAACTTTCAATGTTCATATTATGAAATAGAAGCTTCAAAATCTGTGTATATTAAAAACAATACCTCGGGGAGTAAAGTGTACAGAGGTACAGAGCTGGATTGGCATGATCCTGCGGTGTCTTTTGTTTTTATACATTTAGAGTATCCAATTCTTTTTTTCTCCAATTAAGGGGCAATTTAGTGTGGCCAATCTACCTAACCTGCACATCTTGGGGTTGTGGGGGCGAAACCCACTCAGACACGGGGAGAATGTGCAAACTCCACACGGACAGTGACCCGGGGCCGGGATTGAACCCGGGTCATTGGCGCCATGAGGCTAACCATTGTGCCACCTTGCCAATCCTGAGCCCAACATTACTTTTTTTAAAAATTTAGATTAGCCAATTATTTTTTCCAATTAAGGGGCAATTTAGCGTGGCCAATCCACCTACTCTGCACATTTTTGGGTTGTGGGGGCGAAACCCACGCAGACACGGGGAGAACGTGCAAACTCCACACGGACAGTGACCCAGAGCCGGGATCGAACCTGGGACCTCAGCGCCGTGAGGCGGTTGTGCTAACCACTAGGCCACCGTGCTGCCCCTGAGCCCAACATTACTAACGTCACTTAAATTAATCTCTGCTCACCCAGTTTTGAGCAGTTTTGAGGCCTTTGCATTCATTGAAAGATTAATTTTTAAAACCTCCAAGTCACAAAAATTGGTCTGGTTTAAAAAGAAACCCTCTCGCCCTCCTCTACGCTCCAAGAAAATCAATAGGTGTGGACTTTGATAGATATTGATTTTCTTCCTGAAATAAAAGCCAATAACGTGTACCTGCCTGTGCGGCACACGTTATTATCTTTGCTAATTGAGTTTACCTTCCACTTGTAGCAAATAGGCCTGCTTAATAAAGACTGATTGTGATACAGTGGGACAGAAGTATTGAAGATGAAACAGCAGGATATTGTTAAATTGCTTCAATTTTAACATTACTCTAAACACAACAGAAAATTGGAACGCTTCCTATTATCAGTTTAAATATTGGCATACGCTATTGACACGTTTATAACACAGGTCTCCAGATTTGCTTTTGCTGTATTCATTGAGATAGTAGGGACATTTATTACATATATCCTTCAGCCACAGAGAGTTTGCATCTGCAGACCTGACTGGAAGTCTGATTGCTATTGCTTCAGGGGAAACTATAAGGGATAAGTAGCGATCTGTCACTATGAACCCTCTGCCTCAAGCAATGTCACTGCTCAGATCTCCATTAGTAACCAGCAAGCCAAGGCTTTGCTCCGTGGTAGCATTCCTGCCAAGGAATTGAAAGTTTATGAATTTGAGCCCTGCTTCAGACAGCCAAGATAAGCGTTCTGACCTCTGAATACTTGGATGGTAACCCAGCGGAGCCTAAATGTTGGAATTGAGCACAGCATTGCACCATACTCACTCTATTGCTAGGGTGAGCTGTGTAAGGAGACTAATGAATTCTTCACTTACAGTACTGGGACTGGAAAGATGCTGAGACTAAATGGGTTGAGGACAGGTTGCCTACACTCATTTTGCATCCCCTTGAGTTTAGCAAGTTAGTCGGTGGTTATGATGATAGGGTAGATAAAGAGTAAATATTTTCTGTGGTTGATTGGGTTGGGGGAGGCAGTCTTGACAAGGCAAAATAATGTTAAAATTAGGATTAGCCAATTCAGAGGTGACATCGGGGAACAGTCCTTCACACAGAGGAATAGACATCTGAAATCCTCGCCCCATGAGGCTGGGGAGGGGTTGGTGATTGAAAATAGTGTTTGTTGGGCAAGAGTATTTTGTGAGGGCCACGAAGAAGAATCCTACGTGTGTCTGTTGAGTCAAACAGAAAGCAACTTTGTTTATGAAAAAATATGAAAAATCGCTTATTGTCACGAGTAGGCTTCAATGAAGTTACTATGAAAAGCCGCTAGTCGCCACATTACGGCGCCTGTTCGGGGAGGCTGGTACGGGAATCGAACCGTGCTGCTGGCCTGCCTTGGTCTGCTTTCAAAGCCAGCGATTTAGCCCTGTGCTAAACAGCCCCGCGTTTAGCAACATTATTTACAACAATATGTACACAGTACCAGCAGTTCATTACTGGTTCCCTTTCTAGCCGGTACAACACTGGCCAGCTCTATATATACAGCTGCTCTGCTAATGATTGCCCCCTCCCTCCCCATCCCCCGCCCCATTGGGAAAGCTCATATTCCCCAAGTAACATGGGGTAAGCAATCGTCCCCAGCCAATAGGATCCAAGCAGGTTATAATGGTATTAATCGATACAGGATCAAGGTGGGCAGTTGGAGTTAAGATACAGTTCAGCCATCTAACTGAATGGTTCGAGGGGCTATACTAGCTTCCTTCTGGAGCATAAGACCATAAGATATAAGAACAAAATTAGGCCATTCGACCCATTGAGTCTGCTCCGCCATTTGACCATGGCGATATGTTTTTCATCCCCATTCTCTTGCCTTCTCCCCATAACCCCTGATCCCCTTATTAATCAAGAACCTATCTATCTCTGTCTTAAAGACACTCAGTGATTTGCCCTCCACAGCCTTGTGCGGCAAAGAGTTCCACAGATTCACCACCCTCTGGCTGAAATAATTTCTCCTCATCTCTGTTTTAAAGGATCGTCCCTTCAATCTGATGCTGTGACCTCAGGTGCTGGTCTCTCCTACGTGGAAACATCTTCTCCACATCTACTCTATCTCGGCCTCTCAGCATTCTGTAAGTTTCAATAAGATCCCCTCTCATTCTTCTAAACTCCATTGAGTACAGACCCAGAGTCCTCAACCACTACTCATATGACAAGCCCTTCATTCCAGGAGTCATTCTTGTGAACCTCATGAAATGAAATGAAAAATGAAAATCGCTTATTGTCCAGCACATCCTTCCTTAGATACGGGGCCCAAAACTGCTCATAATATTCCAAATGGGGTCTGACCAGAGCCTTATACAGCTTCACCAGTTCATTCCTCCTTTTGTATTCTAGCCCTCTCGAAATGAATGCTAACATTGCATTTGCCTTCCTAATTGCCACTGAATCTGCACGTTAACCTGAAAGGAATCCCGAACCAGGACTCTTAAGTCCCTTTTGGCTTCAGATTTCCAAAGCCTTTCCCTATTTAGAATATAGTCTATGCCTCCGTTCTTCCAACCAAAGTGTATAACCTCACACTTTTCCACGTTGTATTCCATAGGGGCTGGTTTAGCACAGGGATAAATCGCTGGCTTTGAAAGCAGACCAAGGCAGGCCAGCAGCACGGTTCAATTCCCGTACCAGCCTCCCCGAACAGGCGCCGGAATGTGGCGACTAGGGGCTTTTCACAGTAACTTCATTGAAGTCTACTTGTGACAATAAGCGATTTTCATTCATTTCATTTTCATTTCATTTGCCACTTCTTTGCCCACTCTCCTAGCCTGTCCAAGTCCTTCTGCAGCCCCCCCCCCCCCCCCCCCCGCTTCCTCAATACTACCTGTCCCTCTGCATATCTTTGTATCATCTGTAAAACATAGCAACAGTGCCTTCAGTTCCTTGCACCAGATCATTAATGTATATTGTGAATAGTTGTGGTCCCAACACTAACTCCTGTGGAACTAGTCACTAGTTACCGGCTGCCATCCTGAAAAACACCCCCTTATCCTCACTCTCTGCCTTCTGCCAGTGAGCTAATCCTCTATCCATGCCAGTACCTTGCTCCTAACACCATGGTCCTCCTGTATGGCACCTTGTCAAAGGCCTTCTGGAAATCTAAATAAATCACGTCCACTGATTCTCCTTTGTCTAACTTCCTTGTTACATCCTCAAAGAACTCTAACAGATTTGTCAGACATGACCTCCCCTTGACAAAGCCGTGCTGACTCAGTCCTATTTTACCATGCACTTCCAAGTACTCCGCAATCATGGACTTGAAAATCTTACCAATGACCAAAGTCAGGCTAACCGGCTATAATTTCTCGTCTTCTGCCTCCCTCCTTTCTTAAACAGGGACGTTACATTATCTATTTTCTGGCAAAGTCTCAAACCTGCATGTTTTGTTTTAATAAACATTTTATTGAGGTATATTTGGTATAATAACAACAACAGAATAAACAATATATATGAAACCATAAACATAGTGCAAATGCCATTTACCTCTCGTACAGGTCCCTCCCTTATTGACGCCCCATCTCTAATCTAAACGACCCCCCCCCCCCCCCCCCCCCCCCCCCCACCGCCTGCTGACGATTAATGTTCCGCGAAGAAGTCGACGAACGGCTGCCACCTCCGGGTGAACCCTAACAGTGACCCTCTCAAGGCGAACTTGATTTTCTCCAAACAGAGAAAGCTAGCCATGTCCGATAGCCAGTTCTCCGACTTTGAGGGCTTTGAGTCCCTCCAAGCTAATAGTATCCGTCTCCGGGCTACCAGGGAAGCAAAGGCCAGAACGTCTGCCTCTTTCACCACCTGGATTCCCGGGTCTTCTGACATGCCGGAAATCGCCACCTCTGGACTCAGCGCCATCCTTGTTTTTAACACTGTGGACATGACATCTGCAAACCCCTGCCAAAATCCCCGAAGCTTCTTACATGCCCAGAACATGTGGACATGGTTCGCTGGTCCTCCCGCACATTTTGCACACCTGTCTTCCACCCCAAAGAATCTGCTCATCTGGGCCACTGTCATGTGAGCCCAGTGAACAACCTTAAATTGTATCAGGCTGAGCCTGCCACATGTTGTGGACGCGTTGACTCTGCTCAACACATCCGCCCATAGACCATTCTCTGTCTCTCCTCCCAGCTCCTCCTCCCACTTGCGCTTCAACTCCTCGGTCTGTGTCTCCTCAGACCCCATAAGCTCCTTATAAATGTCCGAGACGCTCCCTTCTCCTACCCACCCTCTGGAAACTACCCTGTCCTGAATCCCCCTTAGCGGTAGGAGCGGGAAGGTTGACACCTGTTTACGTAGGAAGTCCCGCACCTGCAGATACCTGAATTTGTTTCCCCTCGCCAACCCAAACTTTTCCTCCAACGCCTTCATACTCGGAAAGCTCCCCTCTATGAACATATCCCCCTTCCTCTCAATCCCCGCCCTCCGCCATATCCGGAACCCCCCATCCATACTTCCCAGGGCAAACCGGTGATTGTTACAGATTGGGGACCAGACCGATGCTCCCTCTGCTCCCACATGCCTCCTCCATTTCCCCCAGACTCTCGGGGCTGCCACCATCATGGGGCTGGTGGAGTACCGTGCCGGCGGGAACGGCAGAGGCACAGTTACCAACGCCCCCAGACTGGTGCCCTTACATGAAGTGCCTCCATGCCGATCCCTCCCCCACCACCCACTTCCTGATCATGGCTATATTCGCCGCCCAGTAAAAGTTACTCAAATTTGGCAGCACCAGCCTGCCCTCTCTCCGACTCCGCTCAAGCGGGTCCCCCCTTCCTTACTCATGGGGTCTTGCCTGCCCAGACGAAGCCCGTGATCACTCTGTTGACCTACTTAAAAAAGGACCGCAGAATAAAGATGGGGAGACACTGAAATACAAACAGGAATTTTGGGAGGACTATCATCTTCACCAGGGACAACGGAAGCGCGTCCCATCTCCGAAAATCGTCCTTCATTTGGTCCACCAGCCGGGCCAGATTCAATTTATGCAGCCGGTCCCATTCCCGCACCACTTGGATTCCTAGGTACCTAAACTTCCCTTTACTAACCTAAACGGCAGCTCTCCCAGTCACCTCTCCTGTCCCCTCGCCTGGACCACAAACATCTCACTCTTTCCCATATTAAGCTTATACCCCGAAAACCAGCCAAATTCCCCTAGAATCCTAATGATTTCTTCCATCCTCTCTAATGGGTCCGATACATACAGAAGCAGGTCGTCTGCATAGAGCGAGACTCTGTGCTCCACCCACCCTCCCCCTACCCCCGGACCAATCCTCTCCAGCCCCTTGAGGGTCTCAGAGCAATTGCCAACGGCTCTACAGCTAGCGCGAACAACAGTGGGAAGAGGGGGCCTCCCTGTCACATGCCCCGGTGCAGTCTAAAATAGTCCGATGTTGTCCTGTTCGTCCGTACACTTGCCACAGGAGCCTGATACAGTAACCTGACCCAGTCAATAAAGCCCCGCCCAAATCTGAACCGTCCCAGTACCTCCCACAGGTAACCCCATTCTATCCGATCAAAAGCCTTTTCTACATCCATTGCGATCACTACCTCCACCTACCTACCTTCCGGGGGCATCATGATCACATTTAACAGCCTTCTTACATTAGCCACCAACTGCCTGCCATTAACAAACCCCGTCTGGTCCTCCCCAATAACGTCCGGAACACAATCCTCAATCCTGGAGGATACGATTTTGGCCAGCAACTTGGCATCTACATTCATCAGGGACATTCTTGTCCCGCTTCAGAATCAGCGAAATCATGGCCTGGGACATCGTCGGGGGCAGCACCCCTCTCTCCCTTGCCTCATTGAACATCCTCATCAACACCGGCCCCAATATCCCCGAGAATGTTTTATAAAACTCCACTGGGTACCCGTCTGGACCCGGGGCCTCACCCGCCTGCATGGCCTTCAGACCCTCCACTATCTCTTCCAACCCAATTCGGGCCCCCAGCCCTTCTACCCGCTCCCCATCCTCCATCATTTACTTTCCCTATCTCCCTGGCTGCCTCCCTCTTTCTAAGCTGCTGTTCAAGCATTCTGCTGGCCTTCTCTCCATGCTCATAGATCGCCCCCCGCTCGCCTTTCTCAGCTGCTCCACCGCCCTCCCTGTGGCTAACAAGCCGAACTCCGCCTGTAGCCTCCGCTGTTCCCTTAAAAGCCCTGCCTCTGGGGTCTCCGCATACCTCCTATCGATCTGTAGTATCTCCTTTACCAGTAGGTTCGTCTCTGCCCTGTCCACCTTCTCCCTATGGGCCCATATCGAGATCAGCTCCCCTCTGACCACCGCCTTCAGTGCTTCCCAGACCACCGCTGCTGAAATTTCCCCCGTGTCATTGACCTGCAGGTAGTTCTGAATACATTTCCTCAGCCGCTCGCATACCCTTTGTCAGCCAAAAGTCCCACATCTAACCTCCAGTGCGGGCGCTGGTTACTATCTTTACTAACCTGCAGGTCAAACCCATGCGGAGCCTGGTCTGAGATTGTGATCGCCGAATACCCAGTGTCCACCACCCCTGCCAGTAAGGCCCTGCTCAAAATAAAGAAATCAATCCGGGAGTACACTTTATGCACGTGTGAGTAGAAGGAGAACTCCTTCACCCTCGGCTGCCCAAATCTCCATGGATCCATTCCCCCCCCAATCTGCTCCATGAACCTTTTTAGTTCCTTTGCCATTGCTGGCACCCTGCCCGTTTTCGAGCTTGACCGGTCCAAGCCAGGGTCAATAACTGTGTTGAAGTCCCCTCCCATGACCAACCTGTGCGAGTTCAGGTCCGGTACCTTCCCCAGCATCCTCTTTATAAACTCCACATCATCCCAATTTGGCACATACACATTTACTAATACCACCTGCACCCCCTCCAGTTTCCCACTGACCATAATGTACCGACCTCCCACATCCGAGACTATTCTACCCGCCTCAAACACCACCCGGTTATTGATCAGGATCGCGACCCCTCTAATCTTTGAATCCTGTCCCGAGTGAAAGACCTGACTGACCCAGCCTTTCCTCAGTCTCACCTGGTCCGTTACTCTAAGGTGCGATTCCTGCAACATTACCATGTCCGCTTTCAATCCCCTAAAATGCACGAACATACGTGCCCTTTTGACCGGCTCATTAAACCCTCGAACATTCCAGGTGATCAGCCCAGTTGGGGGGCTCATCCCCCCCCTACCCCACCGCCGATCAGCCATCCTGTTTTTTAGGCCCACCTTCAGCCCGTGCTCTGCGCCTCCACAGGTGCATCACCAGGCAACCCCCGCCCCCAACCTCCTCTCTGTCCCTCAGCCCAAGTCCCTCCCTCATCAGCAGAACAGTCACCCCCCCTACTACCCCTTAGTAACAACACCCTGTAACTCAACCCCTTTACTAAACCAAACATATGCACAGCCCCCACTGTGCTTCCGAGAGTTAGCTCACTCAGCTAGCTTGGTGGCCCCCGTCCCCGGCGCCAGATAGTCTCCCACCTATTGTTCCCACCCCACCTCCGCTCATACAAACCAACTCCAACATCAAACAATCCCCACACAATTGCCCGACTGAAAAACACCAAGGTCAAAACAAGCACACCTCCATCGCCCAACAGTGCAAATGAAAACCTTAACTCACTCAGCTCTACCGCTGGTTCCAAATCAATGCAAATAGCATCACCAACAGAAAATGAGAAACCTTTTACAAAAGCAGAGAAACAAGAAGAAAAAACAAAGACATGAACGTTGCAGTCAAGTTCAAAAGTTCTCAATCCATCACCAGCCCTTTCTTTTTCGCAAAGTCCAACGCGTCCTCAGGCGACTTGAAGTTGAAGTGCTGATCCTCATGCGTGACCCAGAGGCGGGCTGGGTATAAAAGTCCAAACTTCACCTTTTTCTTAAAAAGGATCGACCTGATCTGGTTGAAGCCTACTCTCCTCCTGGCCACCTCTACACTCAGGTCCTGGTAAATTGTCCCATTTACAGCTCTGTGTCTGCTTGGCCAACTGTAGAATATGCTCCTTATCCGAGAGCCTGTGGAATCTCACCACCATTGCCCTCGGGGTGGTCTCCCATTCACGGCTTCCTCGCGACTGCTCTATGAGCCCTGTCCACCTCAAAGGGCCGGGAGAATGCCCCATCCCCCAGCAGCTTCACAAACATGTCTGCGATGTCTGCCCCAGTGTCCATTCCTTCGGACCCCTCCGGGAGCTCGACGATTCGTAGGTTCTGCCGGCGGGACCTATTTTCTAGGTCCTCCACCTTCTCCAGGAGCTTCTTCTGCTGCTCCTTCAGCGTCCCCACCTCCAGCTCCACCGCAGTCTGATGCTCCTCCTGCTCAGCCAGCGCCTTCTCCACCTTCTGGATCGCCCGATCCTGGGCGTCCAATCTAAGCTCCAGCCGCTCAATCGACTCTTTTATCAGGTCCAAGCAGTCCCGTTTCTGCTTAGCAAAGCCTTCCTGAATAACTTGCATCAGCTGCTCTGTTGACCGCTGGGTCGACAAACCAGAGGTCTGAACCTCCGCCATGCTGTCTCCCGCTGCAGCTTCAGCCAAAGCCTTCTCTGTCTTCCTGTTTCTGCCTTTACGGGCACTTCTAGTCCTCCTCTCCATGCACCAAAGTGGGAATTCAGTACACAATTGCCACAAACATCTGTTTTACAATTCAAGCCCGGTAGAAAAAACGGGGGAAAGGTCCAAAAGTCCGACCAGAGAGGGAGCCACCAAATGTGCGACTTACTCCTTCATAAACGCCCCGGAAGTCTCGAACCTGCATGTTACCTTTATTTAGTTATATCCGATTGATTCCAGCTTCTCCCTCTCAAACTGCAAGGTGAATTCTATCATATTGTGATCACTGCTCCCTAAGGGTTCCTTCACCTTAAGAACCCTAATCAAGTCTGCCTCATTACACATCACCATGTCCAGAATTGCCTGTTCCCTAGTGGGTTCTGTCACAAGCTGCTCCAAAAAAACATCTCTTAGACATTACACAAATTCCTTTTCTTGGAATCCACTACCAACCTGATTTTCCCAGTCCACCTGCATATTGAAGTCCCCCATGATTATTGTAATATTGCCTTTTTTACATGCCTTTTCTATCTCCTGATTTTCTGCCCCACATCCTGACTACTGCTAGGGGGCCTGTACATAACTCCCATCAGGGTCTTTTTTTCTTTTTTTAAAAAGTATTTTTATTAAGGTTTTGCAGAATTTTTCATAATAAAACAGTCGGACCAATAATAACAAAACAAACTAGAGTGAATAATAACATAGTGTAAAAAGAGAATATACAACAACAATTAAATAGACATTACCCCACGCGACCCAGTCTTCCCAAACCATCCCAATTAAGCACTAACCCCCCCCCCCACGGATTGCTGTTGCTCCTGACATTTTAATTTTCCCCGAGAAAGTTGACAAATGGCTGCCACCTCCGAGAGAACCCTAGCGTAGACCCTCTTAAGGTAAACTTTATTTTCTCGAGGCTGAGAAACTCAGCCATGTCGGTAACCCAAGTCTCTACACTCGGGGGCTTCAAGTCCCTCCACATTAATAAAATCCATCTCTGGGCTACTAGGGAGGCAAAGGCCAAGACGTCAGCTTCATTCGCCCCCTGAACCCCCGGGTCTTCTGACACTCCAAAGATCGCTATCTCTGGACTCGGCACCACCCGTATGTTAAGCACCTTGGACATTGCCCTCGCGAACCCTTGCCAGAACTCTCTAAGCTCTGGGCATGCCCAAAACATGTGGACATGGTTTGCAGGGCTGCCCTTGCACTTCCTGTCTTCTACCACATAAAACTTGCTCATTCTCACTGCCGTTATGTGTGCCCGGTGTACCACCTTAAATTGAATTAGACTGAGCCTGGCACATGATGGGGAGGAATTAACCCTGCCCAGGACCTCTGCCCACAGACCCGCTTCCAACTCCTCACCTAGCTCCTCCTCCCACTTGCCCTTGAGCTCCTCCACCGGGGTTTCCTCTGCCTCCTGTAGTTCCTGGTAGATATCCGACACCCTCCCCTCCCCCACCCAGGTGCCGGAGACCACCCTGTCCTGTATCCTCAGTGGCGGCAGTGTCGGAAAGGCCACTACCTGTTTTTTCAGGAAGGTTCGTACTTGCTGATATTTAAAGGCGTTTCCTGGCGGCAGATTAAATTTGTGCTCTAGCGCCTTCAAACTGGGAAAGCTTCCGTCTATGAACAGATATCCCATCATTCTGATGCCTGCCCTCTGCCAGCTCTGGAACCCACCATCCATCCTGCCCGGGACAAACCTGTGATTGTTGCATATCGGGGTCCAGACCGACGCTCCTTCCACCCTCTTGTACCTCCTCCACTGTCCCCAGATCCGCAGTGTCGCCACCACCACCGGACTTGTGGAGTGGCGGGTCGGCGGGAATGGCAAAGGAGCCGTTATCAAAGCTCCTAGACTAGTACCTAGTACATGACACCCGCCTCCAGCTGCTCCCACACGCCCCCCCCCCCCCCCCCCCCCCATCGCCCACTTCCTGATCATAGCTATATTGGCCGCCCAGTAGTAGTTGCGAAAGTTCGGCAGCGCCAACCCACCACCCCCCCCCCCCCACTGCACTCCAACAGCGATCTCCTTACTCGGGGGTCTTATTCGCCCACACAAAGCCCACAATGATCCTACTCACCCACTTAAAAAAGGCCTCAGGGATGAAGATGGGGAGGCACTGAAAGACAAACAAAAATCTGGGGAGGACAGTCATTTTCAGGGTCTGCACCCTCCCTGCCAGTGACAGCGGGAGCATGTCCCACATTTTAAAGTCCCCCTCCATTTGCTCCACCAACCGGGTCAGGTTGAGCCTGTGCAGGGCATCCCATTTCCTGGCCACCTGTATACCCAGGTAATGAAAACTTTTCTCTACCATCCTGAGCGGCAGCTCTTTCAGTCTCTCCTCCTGCCCCTTGGCCTGGATCACAAACAACTCACTCTTTCCCATGTTCAGTTTGCACCCTGAAAAACTACCAAAATCCCTCAGGATCCGCAGAACCTCCCCCATCCTCGCCACAGCGTCCAAAATGTACAGGAGCAAATCATCCGCGTATAGTGAGATCCGTTGTCCCCCCCCCCCTCCCCCCCCCCCCCCCGAACCAGTCCCCGCCAGTTCCTCGAGGTTCTCAGCGCCCAGGGTCTTTTTTTCTTTGCGATTCCTCAACTCTACCCACACAAATTCTGACCCTATATCGTTTCTTGCTATCCATTTTATTTAATTTCTTACCAACAAGGCAACCCTGCTCCCTCTGCCAATCGGCCTGCCCTCTATTCCTAAAATGGGATCTTCACTACAGAGGCAACCAGGGCAGGTAGGGCAGCACGGTAGCACAGTGGTTAGCACAGTTGCTTCACAGCTCCAGTGTTCGATTCCCGGCTTGGGTCACTGTCTGAACGGAGTCTGCACATTCTCCCAGTGTCAGCGTGGATTTCCTCCGGGTGCTCCGGTTTCCTCCCACTGTCCAAAGATGTGCGGGTTAGGTGGATTGGCCATGATAAATTGCAATTCGTGTTGAAAAAGATTGGGTGGGGTTACTGGGTTATGGGGGCTGCAGGGGGAGGTGTGGGCTTAAATGGGGTGCTCTTTCCAAGGACCAGTGCAGACTCGATGGGCCAAACGGCCTCCTTCTGCACTGTAAATTCTATGTGATGCTCAAGGGCAGGGTCAACGGTAAAAAGGAAGAGTAGGTCAACCAGCGAATGAGGACGCTTGTCTTGAATTTATAACAGACAGTAAGTAATTGTGAGCTGGGAGACAGAGGGGAGGGGAGAGCTTCGTCTATTCGAGGTTCCAGCAGAGTAAGAGGTCCTAAAGTGCTTTCCAAACAGTGAAGTGCTTTGAAGTGTAGTGACTGTTGTAATGTATGGAAAGGTGTCTGCCAGACTAAACACAGCAAGACAAGATCCTACAGACAACACTGAGAGAAATGAACAGACACTGTTTATAGCCATGGTAGCTCGCTGCAGGATAAATATTGACCAGGACGCTGGGGAGATCTCCCCACCTCTTCTTAAAATAGTAGCATGGTATTTCTTTTTTGTTATGTCCACCGGGAGGGCATCCAGGCTTTTCACCTGAAAGGCAGCCCCTCAGACCGTGCAGCACTCTCTGAGTCTGCACCAAAGTATCAACCTGGAGTTTTTGTGCATGAGGCTCTATGAGTGAGTCTAGGTGCCTTGGCTTCTGACTCAGATGCTGGCTCAGGGGCCACCACTGTCACGCCTAAATGTTAGGAGCTATTGAGTCTGCAGTGAGAAGAAGCTGAATTAGCTGAGTTGGCTGGACGGCTGCTTCGCGATGCTGGAGCAACGGCAACAATGGGAGTTCAATTCCTGTACTGGCTGAGGTTCTCCTGCCTTCTCAACCTGGCCTAAGGTGTGGTGACGCTCAGGTTAAATCGCCACCAGTCAGCCCTCAAAGGGGAGAGAAGCATGTCGTCCTTGGGGACTGTGGTGACGTTTATTCACAAATGAAACGCGAGGAAATCTTCGGCATTGTGTATCAGCAGCTATCTCGACTGGTGTTGATTCAGCTGCCTCACAGCATCAGTAACTCCTCCCACAGTGATCTCAACAGTGAAGCCCGTCAGTGTTCCTTGTTTAACAAAAGTCCTTTTTGAAATCTTCAGACAAGAAGGCCGATAAGATATTAACAGCTTAACGCGGCATTGATGATGAAACATGCTCTTTAATACAGACTATGTCTGCTCATCTTGTGCAAACATGTTGATGCCAACTGCATTATTGCATCAACCCATAATTATCAGACCGTGCAGATCTCACAGTCTGAATTTTTTTTTTCTAAATTTAGAGTACCCAATTATTTTTTTCCAATTAAGGGGCAATTTAGAGTGGCCAATCCACCTACCCTGCACATCTTTGGGTTGTGGGGGCAAAACCCACGCAAACACGGGGAGAATGTGCAAACGCCACATGGACAGTGACCCAGGGCCGGGATTCGAACCCAGGTCCTCAGCGCCGTAGGCAGCAATGCTAACCACTGTGCCGCCCCTTCACAGTCTGAATTTAACAGCAACATGAGTTTTATCCGTCGTTCAGATTAATCTGAAGACAACTTATTTAATAAGTGTTATGCCGTAACTATCGAAGATTACGTTTACTACAATCAACAAACGCAAATGGAATCAGTGAAACTTATTCTGTCTCATGGCGAGAGGAAGTTAATCATATATTAGGATGGCATGGAGAGTTAAGTGGATGACTAAGAAAGAAAACATTTATTCAGGGCTTTTCACAACGTCAGGATGTTCCAGTGTACTTCACAATCGATGAAGTACTATATGAAGTGTAGTCTCTATAGTAATGTAGGAAAAACAGCAGCCAATTTACGCACAGCAGTAGTTCCCAGAAGCAGCAGTGGGAAAATAACCAGATATTATCAAATGATGAAATCTCCTATGTGGCCTCCGACAGTGCAGCATTCACTCGGTATCGCCCTAAGGGCTGTAAGCACTGTCGTTTCCAAGTAAGGGCACTGGACTGTATAACACATTTAACAACAAACTTGCCATTGTTGGCAAGTTGCAGTAAAACAATCTGTTTGCTCTTTCAAAGGCCCAATACAGGCATGAAGGGCCTCCTGAGCTGTACAGTCCAATGAAGTCCCATTGGTGTGGCTGTGCAGGTACAATCATTGAACTGGCATTCCGCACACCTTGTTTAATTTTATTCCTCATTGTTCGCAGGAAATGGCCAAGTTAGATTCCTTGATCTTAATCTCTAGCTCGGGTTAGTCTTCTAGAATGCACTGGCGGTGATGCTTATGTAAATTTTACACTGCGCATATACGATATGTTATTTCAAATGCCCCCCATAGCCTCACCCCACCTGAGCTCTGTAACCTCCCTATAACCCTCTCAGATCTCTGCATTCCTCCAACTTCCTTGCCGCATATTGCTGGGTTTCTTATATTACTGATGTTGTGAACTTGCAATTATTTCCCTGCAATTTTGTGGTCTCTGTATTTATTTCTTCTGTACCGCATCTTCAGCCTGAACAAAGGAATGGCCTCCGTGGTAGGCTCCATCTGCTGGGTAAATATGTCGATACATGGTACAATCTCATGTCGCCATCTTGCCATCCTTTGAATTTGACAGTCGGCAACAGTCATTGAATAAGTCAACATAGCTTTGGGGGCTGCATGGTAGCACAGTGGTCAGCACAGTTGCTTCACAACTCCAGGGTCCAAGGTTCGATTCCCAGCTTGGGTCACTGTTGTGCGGAGTCTGCGCATTCTCCCCGTGTGCGCGGGTTTCCTCCGGGTGCTCTGCTTTCCTCCCACAGTCCAAAGATGTGCAGGTTAGGTGCATTGCCCATGCTAAATTGCCCTTAATGTCCAAAAAGGGCAGGTGGAGGGCAGCCCGGTGGCGCAGTGGTTAGCATTGCTGCCTCACGGCACTGAGGTCCCAGGTTCGAGCCCGGCTCTGGGTCACTGTCCGTGTGGAGTTTGCACATTCTCCCCGTGTTTGCGTGGGTTTCACCCCCACAACCCAAAAGATGTGTGGGCTAGGTGGTAACCACTGTGCAACCCTATCAAACCACCTTTAACAGTGATCTATATAAGGGGATATTAGGTTGGTTTGCAAAAACTTGCCAAACAGGTAGGTTTGAAGGAGAGCTTTAAAGGAGGAAAGAGAGGCAAAGAGCTTTGGGCTTTGGTGGCTGAAGGCATGGCCAGCAATTGGTGCAGTGATGGGAATTGGGGATGTGCGAGAAGCAACAATTGGAGGACCAGAGTGCTTGAAAAGTTGTATTAACACTGAAAGAAATGACAGAGATAGAGAGGGATGAAACTGCCCAGGAAATTGAGAACAAGAATAAGAATTTGAAAATCAAGGGCATTGTTGGACTGGGAGCCACTGTGGGTCAGCGAGCACAACCATGATGGTGAACAGGATTTTGTGTGCGGAATGAGACAGGCAGCAGTGATTTGCAGAAGGGGTACTGTGGGAAGCCATCTAGGGGAGTGTTGTTTTAGTCATGTTTACAGGAAACAAAGGCATGGCTGGAGGATCAACTGCAGATGAGCTGAGGCTGGAGCATGGATGGGTTAGTTTTTAAAAATGTATTCACTGGATGTGGATGCCTTTGGCTCGGCCAGCATTTGTTTCCCATGAGAAGGTGGCGGTGAGCTGCTTTCCTGAACCGCTGCAGTCCATGTGGTGTAGGTACACCCACTGT
Organism: Scyliorhinus canicula; assembly: GCF_902713615.1. Classification (NCBI taxonomy): domain Eukaryota; kingdom Metazoa; phylum Chordata; class Chondrichthyes; order Carcharhiniformes; family Scyliorhinidae; genus Scyliorhinus; species Scyliorhinus canicula. The sequence continues at coordinate 181,232,239 of NC_052151.1, forward strand.
GCTGTTAGGGAAAGAGTTCCAGAATTTTTTTAAACAAAAATTTAGAGTACCCAATTCATTTTTTCCAATTAAGGGGCAATTTAGCGTGTTCAATTCGCCTACCCTGCACATCTTTGAGTTGTGGGGCGAAATCCACGCAAACACGGGGAGAATGTGCCAACTCCACACGGACAGTGACCCAGAGCCGGGAGTGAACCTGGGACCTCGGCGCTGTGAAGCAGCAGTGCTAACCCACTGCACCAACGTGCGTTCCAGAATTTTGACCCAACCACAGTGAAGGAACGGCGATATGTTTCCAAGTCAGGATGGTGAGTGACTTGGAGGGGAACCTCCAGGTGGTGGTATTTCCCATGTATCTGCTCCCCTTGTCCTTCTAGATGGTAATGGTCGTGGGTTTGGAAGATGCTGTCGAAGGAGCCTTGGTGAGTTCCTGCAGTGCATCTTGTAGATAGTACACATGGCTGCTACTGGGCTTCAGTGGGGGAGGGTTTGAATGTTTGTGAATGGGGTGCTAATCGAGACGGCTACTTTGTCCTGGATGATGCCAAGTTTCTTTGTTGTTGGAGCTCGACTCATCCAGGCAAGTGGAGGGTATTCCAACACAATCCTGACTTGTGCCTTGTAGACGGTGGACAGGTTTGAGGTGGCAGGAGGTGAGTTACTCGTCACAGGATTCCCAGTCTTGTAGCCACAGTAATAGTGTGGATGGTCCCATTCAGATTCTGGTGAATGGTAACCCCAGGATGTTGATAGTGGGGGATTTACCGATGGTTATGCCATTGAACATCAGGTGCAATGGTTAGACTCTCTCTTATTGCAGATGGTCATTGCCTAGCATTTATGTGGTACGTATGTTACTTGCCACTTATCAGCCCAAGCCTACATTTTGTCCAGGTCTTGCTGCATTTACACATGGACTACTTCAGTGTCTGAGGAGTCGCAAATGGTGCTGAACATTGTGAAATCATCTGCGAACATCCCCACTGCTGACCTTATGTTGGAAGGAAGGTCATTGCTGAAGCAGCTGAAGATGGTTGGGGACTAGGACACTACCCTGAGGAACTCCTGCAGTGATGTCCTGGGACTGAGATGATTGACCTCAAACCACCACAACCATCTTCCTTTGTGTCAGGTATGATTCCAGCCTTGGAGAGTTTTCCCCCTTATTCCCATTGACTCCAGTTTTGCCATACCCGGTCAAATGCTGTCTTCTTGTCAGGGGTAGTCACTCTCATCTCACTGGTGGTTCTGGAAGTGGAAATAAGCAGTCTAACTATTGGGTGGACATGACGTTGGATGTTCAGCTCTTTGGGATTCTCCAAATACTTAGCTGTGCTCTACGGGCTGTTCCCAGGGACGCACACCAGGACAAACATCAGCTGTTCCTGGAGGATCATCAACTGAGTGAAAGACTCTCTTTGGTCTGCCCGAAACTTATTGGTCTTCCAGTGTAAAGAATTGTCCTTGCAGACTGGCACATTCCAAAGCCCAGGACTGCGCTGAGGGATGCACTAAAGCTTGGTGCAGCTGCTACACAGGCTCAACGGGGAAAGGTCGCTGTCCAAGACCTTTCAGCCGTAATGAACTGAGGGGCTGGGAATTGCATAGAACCCCCTCGGACTTTATGACCTACATTGAATGTGTACAGTCAATATTATAATAATCACAATCGTATTGAAGCACCTCAGAGTGCAACTTGATCTATGTAGACAACTTAAACTACCTTTGCACCATTTGTAATGACCATTTTGAAATGCCTGAAATGTTTCTTTGACTGCATTGAATCACCTCAGAGTGCAACATGATATATGTAGAGAAGCACTTTGTGTGATGGCCATTGTGAAACGTTTGTAAAAGAAAGTTACTGTGGATGCTGGAATCTGATAAAAACAGAAAATGCTGGAAAATCTCAGCAGATCTGACAGCATCTGTGGAGGGAGGAGGGAGCTAACATTTTGGGTTTGGATGACTCGTTGTCAAATGAAATGTTTGTAATGTTCTTTCAGATATTTTCAGAATAAAGTATATTTTTGCAAAAAAAAAATCCTTAGATCACCTGCTTGTTTGTTGATCAACACGGTTAACATGACGTTACGCCAGGTATGATGTAGCGGGGCCAGGCGTTTTAGGAGATACTGTACTCCTCTTAACTTGTGGCTCTGTGTGACTCAGAAGGTTGTGAGTTCAAGCCCCACTGTCACATAAGGGCGTGTTTGGAGGTGCTGTAGTCATAGAAATCATAGAAAGCACAGAATCCCTACAGTGCAGGAAGCCATTCGGCCCATCAAGTCTGCACTGACCCCTCGAATGAGCACTCTGCCTATTTACGACTGCCCACCCCGCCCTATCCCCGTAACCCCATCACCCTAACCTGCACATCCCTGGACATTAGGGGCAATTTAGCATGCCCAACCCGCCTAGCCCGCACATCTTTGGACTGTGGAAGGAAACCCACACCTTTGGACTGTGGGAGGAAACCGGAGCACCAGGAGGAAACCCATGCAGAAACGGGGAGAGAATGTAAAAACTCCACACAGTCACCTGAGGGTGGAATTGAACCCGAGTCCCTGACGCTGTGAGGCAGCAGTGCTAACCACTGTGCCACCGTGCCGCCAAAACTTGTACTTGTATGTAGACTGATGCAAGTCCCACTCTGCCCTTAACTCAACGACCCACCCAGTGGTGTGAATGGACACCCTGCTACAGAAGAAGCAAACAAGCCCCTTCCTTTACTCTGTTGGTGTATTTTAGCTGTTGAAAATGGAATACAAGGATTGGCCTGGGAGCCGCGCAACCTGAGGGAAGGAGGGTTGGGATGCGCGTCTCCTGCACCATTTGAGCTCGACAGGAGTGATCTGGAAACGCAAGGGTTACAGGCGCTTAAAAAAAACCCGTTGCATCACAAGTCCCCATCTGTTGTCTGCGCTAAAACCACGTGTTGGTTTCGCTCACCAAATTAGCATTCACTTCGCATCTGTATCAGTAAACAAAGCCTAATGCTTCTGTATAGGAATGGAGAGAGCCTAATTAGTCAAGTGTATCTTCAAACATCATTCTTTCTCCCATCTGTACCTGAGGGGATTTATTTTTTTAAAAAGAAAATCAGCACAGCATGCATAATCCTATCAGTTCAAACAATCTCTGCTCTGTTATCCCCCTCCTCCCCTCAACACTCTGAATTCGAGAATAACAGCAGGGATGGATGGCAGTGAATGCTGGCAACTGAGACTTCAACTGAAATATTAGAATTACAGCCTGTTTTTCTGTCTGAAGCAGCAAGTAGGCAGAACATTTAAGGAAACACAGACACAACAGGTCATCGTTGGAATAAATTGCTCCTTGCGATATTTATTTAAATGATTGGAATTGAATTGAAACATTTTTTTCTGACCCTGCACACACACACACTGTAAGGAGGTGTTGAACAAAGGAACCTCCGTCCCTTCTCAAATAAAGACTGGAAATGGAACATGGGCTTACAAATATCACCCCCCCCCCCCCCCCCCAGAATGAACTCTGTGTGTGAGGGGGAATATTCCCCAGTACAAGTATTACACTGTAGTGAGGCGGGACGTCACAGCAAGGGCTGTGTTTACACGCCTCTCTCGCTCTCTCTCTCTGTGTCCATCTGTGTTAGCAGTCGGATTGTGGGATATTTCCACTGTTCACACTCATGTTGCTTGTCGCAAAGAGCCAGTCCTGGAGGGAGCGGCTGAGAAATGCGCCGACGTGGCATGTTCGCTACCCCCACCCCCCTTCCCCCACAGCAAAATCCTGGAAGCACTTGAAACATCCTACTCGTTTTAATCCAGTCATGGAAAGTATTTTATGCAACAGATGGTGTTTCGCAATCGGGCAACTGCGCCAAGACTTACTTTCCTCATTACAGCCATAACAGAATTGGAGCATGCTCCATGCATTTTGACATACACAGTTTCTGTCCTGTATATTCAATGTAACATCCATGCCATTGTGTATCCATGCCATTGTGTATCGTATGAGATGTCGCCTGTTTATAGATACGCCTGGTTTTGGTGGGTGGGGATTGTCCCATGAGGAAATATTGGCTCCTGTATTCTCTACAGATGGATAAGAATGAGAGGGGATTCTAATAATAATCTTTATTGTCACAAGTAGGCTTACATTAACACTGCAATGAAGTTGCTGTGAAAAGCCCCTAGTCGCCACATTCCGGCGCCTGTTCAGGTACACGGAGGGAGAATTCAGAATGTCCAATTCACCTAACAGCACGTCTTTCAGGACTTGTGGGTGGAAACCGGAGCACCCGGAGGAAACCCACGCAGACACAGGAAGAACGTGCAGACTCCGCACATACAGTGACCCAAGCCAGGAATCGAACCTGGGACCCTGGAGCTGTGAAGCAACAGTGCTAACCACTGTGCTGCCATGCCGCCCCCATTGTTTCTCATTGAAGTGCACAGGATTCTTACAGGGTTTGACAGGGTGAATGCAGGGAGAATGTTTCCACAGCTGGGGGTGGGGGGGGGGGGGGGGGGGGGGAGAATCAGGGACTGCATCTCCAAATAAGGGCCAGACCACTCAGAATTGAGATGTGGAGGAGTTCCTTCACTCGGAGAGTGGCGAATCTTGGGAATTCTAGATTTCTGGACATTGAAGATATCAAGGGATCTGGGGGACAGTGTGGGAAAAGAACATTCCGTGGACCAGCCATGATCCAGTCTCGTTGAATGGTGGAGCAGACACAAAGGGTCAAATGGTCTTCTCCTGCTCCTATGTTCCCATGTAACTGTTCATCAATATATGCAGGTGTAGCTTATTTATAAAAACACCATAATAATACAATGAAAAACAGACATTCGGCCCAACTATTCCATGCTGCACACAAGCCTCCTCCCAATCGACTTCATCTAGCCCTACAATATGGACAGATATATGTTTTTAATAACACAAGATTTAAAAATTATATATATGTATAGGATATAAAGTATAGTCTTGGTATATAAGAGCCGTGGATATATAGAAGCTGTACATGTTTCTATACAGAAGCAGTCGGTAGTGAGGATTGGAGAGATTGCCTGAGCTGTTCAGTGCAGCATCATGGCCTGACTCCAGCATGCCCTCAGGGAAGGGGGGGGGGGGGGGGGGGGGGGGGGGGGAGGAAGCGCCTGCGCGCTGTGACTTGGCTCAGTGCCCAGAAACTGAGCCGAGCCTCAGGGGTTGGGCACCGAGAGAGTGTGTACGTGACCCAACTGTCCAACATCCTCTTTCATAAAAGTAATCATCACGCGCACACAGCAGCCCCTCCTCCCCGGCTATATTATATGTCTTGTTGCTTTGTGTCTGCACATTTTTCAGACGCATTGCCTCACCCACACCGACTCTCACACACACACATGTACCGAGGCTGCGAATTATTCTGGCAGCGGCGCAGCGAAGCAGGAAAAACAACTCCCCCCCCCCCCCCCCCCGCAAAAACCACGCAGGGGACAGATTACTGTTTCAATCCGTGAGGAGAAATGGAGCCGCCAAACATTTGCTTGCTTTCGGCTGGCAAACCAGAACGTATTCATTAATTTTTTTATTTAATAAAAAGTTACACATGTTTAGTTCCATTTGTCCCCTACACTCCCTTTGAGAGAAGACAGCTTGGATATGTAACGCTTGTTTTAAATAGCCATTCATTTTTAGCAACACGTCTTTCCTTCTTAAAAATGGAAATGTATCCAGTTTGTTTACGCAGCCGTTTTGTGAACTTTGTATCAAAAACTAGTGTTAGTTTAACAAATATGTCCGCATACATTTATAATCGGTGTTAATTTTGCATGCGTGCAACCCAGATCTTACAGAAAGTTGAAAAAACAAAATGATTTGCTGCTTGCGAATTAATTTGGAAATAGTAACACGAATGTTCCGCATTTCTGGTTGAATGTTGACATTTGTCCAACCCCCGCTAGCGCCAGAGTAATTTTTTTGATGACACATTTTGCAATGAGCTCATTTATTCTGAAGGGAAATCTTCAGAAGCGCGCTGTAAATTGTAAACACGCCACAATGTACCATTGACAGGCGAACTGGGGGTTGGGGGACGTGAGTCAAATATTAACCATGTGCAACAGCGCGTGTTTACACCATATTTAATCCCCTGCGTATTTAAAAGCGAAACTATTAAGAGAAAACTATTTGGAAAAAAAAGCATGCAAACTGTATGGTGAGGGGTTCCCATGTAGACACACGGCGTTTTTCAAGCAAAAATAAACGCAGCAACAACAAAAAAAGTGTAGGGGGGAGGTTGTTTCGTATTACAAATAAATGCACAATTGGACGCCTGCGTTTGCGGTGCAAAAGCACAGGAGAGCCAAAAGCTTGCAGCATTTCTTGGCTGCAGTTCCTGTGACATTTCCAATATCAACAAGAGGGCACTGTATCCGGCTCCTGACGTCAGCCCGAGCTGCACTATGTCAATACAGCGAACTCTTGAGTATTCCGGGGTTCTCCACATTCCCCGTCAGCTTTACATGTTGATGTTGTTGCAAAGCTCCATTTGCACCTTAAAGCTCCCTAAATACAAGCCAAATTGATGGTTGGGGTTCCACTGCTGTCCTTTCGAAATCAAGCTCCACTTGCGCAACAATTCCATCCTACCTCAGGAAAGGGAAACAAACGATTGGGATTTGCTCGGGAAGGGTTAATGCAATTTGGAAAGAGCAATGCGCCTGAGAAAAAGGCGCTCAGGGGTTAAAAAGGAGGCAAGTCGGCCAGGTGAAGGGAGAAAAAAAAGCACGCGCGCACAAATTGATCTTCACATCGACACTTCCTATTTATTAGGGAAAAAAAAGAAAAGTCCCATTCATGACAGGCGCTTCTAATTTTAGCGTGGTTGAATCATTAATTTGCACTGTGCTCAGGATCCCCTTTCACTGCCCTCTGTGTATGTGTGCTTTTGCAATAGTGCTAGCTTTGCACTAACTCACATTTCCGCCTGGGTAAGCTCGCACGGTTTGCATTGCATCGGACTCGACAAATTTGCAGAGCAAGCGATGCATGGCGCCGGTGACGCGCGCGCGCGCCGCCCAGGCATTCCAAATGGAATGTTGGTAAACGGAGCTCTTATTTACATACAGTGATGGGGAGGGGGGGGGGGGGGGTGGGGTGGGGTGGGGTGGGAGAAAGAGGGAGGTGAGTCAGAACGCATGCGCTTTTCTACCCCTTCCCCTCCCCCCATCTCCACTTCCCGCAGGGGGGGGAAGGAGCTACGTCACCAGAGGCCCCGCGCTCTCACTCTGGGCCAGGAGGCGCGGCGACGGAGCATATGCATCGAGGGGCTGTCGATTTTTAAAAACGGTTTGCAGAGGGGGGGGGGGAAGAGGGCGAGTGATTGACAGGTGACGTCAGAGCGGGTCGAGCGCGTAGCAGCGCGAGAAAGGGGGCAGTGAGAGGGAGAGCGAGTCCGGGGCGCGCGCTCCGGGGACAGGCGCTGCCATGAAGTTGCAACTTAGTAACCATTTCATGTAGATACTTTGTTTCTTTTCAGTTGTTGTTTTTATTTTGTATCCGTTTGCACCGAAATTGTTGCAAAGTCAGCAGGAATAGAGAGGGGGGAATCCTGCATTACATTCACACACACACACACAGAGAGACACACACCCACCCAGTACAACACACTCGCTGGAGGACCCCCCCACCCCACACACACACACACACACCCCGCGTCCCTCCCTCTCTTCCTCTTCCACACTCTCTGAGCCGCCACCATGTCGTCCGCCGCGGTCGCCTCCACCCGGAGACAGTCGTGTTACCTGTGCGACTTGCCCCGCATGCCGTGGGCGATGATCTGGGACTTCACTGAGCCCGTGTGCCGAGGATGCGTCAACTACGAGGGAGCGGACCGCATCGAGTTCGTGATCGACACCGCCCGCCAACTGAAGCGGGCGCACGGCTTCCAGGAGGGCCGCTCTCCCGGGCCGGCCGCCGGCAAAGCCACGCTGGCCAAAGACAGCGGCTCGCCGCAGCTGGTGCACCCAGCGGACGGCTGCTCGTCCAGGCCGCCGCAGCCTCTGGACCGCTACCCCCTGGCCTCGGACCGGCCTCCCCCTCGCCTGGAGTTCCCGCCGGCCCGCCAGAACGGCACCAGCGCCCTGCTCAACGGCTACTCGAAAGCGGACGAGCCGCCCGAGCTGAACCGCCAGAGCCCCAACTCGCGGAGGGCGCACGGGGCGCCGCCTCCTCCCAACCTGGTGCCCATGGTGAACGGCAGCTCGCACCCCCTGGCGCCCCCTCCCCTGCCGCCCAGCTCGCAGCCGCACGGCATCAACGGGCGCCTCCTGGATGGAAACAAGCGGCCGGGCGGCGGCTCCTCGGCCGCGGAACACGAGTCGGCCAAGGACAGCAAACACCGGGCTGACGAGCTGGCCGACAGCCTCAAGTGCCGGGGGGAGGAGTGGGCCGGCAAGCCCAAGACGGTGAAGGAGACGCTGATGAGCCTGGCCGGACACCCGCCTTACGACGTGAGGTTCAAGAAGGAGCACTCGCTGCAGCACGGCCGGGTGCTGGCTTTCGAGGCCACGGCGGCGGCGGCAGCAGCAGCAGCGGCGGCAGCGGCCAAATCAGGTATGCACCCGAATGGAAGTTTGTGCAGAAGCTGCCTGGCTCTGCAAATGTCTTTTCTGCAAAGTGTGACTGGAGTAAACGGGGCAGCTGAGGCTGCATTGCATGCAAAATGGGAACTATCTGTGGGTGCAAGAAGTGGGTTAATGTAAGGTGAAGGTTAGGCTCAGGAATGTGTGTGTGTGTGTGTGTTTGGAGGGGGGAGGGGCGGTGTTACCGTTTCCTTGACTTAAAAACGATGTATAGTAAAAGGAAGAGGCCGCTCGGCCCGTCAGGCCTGTGACCGCACCAGCGTGCCACTTCCAGGAAGTGACATTGACTGCAGTGAGAGCCAGTTGTTTTTTTTAAAATCTATACTTGCTGTTATTATACTTGTTATCAAACAGCTTTTAATGTAACGTCCCCTCATGCCAACCCTCCCCTCCCTCCCTCATCCTTCACCAGGTACCCGAGGAGGTCGCAAGAGGAAAGCGTCACCCGAGCCAGAAATGGAAGGGACCGGGCCACCCCTCTGCAGCAAGGTCAACGGAGAGGGGCAGCCGTGGCCCCTGATGCCAACCGACGGCCTGAAAATGACGGCAGTGCCCTATGCCCCTTCGCCGTCTCCCCACTCGACACCGGCCGGACGCCGGACAGAATGGACAGTCCTCCCATGGCCGCACTGATCCTGGTTGCGGACAACGCGGGCAGTGTGCACTCACCAAAGGAAGCTGGACAGGTCCACTCAACCACCCGACGCAACAGCAGCAGCCCCCTGTCGCCATCGTCCCTGAGCCAGAGGCGAATGGTCCACCGGGACACCTCGGCATCATCGGGAGGCAACCCTCACCCGGGCATAGAACCAGTGCATCCGCCAAACATTCCAGACTCCTCGGTGCCCAGCAGTGTGCCACTCTGCTGTACGATATGCCACGAACGCTTGGAGGACACCCACTTCGTGCAGTGCCCATCGGTGCCCTCGCACAAATTCTGCTTCCCCTGCTCCAGGGAGAGTATCAAGCAACAGGGGGCCACAGGCGAGGTATACTGCCCCAGCGGTGAGAAGTGCCCACTGGTCGGCTCCAATGTGCCCTGGGCTTTCATGCAAGGAGAGATTACCACCATCCTGGCAGGGGATGTTAAAGTAAAAAAGGAGAGAGACCCATGATTCGTTTGTGTGTTTGTGTTTTTTAAAAAAAAAAGAAAGACACTCTTGAAACCAACTTCCCCCACCCCCCAAAAAAAACTGATTAATTGTATATACTCAACACTTAAACATGGCTGTACAATTTTGATTTTCAATACATTGTGTTTCTATATTTTTTGAAGATTAAGAAGGTATGTACTCATGATCGTTTTTTTTCTCCTCTCTGATGTAAATCGTTATTATACATTATGGAAAAATCTTTCTGTACTGGCATTTTCTTGGTGACAGTAACTGTTTAATGTAGACTGTGACTAACATTGCTTTCAGAGCACTTGGCAAAAAAAAACTGAATGCTTCTAGTTGTACCTGTATGCACTTGTTAAAATTGCCAAATACAGTTTTCTGGCATTTTATTAATACCTTGTTAGTCTGTGATTACTTCTTCCTCGTAATGAGTAAGGTTTGAGTGGCGAGGGTGTACAGTGACAAGTATTTGTGAGCGCTGTGATGTCACCCGGTACTGTAGGGCGTGGTTACACATAAAATGGAAAACTGCTATGGTTTGACCTTGAAAACTGCAGACGTTTCTGTTTTACTGAGTAGCACAGTGCAAGGCAGCATGCATGTACTTTGACTTTAGTAGCATGACTCTTATTGTCTAGCTATTGGATTTTGTTCTTTAGACTGACTGTAGCAACTACTCAGGAAGTGCCAGAATTGCCTAAGGTCGGTCTCGCTCTCACTCACACACAGCCTGGGTTGGGTGGAGTAAATCTGTAAATTCTCTCCCCCCCCCCCCCCCCCCCCCCCAGGCTATTCTACTTGCTTGGCGTAATTCAGTGTTTAGATTTTGGCAGGCATTTTTAACAAAGCCTCTATTATCACTGTGCCAGGACCCAGCTGAGAATGACTTTGAACACTTGTACTTGCCAGACAGAATACTGCCACAAAAGGCGAGGTTCTTTACTGCTAATATGTATAGTGACCGTTGACAAACATGAGGAATGGGGGATTAAAAGTATCAATAAGCCACGAAGCTCATCAACTGTGCAAAACTGACTTTTGAACTTGGCTAACGTAAGCAAATCCTTTAGCAGAAAGAAGACAAATTTGACCCCTTTTCAGATGGCTCAGTGGGGAAAGGCTGTACCACTTTCGAAGAGATCTGTTTTTAGAAAAAAAATGGTGCACTCTGCATGTTTTGCTGCATCACTGTACTTCGGGGATAGAGGGGAGGGGGAACTTGCAGCATCAGCAGTAGGGTAGAGTCATGTGACTTCTCTTGACATACAAGACAGATCTCCGATGTACGCTCATAGTTTTTAAATCTGCTTGATCAGTGTCTGCTGAAACATGATGGGAGAAAGATGATTAACTGTCACAATAGGAAAAATGTTTTAAACTATCCCTTTTTCCCACCATCTTGCTGCTTCCCTAGATTTCTGGATATGGCCTTTTTTTATATGATGTAGGCAATTTAATGAAATATTAAAACGGAGATTCAGTCCAATCCCCTTAATGTGCCCAAGTGAAGCTTACAAAACAAATACTGGCCCCAATTTTCAAAATTGCCCAAAGGAAGTTGGATCATGGTGAAGGCACTAGTTGGTGCTGTATTTCTGTGAAACCCAAAGGGGTTTCTGAGCTCTCTCTCTCTTTCCATTCCCCCTGCCCCCACGCAGAATGGCACAGAAAACAAAATCTCATACAAAGTAAAGCTGGTGATTTTGCCACATGATGCCACAGTTACTCGCCCTTTTCTTCCTGATTCTCAGCTGCAGACATGGAAGCATTCAGCACTTCTTAACAAAAAGAAACACTTGATCAGATGACAGCTCCTGGAATCCCTGAGTCACTCAGATGCTTTTTGTTCTGGTACACCATGTGCTAGCCGCCTCCCTGTCACACACTCTCACCATGCCAGTTCAATGCAGACTGAAAGATTAATTATAGTCGACCCAGATCCTTTCGATAAAGACAATTGAGATATGGGGGGGTGGGGAGATAAAGAGGAATGCCACTGTAATATTGTACAGCCAACCTATTAAAACCCCATGTATATTTTCAAATCGCAATTCAGTGTTTGTTTATTCAAGTTTTTTAAGCTTGGAACAATGGATATTTAAAATTTCTTGCCTCGTTCACTTTTTTGTTTTAAAATACAGACGTTTTGTGGTATTCGTGAGAGTCAGACAATAATTAGGCATCAGTGCTAAATCAGAGACTTGTATGTGAACAGCTTGAAGTCCTACCGATTTTAATTTTAAAAAAAAGATCCTACCAATTTCCTTTTGCTAAGGAATTAAATACTTCAAGGTCTTTGGCCTGCTTGAATTGTAAAGTAGCAGGTTGGGTAACCCATTGTGTGAGTCTGATACCACCACTTCCCTAATGTTCTCCATATTCACCACGTTGCAATAACGCCATGATTAGTGTTATCATATGTTCAACGGTCACTCCTTTCACAGCAGCTTTCTGACAGGCTGGTTTAAGATCAGCTACAACTGATCAAAAGACACTTGCTCTTGTTGTTTACTCCATTGAGAGCTGACCATTAAGTCTTCATAGTGCTGATTCCCGATATATGATGTAGCAGAAATGGCACACTTTTTTTTGCTCTATTTGTGTGAGGCAGAACCTACCTGACCCCCACTGCAGCTGTAGTAAGGTAGCTGGGAAATGCAGCAGGAAAGCTGTAGTGTTTAACATGGCTGCTCAGTTCAATGAGAGGTGCATACATGACGCACACTTTTGTTTCTTCAAGATTGCATTTACTGCCCCTCTCCCCTAGACAGTAGCAGTGTATATGTAAGACAATGAAGTCTGTAATTGGGGAGGCATTTAGGACATTATGGCATGTTTTGCAATACCAGCCTATAGGTTGACTGACTTATGTAGTGCAGTCAGATGGCTGTGCTGTTAGTAATCTCAACCATGGCTTTAGATTGCCTGGGTTACTGAACAGGGACAGAGGAACAGGAGGTGGCCATTCGGCCCCTTGAACCTGCTCTACCATTCGATCAGAGATCTGTACCTCAACTCCATCTACTAATTTGCTCCACATTGCTTGCTACCCATATCCAACAACCATATATCCAACTCTGTCCTGACATCCCCCCCCCCCACAACAGGCATCTGCAGTCTTGGGAGGGGCAACTGAATTTTAGTACAATCATGCAAGCCCGAGCAAGCAGTGTGTGAAATCAATTTAATCACAATAGCATAGCAGATTTACTGAATCATTTCCTGAATTAAAATGCTTAAGTTGCCCTCTAATCATTCTTGGATCATCGCTGCTTCTTTAATGTCACAGTCATTTGACCAGCCAGTTCCTTCGTTATTTGGATTTCATGGCATAATTGATTATTCTCCATGTACTGTGACCAGTCCGAAATGAGGGAGCAGTCGGTGATTATTATTACTGGGATTATTGTCTAGGTGTAGATTCATGTCTTGCTGTTGCTTTCGAGGGGCTCTGGACTGTTTTAGTGCTTGATTCTTTACAAAAAGACTCATCTCACGACCTGGAAATCACTATCTGAAAGGATGGTAGAATTACAAGGAACTTTCAAAAATAAATTGGATGAATACTTGAAAATGAGGGGTGAATTACAGGCCTTAAGGAAAGAGCAAGGGAGTGGAATTAATTGGATAGCATTTAAAGAGGTGCGTGGTGGGCGGGTTGGCCTCTGCATTGTTGACAGACTTGGGCAGAGTAAACAATGGGCAGGTCAATCCATCTGGACATACTGTTACCTGGTACAAGCACCCTCTTCCCACATAAACTCACTTTATATACATACGGTGTATCAAATTCCAACTGAAACGTCGTCGTCGTCCCCAATCCCCCTCCCCATTTTCAGCCGAGGATGATGTTGATGTGCTGAAGTATTTGACAATTGTGGAGCTGGAAAGTTGGGCTGATCACCATTGCCACCCAGGAATGCCATTCACCACGATTTGCACCACCAACAACCAGGAATGCCACTTCCCAGGATTTACGATCAATCCAGAATTGTTCATGGGAGCGGAGTAGGGCTGCAGCAGGCGAGGGTGCCTGGCAGCACATTGTCCCCAGAGGGGGAAGATTCTGAATGCAGCTGCTCAGTCACCCATTGACGCTGAAAAAACAAGAATGTATTTTAACTTGTGCTATTCCCAAGTGACTCCCGTGTTTCCAAACGCTTGTCCCTTTACTGAGATCTGACAAGATCTCTCTCCCCCCCCCCCCCCCCTCCCTATTAGCCACACGTCTTCCTGATATTCGACAACCCCACGTTGAATGGGAAATCAAGGACTAGACAATGATGGCGTGTAAGACCCTCACGTAACGCTTGGCTTGGGTGAAATTGCAGATACTTTTTTTAAACCGCACTTTGGCAGGTGTAGGCTTATTTTTCACCTTGCTGTTTGCAAAGTTTCTTTCTGTCTACCTCCCCCTGCGTTGTTTATTTTGATGAAACTTCATGTCAACCGTAAGACCAAACAAAGGCCCCGTCGGGGACCGCTGGTGCAAGAGTTTGAATCGGAGAGTGAGACTTGCAAGAGGGCAGGACACCGAGAGGAGGGCCCGCGTGAGAGCAGTCGGGGCGTGTTGTGTTTTGGAAAATCGAAGTGTTTATCTTCACTGCACCTTCACCTGAGACAGAAATTGTGTTTTCACTCTGACACCGACCGATAGACAATTCCTGGGCTTTAACAGTCGAAGCATTCAAAAAGGGCGTTACACATGCTGGCTGAACAGGAAGAATGTGCAGGGTTAGGGGGACGGTGAGGGGCCCGTGCAGACCCAATGGGCCCAATGGCATCCTCCACTCTGTAACAATTCAGTGAAAAGTAGCAACTTTCTTCCTGTGAACTCCAGCATTGATCAGACGCGCGACAATTTCCTCACCAAGACCCAGGCTTGAGTGAAAGGTGATGTGCACCATTCCACTCTGAAACATTGGCAAGTCCAAACCGGCTGCTTGTCCCAGCTGAGCATACAAACTCCAGCCAGAGACTTCAAATAGGTGCAAATTAGCAGACCTAAATCACAACTGTGGAGGGTGCATTTTCACCTCCAGCAGCCGGCAAATTCGGTGTGGGGAGGGAGGGGGCTTTGTTTTGAGTTTGAGTTGATGTCGTGACTGAAACAGTCAAAACGCCTTGGGTGTGTTTTTGAATGAACAGCGGAACTGATAGAAACTCGTCAAAGCCCCGAGGCTGAGTGTGTGTGTGTGCATACGACACCAACACGTTATAATACACAGCTTCGGGGATGCGGAAGAGAGCAAGTTCCTGCATGAAAAGAGAATTGGAAAACCAGCTGTCCCTTGCCAAGGTATGTGGGCATGTCTTGAGGAGTTAGTTTATTTATCCTTCGTGCTTTGGAGATGTGAATTTCCTCTGGAACTTTGGCAGACAAAAACCCCATCCGCCTGGCTGTCAACTCCCAGTTAATAACCGTCTCCTTACCGTACAGCAGCACCTACATGAATAAAGCACTTCATTGGCTGGGGTTATGAAAGGCGCCACAATAATGCATTTTTTTATTTTAGAAGGAAATTTCAAAATTCTCGTGTATTTTCCCTCTATATTAAAACCGATTCCAGGGAACATCCCAGTATTTTGACATCACACCACTTACTGGATGAACACTGCTCCCATGGTTCCATCACTAAAACTTCAAATGGCACTAAAGTCCACCCACACAAGTGTTGCACATTTACCATGATGTTACTACATACAATAATAAAACGATGCATTGCAGGAGGGGGCTATCCTGGCCAACACATCTGTGTTGGCTCTTTGGTTTTTCACTCCATTGCTTCGCTTTTCCCGACAGCCTTGCAGTTTTTTTTCACCTTTTCGAGCATTGATCCCATTTCCTTTTGAAAGTTACTATTAAATGTGCCTTTCAGGGAGCACCCCCCCCCCTCCCCCTCCCCACACACATACACACGTTCTTTTCTCCAACCATTTAAAAACTAAAATTAAAGGGCAGCACGGTAGCATGGTGGTTAGCACAAATGCTTCACAGCTCCAGGGTCCCAGGTTCGATTCCGGCTGGGTCACTGTCTGTGCGGAGTCTGCACGTCCTCCCCCTGTGTGCGTGGGTTTCCTCCGGGTGCTCCGGTTTCCTCCCACAGTCCAAAGATTAGAATTAGAACAGTACAGCACAGAACAGGCCCTTCGGCCCTCGATGTTGTGCCGAGCAATGATCACCCTACTCAAGCCCACGTATCCACCCTATGCCAGTAACCCAACAACCCCCATTAACCTTATTTTTTTAGGACACTAAGGGCAATTTAGCATGGCCAATCCACCTAACCCGCACATCTTTGGACTGTGCGGGTTAGGTGGATTGGCCAGGCTAAAATTGCCCGTAGTGTCCTAAAAAGTAAGGTTAAGGTTAAGGGGGGAGTTGTTGGGTTACGGGTATAGGGTGGATACGTGGGTTTGAGTAGGGTGATCATGGCTCTGCACAACATCGAGGGCCGAAGGGCCTGTTCTGTGCTGTACTGTTCTATGTTCTATGTTAACTGCTACCCACTCTCCTGCCACTGGAAATACTACCCCCCCCCCCCCCCTTCCTGCATCAAAACCACTCAACACTACCTCCAATGAGAACAACCCCAGCTCTGATCTCGACATAACAGGGTATTCATTCCTGCTTTCCCTGTGAATAACGAAAAGCAAGTCCTCTCTCTCTCTAACACCCCCCCCCCCCCCCCTAACAACAAGAGAGAAAATAATCAGGCCATCAGGAAGTTGAAAGGATAATAATCATTTCTAAAATGCGAGCATGGAAGGCGTGGTTAAATGGTAGCGTGGAGGAATTCCAAATGTCAGCTGCTTTTGGAGCTGGAGGACCAGCGCTAATTTTATTAGTTGACGCAGTGCAACCAGGCAGAAAAACATATGCCCTTGCATTCCGGGACAAGAGATTACTGAGAGGATGGGGGAGGGGGTGGGCTCGATACTAAACAAGGAATAGTAACTAATCTGTCCAGCTGGACAAACTATAATTAGATAAACCACTTGGCTTTGGACAACCATTCATCACCGCAGCTAACACCAAGAAAGGAATTTCTCTTCAGCTGCCGACTCGACTTTTTATTCTTTATATATCTGGAATTCGAGAAGAGGCCGATTGTGAAACAGAAATAATGATCCGTCCCGTTAAATTTCCGTGTGGCTGCCACAGACTGCACTGCCTCATTCCCCGGAGCCACCCTGGCAAAGCAAAGGCTTCTTCCACCAGCTCACATTGGGCAGGGTGGCATCGACACGTCGCAGTTGCCACGGTTACAGGGGATGCGGGGCAGTTTGCATGGCAGGATGATGAAATACAACAAAAAAAAACTGTCCGCCCCCGCCAATGCAAGTTTGTGCAAACGTCAGATCATTATTCCATAATAAAAACATCCCGGGCTCTGCGAGCCACCGCTTTGATCTGAAGGGGAAATGTTTATTTCAGCCACCCACACACACTCACCCCCCCCCCCCCCCATTCTCTAATGTTTGCCACACTGACATTGTAGCACTATTCACCTACCGAGCCCCCCCCCCCCCCCCACCCCACTGGGACATGTATAAACGCAATTTTACCCGGAGAGATGGAATGTAACAAGCGGGGAGACCAATCCTCTTTCTGCCTTTGCATTTTATCCTGTGACCCCTCTGGTTTTCAGAGCTATAAATATTTCTTGAAGTTATGCGTTAGCTCCTTTTTAAATCGGCGATTATGGCCCAACTCGAAAAGGGAAAATAAAGCCCCCTGCTGCAAGCAACATCGGCCGGTAGGCTAGCCAGCATTCTTTTCAGTTGCTTATGTACAGGTTGTTCCTGTTATAATATCCCTCTCGCCATTTAACCTCGAGGAGCCTTTCCTCTCGACATGTGGTATTTGCTGAGAAAGTCCTTTTAGAACCCTCACAAATCGCTTAAAGGCAGGTTACACTTGGGTATGCATCAGTAGCTAGCACTGCCTTGCTGCCTCATTGAGCATGAGTTTAATCTTAAAGCAGCAACAAAAGCTGCGATTGTATTTTCCAATGCAACACATCTTTCTCTAAACCTTCAAGTTAGATTGCTTAGAGCAAAAATAATCGTTCCCCTCCTTCAGTTTACTGAATTCATCTGGAACATTGAGGCAAGGCGGTTGGATAATGGAACCTAAAATGAGGCCATTCGGCCCATGCAGTGTGTCCTGTCATTTAATTTTTAAAAAAATTTAGAGCATTAATTGAAAATTATTTTTTTCAATTAAGGGGCAATTTAGTGTGGCCAACTCTGCACATCTTTGGGTTGTGGGGGTGAGTCCCACGCAGACATGGGAAGAATGTGCAAACTCCACACGGACGGTGACTCGGGGCCGGGATCGAACCCGGGTCCTCGCCGCCGTGAGGCAGCAGTGCTAAGCACTGTGTGGCCGTGCCGCCCTTTTCTGCCATTTGATGAGATCATGGCTTATTTGCATCTTCAAACTCAACCAGTATCCTTGTTTCTGCATTCCTTAATAACCTCACCCAAAAAACCTAGCTATTTCTGCTTTGAAATGTTCAATTCATCCGCAGCCTTTTTTTTTGTGGGGAGGTGGGGTGCTGCGGGGAGAGGGTTCCAGATTTCCACTCGTCTTTCTTTGTGTGAAGAAAGTATGAAGTGCCCTTGCTCTGTCTGAACTGCCCTTCCATGGGAACTAGTTTCTTTCTGTCTACCCCATCAAATCCTTTCATCATCTTAAACATCTCAACTAGATCACCCCTCAGTTTTCTGTACCCATGGGAAGGCCCGTCTCATGCTGGTTAAAGCTGCAGGAGAAGTGGTCTATCAAACACCGCAGTCCAAGAAACAGGACATTGAACAGCCAATAATGGAAGGAAGCAAAATGGGATCATCTAATGAATGAAGTGGTACAAATCAGTAACATTGCCTTCCCAGAGATATACATATACAGTAAAAGTCAATTAACCATCATATTAGTCTCCTCTGTCCAATTTATCAATTAAAGATATTTGCATTTTATCTCCCATTGACATTGGTGGAGAGGAGTTTGCATTGGCCCCTTGATTTCACAAATTATCATAGATAGATTGATAGAGATGGAGGGCTATTGCTAAAAGATTGAGGTATAGAGAGAGATATTGTTAATAGAGGCTTTATTGGAAATAGAATGATTTTTAAAAAAAATTAGAGTACCCAATTATATTTTTCCAATTAAGGGGCAGTTTAGCATGACCAATCCAACTACCCTGCACATCTTTGGGTTGTGGGAGCGAAACACACACAAACACGGGGAGAATGTGCAAACTCCACACGGACAGAGACCCAGAGCCGGGATCGAACCAGGGACCTTGGCGGCGTGAGGCAACAGGGCTAACGACTTGGCAACTGTGCCGCCCTGGAAATAGATTGATATTGATGGAAAGACAGATATTGTTAGTAGATTGGTATGGGTGCAGATATATTGTAAAGGCAGTGAAATTGATAGCAGAAGATAAGATCAACAGATTTATGTTGTTGTAAACATGGGGATTATTAATGGGTACTATAGGTGAAAAGAGAACCAACTTCTTCTCAGATTCTCTGCTCTGCCCTAGGCCTGAACTTATGTTTTTCTTGTTTCTCCACTGCCTCCTCGGGAGCCCTCTCCAAACTCATCGCATCCATGGGACATGTCTCCTGATGTCTTGACCCAATTCCCATTAAACTATTGACCACCCAACTGCCCTCCCCTGTTGCTGATATTGGAAACAATTTTTTTTTTTTTAGAACTATACAGCACAGAACAGGCCCTTCGGCCCTCGATGTTGTGCCAAGCAATGATCACCCTACTCAAGCCCACGTATCCACCCTATACCAGTAACCCAACAACCCCCATTAACCTTATTTTTTAGGACACTAAGGGCAATTTAGCCTGGCCAATCCACCTAACCCGCACATCTTTGGACTGTGGGAGGAAACCGGAGCACCCGGAGGAAACCCACGCACACATGGGGAGGACGTGCAGACTCCGCACAGACAGTGACCCAGCCGGGAATCGAACCTGGGACCCTGGAGCTGTGAAGCATTTATGCTAACCGCCATGCTACCGTGCTGCCCCTCTCTACAGGCACTCTCTCCCGCTTTGTAAAATCACCCCTCCCCTAAAGAAAACGCTTTTCAACCCGCCTTTCCTCTCCAAAGGTTTTGAAGATGCTTCCGGTTTTCAGAGCCCTGCCCAACTCTCTATGTTTAAATCCCCTCATCAGGTTTTTGCTTCTATCATAATATCAAAATGGCTGTTATCAAAGTCACCACTTACATCCTATGTGACTGTGACAAAGATAAACTCCCCCGCATTGACCTTTGACCTTCCAGCAGCCTTTGACGTGGTTGACTACACTGTCCTTGCCCAGTGCCCCTCCACTGTTGTCCAGCTGGGTGGGGATTCACTTGCCTGCTTCCATTCTTATCCATCTTGGCATAACCAGAGAATCACCTGCCACGGATTCTCTTCTTGGTCCCTCACCCTGGCATTCATCTGATGAAAGATTGTCAACCTGAACCGTTAACTCCATTTTACTGTTTACAGATGATACCTGATCTGCTGAGTATTTCCAACAATTGGTGCTTTTACTGTTTATGCCAACATACAAGTCAACCTTTGAAGCCTGGAAAAACCCCTCCAAAAATGGTGTTTGACTTATACACTGAGTATAAAAGCCAGTTTGGTGGGCAGCACGGTGGCAAAGTGGTTGGCACTGCTGCCTGATGGCGCCGAGGTCCCAGGTTAAATCCCGGGTCACTGTGACTGTGGAGTTTGCACATTCCTCCCGTGATTGCATGGGTTTCGTCCCAACAACCCAAAGATGTGCAGGGTAGGTGGATTGGCCACGCTAAATAGCCCCTTAATTGGAAAAAATGAATTGGGTACTCTAAATTTGTAAAAGAAAAGCCAGTTTGAAATGTTATTGGCATCCGAGGCAGAGTGGGTACATCTTAAGCTCCCACTCATCTTCACAACACAGCCCATATATAGCCTGTTTGATCCCTTGTGCCCAGCTATAAGGTAAGTGCATTTATGGGGTGAAAAATTGAGCTGAGCACAGCACATTGTGGCTGAAAAAGATACGCCACGTATGTGTAAAAAACATGATTGTTGGGGCTGAGAAATGGGGTTACCTTACACACTAGATTGGCTTATACACTGCAATCTACAATATTTTGCTTTAGTTTTCTGCAAAATAGATTGGATTAGATGGAAAGAGGGGTATGGCACGCATTGGCATAAATGAACAGAGATGTTAATTACAGGACAAAAACAACCTATTTGGCCAACATGTCCATGTCAGCGTTTGTCTTGCGCATGAGTCTCCTTCCCAACTACATCTAACCCTATCCACCTATCCCACTATTCCGTTCTCCCTCATGTGTTTATCTAGCTTCCCCTTGAATGTATCAATGATATTAACTTTAACGTTTGCTGGTGAATTCCTTATTGGCTTTAATAGCAGCTATCTTACATTCATCGTCCTTCTTTTGGTCTTATCTGCAAGTGAAAATGTCTACATCTACCCGATTAAACCACTTCATCATCCTGAAGATTTCTATCTGGTCACAGACAGAGAAAAATACCCCAATTTTTTGATAGGCATGACCTCAAGGAACTGTATTTTTACTGCAAATTTTTTTTGCACCTTCTCTGGTGTCTATATTTATTTCTAATAAGGCGATCAGAACTATTCACAGTATGCCAAGTGTGGTTTAATCGTCTGTCCAAGTTTCACATAACCATACTGCTTTTGAATACCAACCCTCTGGAATGCTTTCTCTGCACTCATTAACCTTTGTCACTACTTTTAGTGATCTGTATATCTGTCCCCCTCAATCACTGTATTTGGTTGCCTCATTTCGACTCAGTAACCAATTAGTCTATAGCTTCTTTATTGTTTAAATTTCATATTACCTTTTGTCATCATCTCCTTTGTTGTCCATGTATTTAGCGTTTGCCTTTTTCTTTTGTTTTAATGTTGCCTTTATTTCTGGCATGCTATTACTGGTTTGTTTGTTCTTGTTTTTTACTGGGAGATATTTACCCTGGGTAATATTGACCACCGATTTAAATGTTTCACACTGCTGTTCTATTTCTTTGCTTGTCAATACATTTTCCCACTTTATTTTTCCCTCAATCACTTAAAATGAGCTTTTTGTCAATTTATTACTTTGGTCTTTTCCTTACTGATGTCCTGCTTAATCTTTATCCTCAACCTTATAATGTGCGATGGCTATAGCCTCAAGAGACGTCCTCAAAGTATCCCTGAAGTGGTCAAACGTCCCCACTAACTCATGGCAGACCCTAACCTGAGACCAGGGGAGGGCACGGAACAATGTAGAGACTTTATTGGGAATGCACAGAGGTGAAGTCAAGGCATCGGAAGAGGAGCACAAACCTCCACACAAATTGCCCATCCACCCCCCCCCCCCCCCGCTCCCCCCCCCCCCCCCCCCCAAAGCACCACCTGCCCTGCATGTGGGAGAGTCTGCAGATCACACATTCGACTCAACAGCCATCATCGAACTGGAGTGACAGCAAGTCACTCTCAATCTCGAGGGACTAAGAAGAAAAAGCCTTGATGTTCTCCTAAACTCTTCT
This sequence comes from Scyliorhinus canicula, assembly GCF_902713615.1. NCBI lineage: Eukaryota > Metazoa > Chordata > Chondrichthyes > Carcharhiniformes > Scyliorhinidae > Scyliorhinus > Scyliorhinus canicula. The sequence continues at coordinate 181,254,570 of NC_052151.1, forward strand.
TACCTTTCTGGTTCATCACACATTACTAGATCCAGCAGCCACTCCCCCTTAAGTTAGGAAAAGACTGTGACAAGGGACTGAAACGTCGCCAACAGCTGATGGAACTAAGCAGGCTCATTAGTCATCTTGTGTCAACAATGTGTAAAAACAAAACTTGCATTTTGAAAGCATCTTTCACATCCCAAAATGCTTTACAGCCAATGGCACCCTTTTGAAACACAGCCATTGTTGTAATGGAGGGATTGTGGCAGCCAATTTACTGATAGCACGCTCCCATAAACAGCAATATGATAATGGGCAGATCATCTGTTTCGGTGGTGTTGGTGAGGGGGAGAGCTAGTCGGGCACCAGAAATAACTCCCCCTTGCTGTTCTTTGACGTACTGCAAGGTTTTTTTTTACATCGACCTGAGAGGACAGAGGGGCCTCGGTTGTGGAAATACAAAGCTGGTGTGTCAGCCTAGATTATGTACTTGGGTCTTGAACTCAAATTCCACTCTCAGAGGCACTGAACCACAAGCTGACTACTTGTTAAGCGTCTGTTTTTCCTCTTACTGTTGGATCATCCAGGGATGTCCGCATTATCTTAGCCCACTTTGGGGAGGGCAGCGTGTGAAGGACCTTGGAAATGATCAGGGGTTAAAAAAAAGCCACCTTCCTGACAGTTCTTGAAATCTCAACTCCATGGCCATGTGCGGTTCATTCCATAGAATTAGCTGCTGCTATTTTTAGGCAGTTGATATCACTGTTGTTTCGAGACCTGGTACATGATGGAGGGTGTGCTGTGGGGAAGAAGGTGTGTGTGTGTACCTGAGCTGTGAGCATGAAAACCATCAGCAGCTTGCTGGCCAGCAGCAGAGTAAAACCATCGCTAAAAGTCATGACCTACAAAGAGGCTTGAATCAGCTTCTGTAACGTCTCTGCTTTCATCTCGGATTCTGGGAGTTTCTCTCTCTCTCTCATGCGTGGCTCGAAGTCTGTAAAATGGAAATTAGGACGACGGCTCCACTGGGAGATGAGAGCGAGATTGTTTGTGCGCTGAATGATGTGCCTATGTGAGCTGTTGGCTGCCTGCCAAGGGCTGAGAGAGGCCCCTTTAGTCTAACAGGAAGGGCTTTGTGGAGTCATTATTTATGGTATGCAATGCTAGCATCAGCTGATGGGACGCATTGATTAAGGTGACTAGCAAATAACAGTTAAGCATTTCAGCCCTGCTTCCCCAGCTAGCCTCTCAGGCAGTTATTCAGCAGGATCTGTGACAAGACTTCTACAGTTCTAGCTGCCATTGACATCACTTGTGCAAGGGAACACATGCTCCCCCCCCCCCGCCTGTCGATGCAGTGCTTGCCTTTTGTCACAGGAGCTTGCAGGCAGAGCAGCCTGTCTGGTGATTCACCAGGGATTAAAGAAACACCGGGCTGTTTTTCCCCACACAGCCCAGTGTAGCTTCCTCTCGCAGCCTTCACCCAGGTCACAAAGGGAAGCTACATTCCCCACCCCCTCCCCTGACTGTCTCAAACTGCAGGGCAGTGCTGCCACACACACCACTCCATTCATCAAGCACAAGAGTTTGTGAGATTGTTGGAAGGGGAGGGGAGGGGAGAAGGTGCCAACAGAAGAAATAAACATTCAAACAATGTCCTTGACTGAAGGTTTCAGACCGTCTCTGCCAGCCCAGGATTGCAAACTCCGGCTGGACGACACTCCCTCGAGGTTTCACCCCCACGACTGACCTCCAGCACCCCCCCCCCCCCCCCTCCCCAACTCCAATCCGGTCAAGGAAACACATGCTCAAACAAAACGTTGAATAAAAAAACACAACAAAAACTTGGTCTTAACCCCCCCCACCCACCACACACACAAATGATTTTCCTGCCCGTTTTCTTTGGTATCAGAATTAAGTGGCTCTGGCAGATTAATTATGAGTCCCTAGCCTAGAGGCTCCAGGACAGTCCTGGAGGGTTGGTAACCCATGCAGTTAGGCACAAGGATGCCATCAACAGTGGTGTGTTGGAAATAACATGGAGTTGGGATGTAAAGAGGGCTGTGGAAACTTGACTGTGCAGGCAATGGGTTACTGAGGTTAGACTTTGTTTGCTCTCTCTCTCTCTCACACACACACACACACTCAGTTGGGCACTCAGCCACGATTGCTAAAGAATGTGGGCTGGCGTGAGCTCATTGTTGCTAGCATGTAAGCACATCTAGAATATTCCGTGCTCAAGCCTGTTCCGAATTAGTCAACTACAAGAATCGACTGACACAGACTGGAAGAGAGGCTGTTTAAGGGTTCATTGAAGGAGTTCAAAACGTCAGCTAGATATATGTTTTCTCTCTTCTCAATTCTATTTTTTAACTCACTGTAGCAATCTCTCAGGGACTGTTTGGAAAAAAGAATGTATTTGTAGTGTCAAGTTATTCTCACTTCCTAATCTGAACTGTCCATTTGAAGAGAAACTGCCACATGAGTCACTAACCCCCTATATTGTTATTTATGGTTTAAAAACTGCGCATTTGCCTCTTGACATATTTGGCAATGGGAGTGATTCAGTTTGCAGTCCGTTTGAAACCCAGTTTCCCTGTTTTTGCTGAGTTACAGCTGTATTTCACCAAGAAAACCACCACAACTGCTTTTAACCACTTCCTTTCTTGCACAAACTAGTTGTGTCACAAAGCTTAGAGAGAAAGAGAGAGAGAAATACGCAAAGCTTGTTTTTTTTTACAATACTTCTTAATAGCCAAGAAGGAGATGGTGACAGAAAAGGTCATTTACTCAGTGCCATTTGAAACCGAGTCTCTCAACTGGCAGCATTCACTGTGTACATTTATGTCATTTATAAATGAACTAAACCAGCCAGCACGGCCAAAGCACACAGGAGAGGGAGGACAAGGTTACACTATAAACAAAACTCCTGTACCAGGTGCTTTTGTCTGTGTTTGTTCGTGACACAGGGCATCAGATAAGCTCATTAGAACATAGAAACCATAGAACCCCCGACAGTGCAGAATGAGGCCGTTCGGCCCATCGAGTCTGCACCGACCCTCTGAAAGAGCACTGTAACTACCAGGCCCACTCGCCCTTCCTAAACTTGTAACTCCAGCTGACATGCACATCCCTGGATATCGAGGGGGAGGAAACCGGAGTACACTGACGAAACCCACGTGGACACGGGGAGAACGTACAAACTCCACACAGACAGTCACCCAAGCCAGGAATTGAACCCGGGTCCCTGGGGCTGTGAGGCAGCAGTGCTAACCACTGTGCCACCATGCCGTCTACCATGTACCAGCAGGCGCTGGTTTAGCACACTGGGCTAAATCGCTGGCTTTTAAAGCAGACCAAGGCAGGCCAGCAGCACGGTTCGATTCCCGTACCAGCCTCCCCGGACAGGCGCCGGAATGTGGCGACTAGGGGCTTTTCACAGTAACTTCATTGAAGCCTACTCGTGACAATAAGCGATTTTCAATTCATTTCATTTCATACCTTCTCATATTTATGTGACAAAGTGCTATTATTGAGGAACATTCACTTCTCACATCTTCAGCCTGCATTTTCTTTTGTAAAACCTGTGGCAATTGCAATACTTAACTTTCCGCACCAGCTTGGCTTTTAAGTTCTCATCCTTGTTATCAAACCGCCCATTGCCTCAGCCTCCCTACCGCCCATTGCCTCAGCCTCCCTATCCCCTGGTGATCTTTGTGTTTCCCCATTTCTGGCCTCTTGCACAACCCTGAATTTACTCACTTGACTGGCGATAGTCATGCTTCTAGCTGTATGAGGCCCAGAATTCACTCTTTTTACTCATTTTAAAAGGCTGCTTAAAACTCCTTCATTGACTGAGCCTGTGGGATTAGAAACTCACAACCCTGTGTGTGTCAGAGATAGGAGTGCTACCTACTAAATCAGGGCTAACACTGGCTCAGTATAACCTTTACCAGAATTACAACAGGGTCTAGCCCGTACCTCGCTGGCTGTCAAGTGCCTTGGGAAGCCTTGAGGTCATTTAAGACCTTGTAAAAATGCAAGTCTTTGTTTTGCACCTCATGTAAACAGATATTTGGAGGAAAAAACACTGTGGTAGTCGCTTCTGAGGTGAATGTAGTTAGGTATGTGCTGCAACAGTTTTAATACAACAGCTGACTCCTATGATGCCCCAGTTAGGAAAATAAATGTTAATCTGCAGTGATGAAATTGTGCAGTCCGGCCGATTAAACCTAGGGGTTGCCAACCCTCTTGGACTGTCCTGGAGACCCCAGGAATGAATCCCTGGATACTGCTGCAAGTAAAAATGCAGGAGTAGAATTATTAACACTTTAAAAAAAGGAGTGTTTTTCCCATTTGCTTATGCCTGATAGAAGTATTAGATATTGGGCAGCACGGTGGCCTAGTGGTTAGCACTGCTGTCTCACGGCGCTGAGGTCCCAGGTTCGATCCCGGCTCTGGGTCACTGTCCGTGTGGAGTTTGCATATTCTCCCCCATGTTTGCGTGGGTTTTGCCCCCACAACCCAAAGATGTGCAGGGTTAGGTGGATTGGCCACGCTAAATTGCCCCTTAATTGGAAATAATGAATTGGGTACTCTAAATTTAAAAAAAAGAAGTATCAGATACTGTTGGTGGGAGTGGAGGGAATGCTGGCTGACTGGGACAAGTTGAGTAGGCAGGAGGTTAAGCAATGAAACCTCCAGCAATATGTGCTACCAGAGTTGGCAACACTACAGTGGCAACCTTGAGCCTTTATAGACCAGCTGACCAGCCTGTCGCTGAATTTAAGGACCCCCACCATCATTCCGAGACAAAACCCTTCCTCCATGCTCAGGCTGCCCTTTGTGTCGAGAGTTAACCCACCACATTAGGTACCTGTCAAGGGGCGGCACGGTTGCACAGTGGTTAGCACTTCTGCCTCAGCTCCAGGGACCCGGGCTCAATTCCAGCTTCAGGTGACTGTCTGTGTGGAGTCTGCACGTTCTCCCAGTCTCTGCGTGGGTTTCCTCCGGGTGCTCCGGTTTCCTCCCACAGTCCAAAGATGTGCAGGTTAGGTGGATTGGCCATGCTACAAAAGTATTCCATAGTGTTCAAAGATGTGAAGATTAGGTGAGGTTACGGGGACAGGGTGGGGGAGTGGTCATAGGTATGGTGCTCTTTCAGAGGGTTGGTGCAAACCTGAATGACCTACTTCTGCACCGCAGGAATTCTGTGGTTCTTGGAGTTTTGAGTGGTCTTTTCTACTGAGCCTTCCCATCTGCCAAGAGACCCAGCCTTGGTCATGATGCCAGTGCTCTTTTATCAGTTCGCTACTTCAGACACTCTCTTTCACTAAGTTTAAGTTCAAGCATTTCTTTTATACTAACTCCTCAAAGACCCTCCCAACAATGCTACACAGAATGTGCAATATAGAAACAGGCCATTCAGCTCATCTGGCCCATGCCAGTTTTGATGTTCCACATGAGCCTCCTCCCATATTCATTTAACTGTGGCAATTAACTTTCTATTCCTTTCTCCCTCATGTCTTTATATCCAGTTCCCCTTAACTGTGTCTGTGCTTTTCGTCTCAATCACTCCATGTGGTAACAAGTTCCTCATTCTTAGCACTCTCAGGGTGAAGCCGTTTCTCCTGAATTCCTTGCGGCTATCCTCTATTAATAGCAACTCCTTTTGGTCTCCTCCAGTGGAAACATTCTCTCCACGTCCACCTCATTTTAAAGACACCTATCTGAACATCTCTCAGTTATCCCTTTTCTAGGGAAAAGAGCCCCACACTGTTCAGCCTTTCCAATTTGTGCATATTTAGACCATAAAACATAGGACCAGAATTGGGCCATTCAGCCCATCAAGTTTGCTCCACCATTCAATCATGGCTGATATTTTCTCATCCCCACTCTCCTTTAAAAAAAAATAAATTTAGAGTACCCAATTCATTTTTTCCATTTAAGGGGCAATTTAGCGTGGCCAATCCACCCACCCTGCAGATCTTTGGGTTGTGGGTGCGAAACCCACACAAACACGGGGAGAATGTGCAAACTCCACATGGACAGTGACCCAGAGCCGGGATAGAACCTGGGACCTCGGCAACTTGAGGCAGCAATGCTAACCACTTGCCACCGTCCTGCCCCCTACTCTCCTGCCTTCTCCCACTAACCCCTGATTCCCTTATTAATCAAGAACCTATCTATGTCTGCCTTAAAGACACAGTGATTTGGCCTCCACAGCCTTCTGCGGCAAAGAGTTCCACAGATTCACCACCCTCTGGCTGAAGAAATTCCTCCTCATCTCTGTTTTGAAGGATCATCCCTTTAGTCTGAGGCTGTGCTAACACACAAATGGTCTAAATGTATTCTAAACCCAGGTGTTTTTTTCTCCTTCCCTCAGTGTGGTTCATTTTTTCATCCATTTTGGAAAGAACAGAATCCCTAAGCTCAGCATTGCACTTGGGCAGCAGGGTGGCGCAGTGGGTTAGCCCTGTGCCTCACGGCACCAAGGTTCCAGGTTCGATCCTGGCTCTGGGTCACTGTCCGTGTGGAGTTAGGTGGATTGGCCATGCTAAATTACCTCTTCATTGGAAAAAATTAATTGGGTACACAAAATTTATTTAAAAAAAATAAAAAAACTCCGCACTGCACTTGAGTGAGTTGTCCATTAGCCTCTCCACCGTCATTACTTTTTAAAGCTTCGGTCAACTACAATCTAATGTTTCAATTGTAACTTTAGAATTGAACCCTTGCCACAGCAGTGTGGTATGACAAGGCATTTTGTGTGAGACTGCTGATCGGTGATTAATTAGATTTTGTCTTTTGTACCTGGACTAATCTAACGTCCACGCTCAAAACATGGCATTGGTTTAGAAAACTCTTCAACTAAACACAGAAGGAGTGTGCCTTCAGTGTCAAAGAAATAGAAAGACTTGCATTTTCACATTGCCTTTAAGTGGGGTCTGCATTTTCAGCTTTCCAGAGGGGCAAAGTCAGGTACACTTTGATAATTGTGATCCCAGGTGGAGTGCCAGTCTTCTGACACCCCCACGATTCGCTGCTAATTTCAAAGTGGGGGGGGGGGGGGGGGGGGGGGGGGGATGAGCCGGAAACCTGCACACTTCCAATTAACTGGATGTTAAGCTCGTTTAGGAGCTTATTAATGAGCTGGACAGGGACAGAATCAAACTTTCAAAGGTCAGAACTGGAAGAACGGTCTGTGCCTGTCGGGAGGAGAGCTTGAGGCCATTATTTAATGTTTTATTTAATATCTTGAGACAAAAGTGGGGGAAGTCATGCTGAGGTGCTCCTGCAGTGCCTCAAAGTTCTCATCACCTGAGCAGTAGATTAAGCGCCTGATGGTTGAGCGTTTTGGATCTTCTTTGTTCCATTCTGCAAGGCCACATCAAGCCCAGTTGTGACTGTCATCTGCCTTTGACAATCGCTCCTGAGCCAATTCCTACCTCCAGGGTAGTGCCTACTGCCATACAAATTGGATGCCATACTCACCTCCAGCCCAGGGTCAGCGCTGCTGGCTCACGGTTCAATCCCGGCCCCGGGTCATTGTCCGTGTGAAGTTCGCACATTCTCCCCATGTCTGCATGGGTCTCACCCCCACAACCCAAAGATATGCAGTGTCGGTGAATTGGCCATGCTAAATTGCCCCTTAATTGGAAAAAATAAACTCACCTCCAGCCCAATGACCTCCTTTGCATACTGAGAAAGTATCGCGTATGTCACAGTGATGTGACGCTCAGCCGAGACCCAAAAATGATCCAGGTGTTGGGTTCCTGACTCCTGATTGAAAATACTACCCAGGATGCCCCAGAGCACTCGACAGCCAATTAAGTACTTTTTGAAGTGTAGGAAATGCGTCGGCTAAGTTTTGCCCACAGTAAGATCCCATAAGCAGCAATGAGATAAACACCAAAGAATCTGTTATAGAGATGTTGGCTGAAGGATAAATACTGGCCTGGACACGAGGGAGAACACTGCTGTGGTTCTTCAAAATATTGCCAATGGATCTTTAACGTTGAACTGAAAAGGTAAGTAGGGCTTTTGTGAGAGCCATGAAGAAGAATCTAACATGAGTTTGGAGAGTCAAACAGAAAGTAACTTAATTTACAAAATATGTACAGAGTACCAACAGTTCATAGCTAGTTCCCTTTCTAGCACCGGCCAGTTCTATTTATACAGCTGCTCTGCTAATGATTGCCCCCTCCACCACATTGGGGAGCTCATATTCCTCAAGAAATATTGGGTAACCAAACCTGCTCCAGGACCTGGTGATGCTCGCCATTAACAGGTCCAGGCAGCGGGCGATCGAGGGAGGGGGTCATCCAACCGGACTGCCTGTCCCTCTTCCGCGGCCTGATGTCCCTGGAGAGGGAGCATGCGGTGTCCATGGGCACTCTTGAGGCCTGCCGTGCCCGCTGGGCACCCCAGGGGTTGGATTGCTTTATCGCCCCTTCTTTTCATATTATGGTTTGATGTTGGTAAATTTCCATTGTGCTTTGATATGTTTGGGCAGTGCCCCTACCAGAAGCAGCCCCTTTTTATTTGTTCCTGAGTTAATTTCTGTTATTCTATTAAGTTACACTTCATGATGTAACCAATTCTCCTCAGCCAATAGGATCCGGGCAGGTTATAAAAAGGGCCTAGGTCTAACATTTCATTGAAAAGACAGTGGGCGGGATTCTCCATCCCGCCATCCTCCATCCGTTCTCTGGCGAGGCGTGCCCCGCCGGCAGCGGAATCTTCTATCCCGACAGCCGGTCATGGGGTATCCCATTGTGGCCACCCGCACACCGTTGGGAAATCCAAGGGCGTGAGTGCATTGCCGACAAAGTGGAGGATCCCGCCGACGGAGAATCCCAACCAGTATCTCTGACAGTGCAGCATTCCGCTGGGATTGAGAGCCTGGATTATTTACTCAAATCGCTGGAGTGGAATTCGAACTCCTGAATTTATAATTCTGGGGGTATCTATGGCTGACAAGCCCAAGCTGTTTTGCTGGGGCTGGGGAAGGGGAGGTGGAGATATGTGGGTAGTTTCACTTCTCACCTCGCCTTGGACTCCAATTCTGATGTCAGGTTATATTCACGTTGCAGCCTAAGACTGCTCAAACAACTATTACATAATCCAACCAATAGACAGAACTGCAGCCCAACATTCTACACTAGACTTGAGCCTAAGTCAATGTAATGTCCAGTCCTTCCAGAAGTTCTGTCTGGGGCAGCACGGTAGCATGGTGGTTAGCATAAATGCTTCACAGCTCCAGGGTCCCAGGTTCGATTCCCGGCTGGGTCACTGTCTGTGCGGAGTCTGCATGTCCTCCCCCTGTATGCGTGGGTTTCCTCCGGGTGCTCCGGTTTCCTCCCACAGTCCAAAGATGTGCGGGTTAGGTGGATTGGCCATGCTAAATTGCCCGTAGTGTCCTAAAAAGTAAGGTTGGGGGGGGGGGGGGAGGGGTTGTTGGGTTACAGGTATAGGGTGGATACGTGGGTTTGAGTAGGGTGATCATTGCTCGGCACAACATCGAGGGCCGAAGGGCCTGTTCTGTGCTGTACTGTTCTATGTTCTATGTTCTAAGTTCTTCCAGTGCCCTTCCAGAAGGGCAGCACGGTAGCACAGTGGATAGCATTGTGGCTTCACAGCGCCAGGGTCCCAGGTTTGATTCCCCGCTGGGTCACTGTCTGTGCGGAGTCTGCACGTTCTCCCCGTGTCTGCGTGGGTTTCCTCCGGGTGCTCCGGTTTCCTCCCACAGTCCAAAGACATGCAGGTTAGGTGGTTTGGCCATGATAAATTGCCCTTAGTGACTAAAAACATTTAGGAGGGGTTATTGGGTTATGGGGATAGGGTGGAAATGAGGGTTTAAGTGGGTCGGTGCAAGACTCGATGGGCCGAATGGCCTCCTTCTGCACTGTATGTTCTATGTAAGTTGGCCAGTGTAAAATGGAAAGGATTCCATCTTTTTTCATTTTTCCCTATTCTTGCTTAGCAAATACTTCTCCAGTTCCAATGAAATGAGGTTACAATCTATGTTTCAAAGAACAAAGAAAGGTACAGCCCAGGAACAGGCCCTTTGGCCCTCCAAGCCTGTTTCTATGATAGGTTGCTCATTCCAAGCTGGTTCAACTGTCTGTGAAACTAATCTTCCCATTAAGGACCATAGAATTCCTACAATGCAGAAGGAGGCCATTCAGGCCATCAATTCTGCACCGACCCTTTGAAAGAGCACCCCACCTAGGCCCGCTTCCCCGCCCTGTCCCCAGAACCCCACCTAACCTGCACATCTTTAAAAAAAATTTAGAGTACCCAATTCATTTTTTTCCAATTAAGGGGCAATTTGGAGTGGCCAATCCACCAACCCTGCACATCTTTGGGTTGTGGGGGCGAAACCCACACAAACACGGGGAGAGTGTGAAAACCCCACACGGACAGTGACCCAGAGACGGGATTGAACCTGGGACCTCGGTGCCATGAGGCTAACCCACTGCGCCAACGTGCTGCCCATTAGCCTGCACATCTTTGGACACTAAGGAGCGCCACGGTGACTCAGTGGTTAGCATTGCTGCCTACGGCAATGAGGATCTGGGTTCGATCCCAGCCCTGGGTCACTGTCCATGTGGAGTTTGCTCATTCTCCCCGTGTCTGCGTGGGTTTCACCCCCACAACCCAATGATGTGCAGGCTAGGTGGATTGGCCACGCTAAATTGTTCCTTAATTGGAAACAAATAATTGGATACTCTAAATTTGTTTTAAAAAATAATCTTTGAACACTAAGGGGCAATTTAGCATGGCCAATCCAATTGAGCTGCACATCTTTGGGCTGTGGGAGAAAACCGGAGCATCCGGGGAAAACCAATGCCGACTCATAGAAAATGTGCAAACTCCACACAGACAGTGACCCAGGGCCGGACTCAAACCCGGGATCCTGGCGCTGTGAGGCAGCAGTGCTAACCACTGTGCCACTGTGCTGCCTATTTCTTTGAGAATCCTCAGACTGGACTCAAACACTTTCAATTCAATGAGTGGAAATCATCTTTCACTATTCACGGGAGCTTGCTGTGCACAAATTTGCTGCCATGTTTCCTACATTACCACAGTGACCACATTTCAAAAAGTGCTCCATTGACTGCATGGGATGTCCCGCAGTTGCGAAAGGTGCTATATAAATGCAAAGGTCTTTCTTTTTCTTCATTTACTGTATTCTTCATTTTGAAAACCGAGATTACAGCTCTCCATAACCTACTTAAATCCAGTCGGGGGAAAAAAAACCCACATTTCTTGAGCATTTCTTCAGAAATGCTCATGTCAGAGATCATCTTACAAAAACAATGGGCATTTACATGGCATCTTTAATGTACCTCCCTGGATTATAGTCAGACAAAGGTTTGACACTGAGCCACGTAAACTGCTATCAAGACAGAAAAGAGGTAGATTTTAAGGAATGTCTTATGGGAGGAGGGAGAGGCAGGGAATTCTAATGACTAATTGTTTTATAGTCTAACGTTCCTCCTATCGAATTGTAGGAAGTGTATGGCAACCCTCTACCCTGTCTAAATTCTTCATTAATGTTGAATTTGACTCGAATCACAACGCACATTGCAAATAGAAACTCAGGAAATACGGGCCTCCCAGCTTTGTTTCCTTACCACACTGAAACCACGTGAAGGATGTTGCTCTCGGTTTGTCTGTGGGCACTCAATTAAAGACGTGGGTGTGACTCAACTCTGTGACTGATGGGCGCCTGTAAACTTAGCGTTAAGTGAAACCCGGTCGTTTCCCAGCAGTACGCAAGATTAAGGGAGTGATCGAATTGAGGTGTTTAAGATGTTTCAAGGATTTGATTGGATAGCTTAGAGAGAAGCTATTTCCTTTTGTGACTGTACAATGGGGGAGCCAGGCTGTTCAGGGGTGATGGCAGGAAGCACACAAAGGAGAGTGGAAGTGTAGAACTCTCTCTCACCCACCCCCTTGTGCCCATCCCTCAAAAAAGCTGCAGTTGGGGTCAGTTGAAATTTTCAACACTGAGCTTGAAAGGCTTTTTGTGATGCAGGCAAGGATGTTAAAAGTAATGAAGCCAGGGCAGCACGGTGGCCTAGTGGTTAGCACAGCTGCCTCACGGCGCTGAGGTCCCAGGTTCGATCCCGGCTCTGGGTCACTGTCCGTGTGGAGTTTGCACATTCTCCCCGTGACTGCGTGGGTTTCGCCCCCACAACCCAAAAATGTGCAGAGTAGGTGGATTGGCCACGCTAAATTGCCCCTTAATTGGAAAAAATAATTGGGTAATCTAAATTTATTTTAAAAAAGTAATGAAGCCAAGATGGGCCAGTGGAGTTAAGATACAAATTAGCCATGATCTAATTGAACAGCGCAGGTGGATTGGCTATGCTAAATTGTCCCTTGTGTCCAAAAGGTTAGGTGGTGTTACAGGCATAGGGTGCCCTTTTGGAGGACCGCTGTAGACACGATGGGCCGAATGGGCTCCTTCTGCACTGCAGGGATTCCATGAACCAGTAGTTAGCACTGTTGCTTCACAGCTCCAGGGTCCCATGTTCGATTCCCAGCTTGGGTGGACGTTCTCGCTGTGTCTGCGTGGGACTCCTCCGGGTGCTCCGGTTTCCTCCCACAAGTCCCGAAAGATGTGCAGGTTAGGTGAATTGGACATTCTGAATTCTCCCTGCGTACCCGAACAGGTGCCGGAATGTGGCGACTAGGGGTTTTTCACAGTAACTCCATTGCAGTATTAATGTAAGCCTACTTGTGACAATAAAGATTATTGTTATATTATAACAAGCTGCTCTTATTGTATTCCTGCAATGAGGCTAAAATGGAGTCTTGACTGTTTGACCTGGGCCTTACTCTGAGAACTGGTTGAGACGGGCAATTGCCAGTTCATGAATAAGACACTTAGAGCTGGACGGATGGCTTTAAAAATCAAACCTTTGGGAGGGTTGGGTTTGGGGCGTGGGGTTGTCGTTGGTGGGTGAGGGAGGTGGTAGTGAAATATATCGTAAGGGGATGTGCTTGTATTCAGTCCCCAACAACCTCCCTCCACCCCTGGGCCCACTCCGCTCTCCCCCCAATCCCCGCCACCTTTCACATCCCTCCCTTGCTTGACCTAATTCCTGGTGCAGCTATAGCATGTTCAGTCAGCGGATGTGTGTTAGCCCCTGTTCCTTTCAATAGTCCAGCTAGCTGGAGGCCTGCCTGGGAAGGACATCACTCCCGGCTGCTTTGTGCTTGGGAATAGGAGGTGGCAGACACCGGAAGGTTAAATCTAGGCGGGCATTAGGCATTGCTCCAGTAATGAGCTAAAGAGAACAGTGGCTGGCAGCCAGCCAGACAGTAAAAGTGGAACACACTTGCGTCACTGTTTCCTTGGCAACGCAAGGCTCTTCAGAGAACTATCCCCTCTGGTTATTTGTTTCATGTTTTGATGTGTGTGATTCACACCATTAATGTTGAATGGGATTTCTAGCTGGTTCCACAGCCGCGAGTTGTCAACTGGTTATCTGGGGGGGGGGGAAAAGTCATTCTCTCAACAATATGCTTGTGGACAGAATTCTGAGCAGCTGACAGCTCAGCTCAGTTCGCCTTCTGTGCTGCAGTGTGAATGGGAGCGTTCTGAAAACAAAAGACTTGTGGTACATTAGTGCTCAAAGGGCTGCACTTATATAGCGCCTTTGACATGGTGAAACCATCCCAAAGCTCCTCACAGGTCACTATCAAACAAATTTGACACTGAGACATTGACTCGATGGGCCGTATGGCCCCTTCTGCACTCTATTATTCTGTGTGAAATATTGGGACAGGTGACTGAAGCTTTGATTCCAGAAGTAGGGTTTACAGGAAAAGAACCTGGGACAGGTTCAGGAGTGCAATTCCTGAGCAAGGTAGTCGAAGGCACGGCTGCTAGTGTTGGAGTGTTTGAAATCGGGGTGTGCAAAAGGCAGTAATTGTAAGAGCACCGAGCTATCTAAGGGCTGGAGGAGGTTACAAAGAGAGGGAGGGTTGTAGGGGCTGGAGGAAGTAACAGAAAGAGGGAGAGTTGTAGGGGCTGGAGGAGGTTACAGAGAGAGGGAGGGTTTTAGGGGCTGGAGGAGGTTAGAGAGAGGGAGGGTTGTAGGGGCTGGAGGAGGTTAGAGAGAGGGAGGGTTGTAGGAGCTGGAGGAGGTTACAGAGAGAGGGAGGGTTGTAGGAGCTGGGGGAGGTTACAGAGAGAGGGAGGGTTGTTGGGGCTGGTGGAGGTTACAGAGAGAGGGAGGGTTGTAGGGGCTGGAGGAGGTTACAGAGAGAGGGAGGGTTGTTGGGGCTGGTGGAAGTTACAGAGAGAGGGAGGGTTGTAGGAGCTGTAGGAGGTTACAGAGAGAGGGAGGGTTGTTGGGGCTGGTGGAAGTTACAGAGAGAGGGAGGGTTGTAGGGACTGGAGGAGGTTACAGAGAGAGGGAGGGTTGTAGGAGCTGTAGGAGGTTACAGAGAGAGGGAGGGTTGTTGGGGCTGGTGGAGGTTACGGAGAGAGGGAGGGTTGTAGGGGCTGGAGGAGGTTACAGAGAGAGGGAGGGTTGTAGGGACTGGAGGAGGTTACAGAGAGAGGGAGGGTTGTCGGGGCTGGAGGAGGTTACAGAGAGAGGGAAGGTTGTAGGGGCTGGGGGAGGTTACAGAGAGAGGGAGGGTTGTTGGGGCTGGTGGAAGTTACAGAGAGAGGGAGGGTTGTAGGAGCTGTAGGAGGTTACAGAGAGAGGGAGGGTTGTAGGAGCTGTAGGAGGTTACAGAGAGAGGGAGGGTTGTTGGGGCTGGTGGAAGTTACAGAGAGAGGGAGGGTTGTAGGGGCTGGAGGAGGTTACAGAGAGAGGGAGGGTTGTAGGGGCTGGTGGAAGTTACAGAGAGAGGGTGGAGGGTGCCACACAAGCAAACAGACTGCAAGAACATTTCCAGGAAGATGCCTATCATTGGGATATATCCATATCTCTGAGGATTCTCAAAACAGTTGCCTGGTAGATTTGCAAACCTGAGGGAACCATTTTGAGTGACACACTGGCAACGAGAGTTAAGCCTGGTCGTCATTTTAACAAGACCTGGGGATTTCCACTTCACAGAAATAACATCTAACCGCAAACCCACGCTCGTTTTCCGAGTGTTGTTCTGAAATCATTGAATGTAAAAAGTACATGTAAATTCAATGTATTTATTCTGAGGACGTGTTCGCCGGTGACAAGGCCGGTATTTAGTGCTAATCCTTTGGTGCCCTGAGAAGGTGGTGGTGAAACCTCTGCTCAACATGCTGGTATGGTGTGACGCAGTAAGGTACCAGGCGGTAAGCAGCACAGCACGGACAGTTTGGGCTCAACTGCCTGTTTCTGTGCTAAACATTATGTCTAATTCTTAAACCGTCACCTTCTGTGTGGTGAATTCCCGGATTTCAACTCATTGATGATGTATACATGTCTGGCTTTTTGGGTGAAGCATTGGTGCTTTCTGGTCATCATGCTGACGACAGCCATGGGCTCCTCGTCAACCTTTCAGGCTCAACTTGTGGTTTATAGAGATTATTTCTAGCTCAACATCCTGTACAGGGAGGCCTGGGTGAGCCTAATCAACCAATCATACTGAAATATTGACATGCAGAGTCCAAGCAAGGAAATATTAATCAGAATATTGAATTCATTTCAAAATCACGTGCAGGAAAATCTCGATTACCCAATGCTCCAAATATGGGAGGTGTTGCCTGAACAGTTGTGCCAGTTAACTGAGACGTGAAGTGAGTTCTAGGTTTTCATCCAGTAAGAACCCTCCAGGATGATCTCGCTGGTGTTGAAGTCTCGGGCGGTGAGGGGGGACACACAAATGGAGTGAGCGGTGCGTGCTACCTCAGAGCAATATGAGGTTGAGACTGGAGCGAAGACAGACCACCAGAAACTGCTACTGATCATTTCAACATCTGCAACTGAGAAACAGACTGGAATTCTATTTAATAGAGAATTCTGGTTGGTAGGTAGCCTATTACCATCCCAGTTGATGGAAGAACCCAGAATGCAACCCTGCCTCAAACGGCCACACCTTTTACTTTGTTGTTACAGAACATGAAGGAACTGGGTCACAGGACCGCTAATGAGAAAACATTTACGAAACATTGAAAAACTGGATTATAATCCACAGTAATTGCAGTGTTAATGTCAGCCCACTTGAGACAATGAAGAGTATTATTATTATTCCTTTATTCCCCCCCCCCCCCCCAGTTTAATAAGTGCACACAGATTTGAAGATTAACATGGATTACAAAGTATATTTTAAGATATACTTGGTCTCATTGACATAAAGTCCCTTTTAAGCACACAAAATGACTGCGGGAATATACACTCTGCTCTGAACCCGAAGTTAATTTTTGTGGCTGTCTCCTCAGAATCCCCTCAGATGATTTTCGCCTGAGAGTTTCCAAACTCCACTCCCAAAAAAAGCTCTTTGAAATTTCCTCATGTAATTATTATTTCCTGTAGCAGTTTGCGGTCTGAAATCCAGACCAGGTTTTCCAAATGCCACTTTTAAACCGAGATTCCGCTCCACTTTAAAAAGTAGATCCAGTCCAGGATCTTACACCATTCCCTTTAAGATTTATTTATTTTGATTGCTGTGCAAATTGCTTTAACTCTCGATTCCCAGACTGTATTAATATGGCATCAGACATTTCTTTTCCTTAGAAGGCTGTTGTCCTACTTTAAATCTGCTTACTGCAATTGTCTCTTTAACTGAGAACATTTTGTTTACTCAACTTTGAATTCTTCAGAACAATATGTTGATCTCTGTTTCTTAACTTCAGGTGTCTTAAATATTCTTTCTATCCCAATTCCCTAGTTATCTGGACTGCAACTTGTACTTTAGGAAGTCTGCCTCTTTGCAGCCCCCGTCCTGTCCAATCTTTCTTCTGGCAGGGTTATGAAATATCCCCTTCCCAATGTCCTGTCTACAACTGCAATCAAATTAGCTGAACTAAAATTTAAACACTTCTCTGCCTTACAATGTCCCAGTTTCTAAGCAGCACACACATGCTGCTGGCCTATTTATTTATTCTTCATGCCGTAGCCCTTTCTAAGCACAATAGAAACACAGTTGGAACTTACCCAACCCCCACACTTACAAATACCTTTGACCAGCATGAATCTAACTATAACCCTTCCAGACACAGAAACATAGAACAACATAGAACATACAGTGCAGATCGAGGCCATTCGGCCTATCGAGTCTGTACCAACCCACTTAAGCCCTCACATCCACCCTATCCTCGCAACCCAATAACCCCTCCTAACCTTTTTGGACACTAAGGGCAATTTACCATGGCCAATCCACCTAAACTGCACTGCACTTTGGACTGTGGGAGCACCCAGAGGAAACCCACGCAGACACGGGGAGAACGTGCAAACTTTCACAGACTGTGACCCAAGCCGGGAATCGAACCTGGGACCCTGATGCTGTGATGCCACAGTGCTATCCACTTGATATTAAATTGAATACATTTAAAGAAATACCGTTTTTTGTAATGTCTACCAAAACAAATATAAATCCCTTAGAACTACTTTTGTTTCCCTAACAGGCTGGATAACAGAACTTTTACTGTATTGATTGTGAATTAAAGAGAGAGCAAGGAAGATGGTAACTCGAGAGACAGAAAAGTCAACGTTAAAAATAACTTCTCCAATAATAATGAATACCTGAAATAATGAGACTCCACACTTGTAAAGGTATATTTTCAGTGCCAAAGAGGTCGTTTAATAATAACCATGGCTTGTTGCACCACTGAACATTTACTTGCACCTGACTGGACAAGCCCAATCTTTTTCTGGGGGTTTAGTGGTTAACAATGGGCACATAACTGCCACATCACACCCTTACAGGTATTTCAAAGCTGAGCCTTTAAAAAAAATAAATTTAGAGTACGCAATTCATTTTGTTTTCCAAGTAAGGGGCAATTTAGCATGGTCAATCCACCTACCCTGCACATTTTTGGGTTGTGGGGGCGAAACCCTCGCAAACACTGAGAGAATGTGCAAACTCCACACAGACAGTGACCCAGGGCCGGGATTGAACCTATAACTTCAGCAGCAGTGCTAACCAGTGCGCCACTGTGCTGTCCCAAAGCTGAGCCTTTTGATGAAGTAGTGGTGTTGCACAGCTTGTGCAGAACCAGAGTAAATTGGACATATTTTATGATTCCACATGTGCAGTAATATGTGGAAATGTAGGGCAGCACGGTGGCCTAGTGGTTAGCACAACCGCCTCACGGCGCTGAGGTCCCAGGTTCGATCCCGGCTCTGGGTCACTGTCTGTGTGGAGTTTGCACGTTCTCCCTGTGTCTGCGTGGGTTTTGCCCCCACAACCCAAAAATGTGCAGAGTAGGTGGATTGGCCATGCTAAATTGCCCCTTAATTGGAAAAAATAATTGGGTAATCTAAATTTAAAAAAAAAAACACACAAAAAAAAATAAAAATATGTGGAAATGTGGAATTTTCTGCTTGATTTACTTCATAACAGCAGTTAGTGCTAATAGCCTCACCATCATTCTCAACACAAAATCCGGGTCAATAAAAGAATGTGCGAGCATGACTTTACTTTGAACTTCCAACCAGCGATAAGATATCTCAGCTCTCTGTCTCATTTATATTATTTCTTTACATCTGGTAAACAAAAATCTGTGTTGTAGCATCAGGGTTGCTTAAACATTTAGTTTCACAACTTTAAAAGAGATTCCGTTGACGTTTATTGCAGATACACTATTTAACAACACAGGATCTAAACCTTAGCTATTTTTTTCCACATCAGTCATCTCCTGAACAACCTAGTCAATAGCTCTCAGGCAGGCACACAGAGTGTGCAACATGACTCACATGAGCAGTCACCTTGGCAACAGACAATTCTCATCAATACCAGTGAAACATACCATACATTGCTCGGGAAGGGTAGAATCAGATGGTAAACACATAAAAGTGTAACGCTAAAGAACAGAAAACCACCTCTTGCGCAAAGGGTCATGATTTAAATTCCATCCCAGAAACGTTTTCACAAAATCCAAACCGACTCGTAATGCAGTGCTGAAGGAGTGCTGCAATGCTGAAGGAGAGCTGCACTGCTGAAGGAGTGCTGCAACGCTGAAGGAGTGCTGCAATGCTGAAGGAGAGCTGCACTGCTGAAGGAGTGCTGCAACGCTGAAGGAGAGCTGCACTGCTGAAGGAGTGCTGCAACGCTGAAGGAGAGCTGCACTGCTGAAGGAGAGCAGCACTGCTGAAGGAGTGCTGCAGTGCTGAAGGAGAGCTGCACTGCTGAAGGAGAGCTGCACTGCGGAAGGAGAGCTGCACTGCTGAAGGAGAGCTGCACTGCTGAAGGAGAGCTGCACTGCTGAAGGAGAGCTGCACTGCTGAAGGAGAGCTGCACTGCTGAACGAGTGCTGCATTGCTGAACGAGTGCTGCACTGCTGAAGGAGTGCTGCACTGCTGAAGGAGTGCTGCAGTGCTGAAGGAGTGCTGCATTGCTGAAGGAGTGCTGCATTGCTGAAGGAGTGCTGCATTGCTGAAGGAGTGCTGCAGTGCTGAAGGAGAGCTGCAGTGCTGAAGGAATGCTGCATTGCTGAAGGAGAGCTGCATTGCTGAAGGAATGCTGCACTGCTGAAGGAGAGCTGCACTGCTGAAGGAGTGCTGCACTGCTGAAGGAGAGCTGCACTGCTGAAGGAGTGCTGCACTGCTGAAGGAGTGCTGTAGTGCTGAAGGAGAGCTGCAGTGCTGAAGGAGTGCTGCACTGCTGAAGGAGTGCTGCACTGCTGAAGGAGTGCTGCATTGTTGAAGGAGAGCTGCACTGCTGGAGAGCTGCACTGCTGAAGGAGTGCTGCACTGCTGAAGGAGAGCTGCACTGCTGGAGAGCTGCACTGCTGAAGGAGTGCTGCATTGCTGAAGGAGAGCTGCACTGCTGAAGGAGAGCTGCACTGCTGGAGAGCTGCACTGCTGAAGGAGAGCTGCACTGCTGAAGGAGTGCTGCAGTGCTGAACGAGAGCTGCACTGCTGAAGGAGAGCTGCACTGCTGAAGGAGTGCTGCACTGCTGGAGAGCTGCACTGCTGAAGGAGAGCTGCACTGCTGAAGGAGTGCTGCACTGCTGGAGAGCTGCACTGCTGAAGGAGTGCTGCACTGCTGGAGAGCTGCACTGCTGAAGGAGTGCTGCACTGCTGAAAGAGCGCTGCACTGTTGAAGGAGAGCTGCACTGCTGGAGAGCTGCACTGCTGAAGGAGAGCTGCACTGCTGGAGAGCTGCACTGCTGAAGGAGTGCTGCAGTGCTGAAGGAGAGCAGCACTGTTGAAGGAGTGCTGCAGTGCTGAACGAGAGCTGCACTGCTGAAGGAGTGCTGCACTGCTGAAGGAGAGCAGCACTGCTGAAGGTGAGCTGCACTGCTGAAGGAGTGCTGCAGTGCTGAACGAGAGCTGCACTGCTGAAGGAGTGCTGCAATGCTGAAGGAGTGCTGCAGTGCTGAAGGAGAGCTGCAGTGCTGAAGGAGAGCTGCACTGCTGAAGGAGTGCTGCACTGCTGAAGGAGAGCTGCACTGCTGGAGAGCTGCACTGCTGAAGGAGAGCTGCACTGCTGAAGGAGTGCTGCAGTGCTGAACGAGAGCTGCACTGCTGAAGGAGAGCTGCACTGCTGAAGGAGTGCTGCACTGCTGGAGAGCTGCACTGCTGAAGGAGTGCTGCACTGCTGGAGAGCTGCACTGCTGAAGGAGTGCTGCACTGCTGGAGAGCTGCACTGCTGAAGGAGTGCTGCACTGCTGAAGGAGAGCTGCACTGCTGAAGGAGTGCTGCACTGCTGAAGGAGAGCTGCACTGCTGGAGAGCTGCACTGCTGAAGGAGAGCTGCACTGCTGAAGGAGAGCTGCACTGCTGGAGAGCTGCACTGCTGAAGGAGAGCTGCACTGCTGAAGGAGTGCTGCACTGCTGGAGAGCTGCACTGCTGAAAGAGAGCTGCACTGCTGAAGGAGAGCTGCACTGCTGAAGGAGTGCTGCACTGCTGGAGAGCTGCACTGCTGAAGGAGTGCTGCAGTGCTGGAGAGCTGCAGTGCTGAACGAGAGCTGCACTGCTGGAGAGCTGCACTGCTGAAGGAGAGCTGCACTGCTGGAGAGCTGCACTGCTGAAGGGGTGCTGCACTGCTGGAGAGCTGCACTGCTGGAGAGCTGCACTGCTGAAGGAGTGCTGCACTGCTGAAGGAGAGCTGCACTGCTGGAGAGCTGCACTGCTGGAGAGCTGCACTGCTGAAGGAGAGCTGCACTGCTGAACGAGAGCTGCACTGCTGAAGGAGAGCTGCACTGCTGGAGAGCTGCACTGCTGAAGGAGTGCTGTTGTTTGGATGAGGTGTGAAACTAAAGCCCCTGTCTGCCCTCTCGGGTGAATTTATCCTGTGGCACTATTTTGGGGGAAGAGCAAGGTGGCGGGAGTCTGTTTCTGAGACTAAGTGTTGACGCCAGCACAGAACTGGCACCAAACCTGGACCGATTGCACCACTGTTTTGAGATTTTTTATTGAGATTTTCCAAAACATATCAAAACAGAAAAAAACAACAAGAAACCAGTATTAATAACAACCCAAGAAAAACACACTAACCCCCAAAACCAACCCCCCCAGTAACTACAAAAAGAAGAAATAGATAAACACCCGGCATATTCAATAAGTATATATACACATTTCTCCCTTCCCCCGCAACAGAACACCGGCCTCTTTCGCCTCCTGCACTCCTGGATCCACTGCAACCCCAAATATTGCGAGTCCCCAGCCTGGCTTGACCCTGGATCCCACCACCCTCGACACCGTCCTTGCTACACCCTTCCAAAACTCCCCTAGCGCTGGGCACGCCCAAAACATATGGGCGTGGTTCGCTGGGCCCCCCGAGCACCTAGCACACCTGTCCTCGCCCCCGAAAAACCTACTCATCCTCGTCCCAGTCATGTGGGCCCTATGCAGCACCTTGAACTGTATGAGGCTAAGCCTCGCACAGGAAGAGGAGGAATTCACTCTCTCCAGGGCATCCGCCCACGTCCCCTCCTCAATCTCCTCACCCAGCTCCTCTTCCCATTTACCCTTCAGTTCCTCCACCGAGGCCTAATCCACCTCCTGCATGACATGGTACATGTCCAAAATCCTTCCCCTCCAACCCACACCACGGAGAGCACCCTGTCCTGTACCCCACATGGGGGCAGCAAAGGGAACCCCTCCACCTGCCGCCTGGCAAACGCCCTAACCTGCATGTACCTAAACATGTTTCCCGGGGGGAGCCCAAACTTTCCCTCTAACTCACCCAGGCTCGCAAACCTCCCATCCACAAACAGGTCCCTCAACCTCCTAATGCCTACCCTGTGCCAGCCAAGAAAGCCGCCATCAATGCTCCCTGGAACAAACCGGTGGTTCCCCCGTATCGGGGACTCCATCGAGCCCCCCACCTCCCCCCTATGCCGTCTCCATTGCCCCCAAATTTTCAGGGTAGCCGCCACCACCGGGCTCGTGGTATACCTCGTTGGAGGGAGCGGCAACGGCGCCGTTACCAGCGGCTCCAGGCTCGTGTCCATGCAGGGCGCCATCTCCATCCTCTTCCATGCTGCCCCTTCCCCGTCCATAACCCACTTACGCACCATCGCTGCGTTGGCAGCCCAGTAATACCCACAGAGGTTGGGCAGCGCCAGCCTCCCCCTATCCCTGCCCCGCTCCAAAAACACCCTTCTCACCCTCGGAGTCCCATGCGCCCATACAAATCCCGTAATACTCCTGTTAACTCTCCTAAAAAAGGCATTCGGGATAAGGATGGGGAGGCACTGGAACAGAAACAAAAACCTCGGGAGCACCGTCATCTTGACGGACTGCACCCTACCCGCCAGCGACAGCAGCAACATGTCCCATATTTTAAACTCCTCCTCCATTTGCTCCACCAGCCTAGTGAGGTTAAGCTTGTGCAGGGCCCCCCAGCTCCTAGCCACCTGGACTCCCAGGTACCTAAAGCTCCTCCCTGCCCTTTTCAGTGGGAGCCTACCAATCCCCTCCTCTTGATCCCCCGGGTGCATGACGAACAGCTCACTCTTACCCAGGTTGAGCTTGTACCCAGAAAAGCCCCCAAATTCCCTAAGGATCTGCATCACCTCCGGCATTCCCCCCACTGGGTCTGCCACATAAAGCAACAAGTCATCTGCATATAATGACACTCGGTGATCCTCCCCACCCCGCACCAGACCCCTCCAATTCCTCGACTCCCTCAACCCCCCCCCCCCCCCCCCCCCCCCCCCCCGCCTCGTTAAAGGTCCTAACCAACAGGGGGCCCAGCAGGTCTGCATACATTTTGTAAAATTCGACCGGAAACCCATCCGGCCCCGGCGCCTTCCCCGACTGCTCCCAATCCCAGTGACCAGCTCCTCCAGCTCCCCACCTTCGGCAATCTCAGCCTGTCCAAAAAGCACCCCCCTCCTCCACCGGCGGCTCGGACCGGTACAATTCCCCATAAAAGTCCCTGAAGACCCCATTAATGTCCACCCTCCTTCGCACCACATTGCCTCCCATATCCGTCACTCCACCAATCTCCCTGGCCGCATCCCGCTTACGGAGCTGATGCGCCAGCATCCTACTCGCCTTCTCCCCATATTCATACACCGCTCCCTGTGCCTTCCTCCACTGAGCTTCCGCCTTTCAGTGGTCAGTAAGTCGAACCTGGCCTGAAGGTTACGTCGCTCCCCCAACAGTCCCTCCTCCGGAGCCTCCACGTATCTCCTGTCCACCCTCACCATCTCCCCCACCAACCTCTCCCTCTCTCTTTGCTCTCCCCTCTCCCTGTGGGCTCGGATGGAAATCAACTCCCCTCTAATCACCGCCTTCAATGCCTCCCAAACCGTCCCCACTCGGACCTCCCCATTATCGTTGGCCTCTAAGTACCTCTTGATACATCCTCGAACCCGCCCGGCCACCTTCTCAGCCGCCAGCAGTCCCACCTCCAGGCGCCAGAGCGGGCGCTGGTCCCTCTCCTCCCCCAGCCCGAGGTCTACCCAGTGCGGGGCGTGGTCCGAAATAACTATGGCCGAATACTCAACATCCTTCACCCTCGAAATCAGCCCCGTGCTCAGAACAAAAAAATCGATCCGGGAATAGGCTTTATGCACGTGGGAAAAAAATGAATACTCCCTGGCCCTCGGCCTCACGAATCTCCAAGGATCCACCCCTCCCATCTGGTCCATAAACCCCCTCAACACCTTAGCCACCGCGGGCCTCCTGCCCGTCCTGGACATGGATCGATCCAATGGGGGATCCAGCACCGTGTTAAAGTCCCCCCCCAGTATCAGGCCCCCCCGTCTCTAGATCCGGAATGCGGCCCAGCATACACCGCATAAAACCCGCATCATCCCAGTTCGGGGCATAGACATTCACCAGCACCACCCGCTCCACTTGCAACTTACCGCTCACCATCACATACCTCCCTCCACTGTCAGCCACCACCTTTGACACCTCAAACAACACCCTTTTTCCCACCAGGATCGCCACCCCCCAGGTTCTTTGCATCCAGCCCCGAATGAAACACCTGGCCTACCCACCCCTTCCTCAGTCTAACCTGGTCCGCCACCTTCAGGTGTGTCTCCTGGAGCATAGCCACGTCCCCCTTCAGCCCCTTCAGGTGCGTAAACACCCGGGCCCGTTTGACCGGCCCATTCAGCCCCCTCACATTCCAAGTTATCAGCCGGATCCGAGGGCTCCCTGCCCCCCTCTGCTGCCGACTAGCCATAACCTGTCCCCTGTCCACCCCAGGCCAGCGCCCCTCGCTCGGCCTGTTCCCCACAGCGGCAAACCCCCCCCCCCCCCCCCCCGGCTAGGACCCCTCCCAGCCGCGTTACTCCCTCCGTAGCACTCCCGTGAGCCAGCTAACTTCTGCTGACCCCAGCAGCTCCCGCCACATCTCCGAACCCTACCAACGTGGGGCTACTCCTCCTCCCCCAGACCCATCAGCAGACCCTCCTCCTCCCCCTCCCGCTCTCGTGCGGGAAAAAAGCCTGCGCTTCTCAGCTCCGACCCCGCCCCCATCCACCCTCAGCACGGGAAACAGAAGAAAACCCCGCGCTTTCCCTCTGCTCCCGGATCTCCACCCCCTGGGCTGCCTGCGTCGCCAGCAGCTTGTCCATATTCGCCTTCAGCGAGTCCAGCAGCTCCACTTTGAGCTCCTGAAAACAGCGCTGGAGAGTCTCCTGCTGCACCTGCGCCCACTGCCTCCATTCCTCGAGGCCTCTGCCGGCCGCCATCTTGATTCTCTTCCCCCGCTTTTTCTTGGGCACTGCTACCGCTATTCTGCTGGCCCCGCTCCTGGTCAAGACCACAGACCACTGGGG
Source organism: Scyliorhinus canicula (assembly GCF_902713615.1). Taxonomy (NCBI): domain Eukaryota; kingdom Metazoa; phylum Chordata; class Chondrichthyes; order Carcharhiniformes; family Scyliorhinidae; genus Scyliorhinus; species Scyliorhinus canicula. The sequence continues at coordinate 181,279,912 of NC_052151.1, forward strand.
ATCCGCTGAAGACACCTTCCCACGTCGGGAACCGTCGAGCACGTACCGCTGGGGGCCCTTAAAAGAGCCCTAAAAGTCCGTTCCTGGCGGGAGTTGCCGAACGTGCGGCTTAGCTCCGCATAGCCGCAACCAGAAGTCTCCGATTACACCACTGCTGAGGGGCTCGCACTGACTCCACGTGAAACACAATCGATTCCAATGAGAAACGGTGCAGGATTCGGCGGGTCCGAGATTGACACTCAGGGGGCTGCAGCCACAGATACACACTTCACTCCCCACACACACCATCCCAGCCAACAAGATGGCAGCGAGGAGAGCAGCCCCGAGGTTTACCAATGCCGAGCTGGAGACCCTCTTGGACGCGGTGGAGGAGAGGCGGATGACCCTGTACACCAGCTCGGGAGGCGCTGGCCCTGGGTGAAGGTGGCAGAGGCGGTCAGTGCCATCAGCAAAATTGTCCGGACCGGTCAGCAGTCGTAAATAATTGCACAACCTCCTCAGGGCGTCCAGGATGAGTAGGCGGCACCGCGTCCCTGGCAGTAATCCGCGACCCACACACCCATAACCCCCCTCTCTTCACCCAGAGGGCAGCTGAGCCCTACCCTGCACCACATACCGGTACAATTCCAGCTGCCCTGGCCGGGTGCCTTGGCCGGATGCTCTGGACGGGTGGCATGGCCGGGTGCCATGGATGGGTGCCATGGCCGGGTGCCCTGACCGGGTGCCCTGGACGGATGCCCTGGCCGGGTGCCATGGCCGGATGCCATGGCCGGGTGCCCTGTCCGGATGCCCTGGCCGGATGCCCTGGCCGGGTGCTCTGGCCGGATGCCCTGGCCGGGTGCCCTGACCGGATGCCCTGGCCGGATGACCCGGGCGGGTGCCCTGGCCGGGTGCCATGGCCGGATGCCCCGGGCGGGTGCCCTGTCCGGATGCCCTGGCCGGATGCCCTGTCCGGATGCCCTGGCCGGATGCCCTGGCCGGGTGCTCTGGCCGGGTGCCCTGACCGGGTGCCCTGTCCGGATGCCCTGGCCGGATGCCCTGGCCGGATGCCCTGGCCGGGTGCCCTGGCCGGGTGCCCTGGCCGGGTGCCATGGCCGGGTGCCATGGACGGGTGCCCTGGGCGGGTGCCCTGGCCGGGTGCCCTGGGCGGGTGCCCTGGCCGGATGCCCTGGACGGGTGCCATGGCCGGGTGCCCTGGCCGGGTGCTCTGGCCGGATGCCCTGGGCGGGTGCCCTGTCCGGATGCCCTGGCCGGGTGCCCTGGCCGGATGCCCTGTCCGGATGCCTTGGCCACTGAGGGCACCAGCCAGCCACCCCCTGCATCGGTCTGTCTAACACTGTTGTTTTCTGGTTCCTCCCCCAAGATGAAGACCCCACACAGTCACCGGGAGCAGGAGAAGGACAGGAGGAGGACTGCCCGACCTGCGGTCCCTCACCGTGGCCGAGCAGACGCCCCTGGATTTGGTTGGTGGCCGGTGGGAACAGGAGGTCACCAGGGTGAAGCTCGGCTGTGGGCGAGGAAGTCAGAACCCGCTTAGTTGCGGCTCCCCATTACACATGTGTCAACCATTCCACCCTCCAACACCAAACCCACACCCCCCTCACCCCCACACTACACTCACCCCCTCACCCCCACACCCCCACACCACCCCTCACCCCCACACCCCCCTCACCCCCCTCACCCCCACACTACCCTCACCCCCTCACCCCCACACCCCCCTCACCCCCCCTCACCCCCACACCCCCTTCACCCCCCCTCACCCCAAACCATCCCCACACCCCCCTCGCCCCCACACCCCCCCACCCCCAAACCATCCCCACACCCTCCTCACCCCCCTCACGCCCACACCATCCTCACCCCCCTCACCCCCACACCATCCTCATCCCCACACCCCCCTCACCCCCACACGCCCCTCACCCCCCTCACCCCCAAACCATCCCCACACCATCCTCACCCCCCTCACCCCCACACCCCCCTCACCCCCACGCCACCCTCACCCCCACACCACCCCTCACCCCCACACCCCCCTCACCCCCACACCCCCCTCACCCCCACACCACCCTCACCCCCACACCCCCCTCACCCCCACACCTCCCTCACCCCCACACCACCCTCACCCCCACACCATCCTCACCCCCACACCCCCCCTCACCCCCCTCACCCCCACACCCCCCTCGCCCCCACACCCCCCTCACCCCCCTCACCCCCCTCACCCCCCTCACGCCCCCACACCCCCCTCACACCCCACACCATCCTCATCCCCCACACCATCCTCACCCCCTCACCCCCCCTCACCCCCCTCACCCCCACACCCCCCTCACCCCCACATCCCCCTCACCCCACACCCCCCTCACCCCCACACACCCCCTCACCCCCCTCACCCCCACACCCCCAAACTATCCTCACCCCCCTCACCCCCACACTACCCTCACCCCCAAACCATCCTCACCCCCCTCACCCCCACAACCCCCTCACCCCCACACCCCCCTCACCCCCCTCACCCCCACACCCCCAAACCATCCTCACCCCCTCACCCCCACACTACCCTCACCCCCCAAACCATCCTCACCCCCCTCACCCCCACACCCCCCCTCACCCCCACACCCCCACACCCCCTCACCCCCACAGCCCCACACCCCCTCACCCCCACACCCCCACACCCCCTCACCCCCTCACCCCCACACCCCCACACCCCCACACCCCCCTCACCCCCACATCCCCCTCACCCCGACAACCCCCTCACACCCACACCCCCCCCTCACCCCCTCACCCCCCTCACCCCCACACCCCCCTCACCCCACACCCCCCTCACCCCCACAACCCCCAAACCATCCTCACCCCCTCACCCCCACACCCCCTCACCCCCACACCACCCTCACCCCCACACCCCCCTCACCCCCACACCCCCCACCCCCTCACCCCCCCTCACCCCCCTCACCCCCACACCCCCTCACCCCCACACCCCCTCACTCCACACCCCCCTCACCCCGACACCCCCCTCACACCCACACCCCCCTCACTCCCACACCCCCAAACCATCCTCACCCCCCTCACTCCCACACCCCCCTCACTCCCACACCCCCCTCACCCCCCTCACCCCCACAACCCCCTCACCCCCGCACCATCCTCATCCCCACACCCCCCTCACCCCCACACCCCCCTCACCCCCCACACCCCCCACACCCCCCTCACCCCCACACTACCCTCACCCCCAAACCATCCTCACCCCCACACCCCCCACAACCCCCCTGCCCCACACCATCCTCACCCCCACACCATCCTCACCCCCACACCCCCCTCACCCCCCTCACCCCCCCTCACCCCCTCACCCCCACACCACCCTCACCCCCACACCATCCTCACCCCCACGCCACCTTCACCCCACACCACCCTCACCCCCACACCATCCTCACCCCCACGCCACCTTCACCCCACACCATCCTCACCCCCACACCATCCTCACCCCCACACCACCCTCACCCCAAACCACCCTCACCCCCACATCCCCCCTCACCCCCACACCCCCCTCACCCCACACCATCCTCACCCCACACCATCCTCACCCCCAAACCATCCTCACCCCCACACCCCCACACTACCCTCACCCCAACACCCCCCTCACCCCACACCACCCACACCCCAAACCATCCTCACCCCCACACCCCCCCTCACCCCCACACCCCCCTCACCCCACACCATCCTCACCCCACACCATCCTCACCCCCAAACCATCCTCACCCCCACAGCCCCACACTCCCCTCACCCCCACACCACCCTCACCCCCACACCATCCTCACCCCACACCACCCTCACCCCAAACCATCCTCACCCCCAAACCATCCTCACCCCACACCATCCTCACCCCAACCCATCCTCACCCCCACACCACCCTCACCCCCACACCCCCCTCACCCCCACACCACCCTCACCCCCACACCATCCTCACCCCCACACCCCCCTCACCCCCACACCACCCTCACCCCACACCACCCTCACCCCCACACCACCCTCACCCCCACACCCCCCTCACCCCCACACCATCCTCACCCCCTCACACCCACTCCCCCCTCACTCCCAAACCACTGTGACCTCCATCCTCACCCCCACACCACCCTCATCCCCACACTACCCTCACCCCCACACCCCCCTCACCCCCACACTACCCTCACCCCCACACTACCCTCACCCCCACACCACCCTCACCCCACACCACCCTCACCCCCACACCCCCCTCACCCCCACACCACCCTCACTCCACACCCCCCTCACCCCCACACCACCCTCACCCCCACCCCACCCTCACCCCCACACCACCCTCACCCCCACCCCACCCTCACCCCCACACCCCCCTCACCCCCACACCACCCTCACCCCACACCCCCCTCACCCCCACACCACCCTCACCCCACACCCCCCTCACCCCCACCCCACCCTCACCCCCACACCACCCTCACCCCCACCCCACCCTCACCCCCACACCCCCCTCACCCCCACACCACCCTCACCCCCACCCCACCCTCACCCCCACACCCCCCTCACCCCACACCCCCCTCACCCCCACACCCCCCTCACCCCCATACCATCCTCACTCCACTCATACGCCCACCCTTCGATCGTGGAGATGCAGTCTCAGAGCCAGGGTCTACATGAGGGGTTGTTGGCACCTACAGGCGTAGGTGGAGGAGACCAACCGCGTGCAGCGGCAGGAGGTGGTGCCAATAATGCTTCCCACCCAGGCCAACAGTGGAGGCAATGGGGGCCGTGGGTTTCAGCCATGGATCAGCATGTCCAAGGCCTGGGGCATTCTGTGGAGGTGCTGGCCGAGGCCCAGGACAGGGTTGCCGACTCACAGGTGACCACATCTCACAGCCACCTGAAAATCGCAGTGGTGCTCCTGAGCAGGCCATGGCTGAGAATGCCGGCGACATTGCCCAGGCGCTGGCCGACGTGGCGCAGACATAGAGGGAGGTGGCTCAGTCCCAGAGGGAGATGGCACAGTCACTGGCTGATGTGACAGACCCAGAAGGTGATGGCACAGTTGCAGCGTGATGTGGACGGAGATGGTCGTCTCCCTGTGCTCCATGGCCTCGAGCGTCAAGTCCAGAGAGGGCCTCCTGGACTGGCAGCGGCAGGTGGCGGGCGGATCTCAGGGGGAGGCCCTGAGCTACGAGTAGGTGTTGGGGTGTTGGTGACTCCCACAGGGATGGTGCCGGAACATGGCAGCACCTTGGACCCCCTCCCCACTCCTGTCCTTGGTGCATTTGGTGGGCAGCAGGCAGAACGTGGCAGCACCGCGCCACCCAGGACGGCAGAACAGCAGCCAGGTCCATCCAGGCCGGGTTGCCCCAGAAGATGCCCGCCAATGGAGACCCGGGTCGTAGGGCAGGAATCACAGCAGGCCACCTCCACTCCTGCTGTACCATCATGGGAACCACCGAGGGATAGTATTAGGGTCCGCAAGGCCAGCAAGTTAGACACCAGTAAAGTTGGCAGCGGTTCAGGGCAAAGATTTGTTATAGGGGCTAGGGCACAACTTTGTATATATTCGTTCACATTAAACAGCTGTTCACAATGTTACAATCTGCCTCAGTGCTCTGTCGGATGGGTGGGCTGGTCTGGGCTGGTCTGGGCTGGCTGGGGGGGGTTGGGGGAAATGGGTAGACGTTGGGAGGGGCAAAGGGGAGACACTGTGGGTGGCCCGGGCTCCACCCCGCCCCCCCTGCCCACCGCTACCCCAGGGATCCGATGGGACCGTGTGATGGAATGGCCAGCTCGTATGCAGGGATCACCCAGGTGGACAGTGCTCCTGTGGGCAGGAGTCAGACGTTATCAAACGATGTGGAGCACCAGAGCTCGTTGCAGCTTGTCATCAACCTCCACCCCAGGGATCAGAGCCGCTGTTACTCCAAAGCCAGGGCCCACAGCCTGTAGCGATAGGCTTGTATCGGGGGGGGGGGGGGGGGGTGAGGTTGGGATGCTGTGTCTGCAGCTGGCCAGTGTTCCCCCAGTTGGCATGTATCACGGGGGGGGGAGAGAGAGAGGGGGGGGGGGGGAGAGTGAGGGGGTGTGAGGTTGGGATGCCGTGTCCATGCAGCTGGCCAGTGCTTCCCCAGTTGGCATGTATCACGGGGAGGGGGCGGGGGAGGGGGGGGGGGAGTGAGGGGGAGGAGAGAGTGAGGGGGGGAGAGTGAGGGGGTGTGAGGTTGGGATGTGGTGTCCATGCAGCTGGCCAGTGCTTCCCCAGTTGGCATGTATCACGGGAGGGGGGGGGGGGGAGGGGGGGAGTGAGGGGGGGAGTGAGGGAGGGGGGGAGGGGGGGTGGGGGGAGTGAGGGAGGGGGGTGGGGGGGGAGTGAGGGGGAGGAGAGAGTGGGGGGGGAGTGAGGGGGTGTGAGGGAGGGGGGTGGGGGGGGAGTGAGGGGGGGGAGTGAGGGGGGAGTGAGGGTGGGGGGGTGGGGGGGAGTGAGGGGGGGGAGTGAGGGAGGGGGGAGGGGGGGTGGGGGGGAGTGAGGGAGGGGGGGAGGGGGGGTGGGGGGGAGTGAGGGAGGGGGGTGGGGGGGGGAGTGAGGGGGGAGTGAGGGAGGGGGGTGGGGGGGGAGTGAGGGGGAGGAGAGAGTGAGGGGGAGGAGAGAGTGAGGGGGTGTGAGGTTGGGATGCCGTGTCCATGCAGCTGGCCAGTGCTTCCCCCAGTTGGTGAACCTGGAGCCGGTCAGTGCGGCCCCTGTGCGTTTGCCATGGCGCACACATCGTGCCGCCTCCCGTGCCTGCCTGGGCCCCATGTCCTGCCCACCCTCGTCGGACAAGACCTGCCGTTCCTCCTCCTCCTCCAAAATATTGTCCATCTGCTGCGTGATGTTGTGGAGGATGCAGCAGGCCGCCACAATGCGGGCATCCCTCTCAGCATCATACTGCAGGGCTCTCCACAACGGCCCAGGCACCTAAACCGCATCCTTAGGAGGCCGAAGCCACTCGATCACTGACCTGTTGCTGTACGGGTTTCATTGTAGTGGGTCTCTGCATTGGTCTGTGGCCTCCGGTTAGGCGTTATCAGTCACCACCACAGCAGATATCCCCTGTCACCCAGGAGCCAACCCCTCAGCTGGGGTGGGCGGGGGGGGGGGGAGGCGCATATTGAACATATCAGGAACCGTCGAGTGTGCCAGGATGAAGGTGTCTCGCACACTGCCTGGGTATCGGGAGCAGACATTCATGATGCGCAGCTGATCGTCACATATCAGCTGCAGCTTTGTCGAGTGGAATCCCTTTCGGTTTGAGTGGAGCGGCCTGTCATCTGAAGCTGCTCGGAGGGGGGGGGCATGCATCCCGTCAATCACCCCCTGGAGCTGGGGCATCCCAGCGATGGCGGCGCACCTCGCTGCCTGGGCATCTTGGTGGGCCCTGTCCACATTGAAGTGGATGTATTCAGCCGCTTGGGCAGATAGGGGGCGAGATTCTCCGGTCGCCGATGCTGAAATCACGTTGGGCGATCAGCCGGAGAATACTCGTTTCTGACCAAATGGGGGGCGTTGGCGCTGCTTTCACGATGCACCGCCCTCTCTAAAGCTGCGTACATCAGGGGTACGCCGCGCACCCCCCCGATGCTCCGCCCCTGATTGGCCGAGTTCCCGATGGGTCACGTGTGCTATCATCCGTAAGGAATTCAGTGTGGCGGCTACAGACTCAGTCCAGTGCCGCCACAGTCGGGGGAGGGCTCATCCGCGGGCAGAGGGGGACTTTGTCAGGGGCTGGGGGCACTGTTGGGGGGGCTGGTCCGGGGCTCGCGAGCTGGTCATTATTTTACAGGCCGGGTCCGCACGCGGCCGGTGCCATGTTACAGGGCGCGGCTGCTGTAAGCCACCGCCATGAGCAGCCACGGACCCGGCAATTCTCCCGGCTGTATCGGCAGCTAGAGCCGGGTGCTCTACAATGCCGGCATGCTAGCCCCCCCAGCCATACGGAGAATCGGTGGCCGTTCTGCGCTGAGTTTTCGGGGATAAAACGCCACCGTTCCCAGGCCAGCGTCAGGACATAGCCTCAGAATCAGAGAATCCAGCCCAGGGCCTCCGTGACGGCACGATGCACCGAGGTTTGTGAGATCCCGGACAGTTCCCACTTAGCGCCTGGAAGGACCCTGCCGAGTAAAATTTCAGGGCGACCGTCACCTTGACGGCCACTGGGTGCGGGTGTCCTCCTCCGTACCCTCACGGTGCCAGGTGTGCCATCGTCTGGCAGATGTGCCACATTGCCTCCCTGCTCAGCTGGAGTATTCGACGGCCTGCCCGCTCCGGCAGGTCCTCGAATGACAGGCGGTGCCGGTAAACACGAGGCCTCATGTGGCACCTCCTTGGCACATCCTCCTCCTCGCAGTTGGGTGGTTGGCTCTCTAACCTGGGCAGCTGCCACCTGTCTCTCTGCTGCCACTCTGCAGCTGCTTGCTCTGCTGTTGCGTGCTCTGAAGCTGCACGCACCGCTGCTGCACGCTCCACTGCTGCACGCTCTGCTGCGTGCTCTGCAGCTGCACGCTCCGCTGCTGCACGCTCCACCGCTGCACGCTCCACTGCTGCACGTTTCGCTGCTGCACGCTCCACTACTGCACGCTCCACTGCACTACGCTCCGCAGGTGCACGCTCCACCGCTGCATGCTCCACTGCTGCACGCTCTGCAGCTGCACGCTCCACTACTGCACGCTCCACTGCACTACGCTCCGCAGGTGCACGCTCCACCGCTGCATGCTCCACTGCTGCACGCTCTGCAGCTGCACACTCCACTACTGCACGCTCCACTGCACTACGCTCCGCAGGTGCACGCTCCACCGCTGCATGCTCCACTGCTGCACGCTCTGCAGCTGCACGCTCCACTACTGCACGCTCCACTGCTCTACGCTCCGCAGGTGCACGCTCCACCGCTGCATGCTCCACTGCTGCACGCTCTGCAGCTGCATGCTCTGCTGCTGCATGCTCCACTGCTGCACACTCCACCGCTGCATGCTCCGCTGCTGCACGCTCCACTGCTGCAGCTTCCTCCTCCTCCTCGAGCAGCTCCAGCTCGGTAGCCACAGGGCATCCCAGGGCTGCAGTGACTAGCAAGAACGCCACCATTGCTGGTTGAATTCCAATTTCCATTGTCTGCAGAGGGTGTTAGCATGGTGCGTATCCCCGGACCCAACCAGGTCCAATGGTGGTCCGTGCCTCGGCACCCCCCCCCCCCCTCCCCCCTCCCCAGTCCCATGCACATAATGGTTGCATTATTTCTGATTATATAACAGTGAGAAAACTTCAAAACATTACTCCACTGGTTGAAAGGAGCTTAGGGGATTCCTGAGCTTGTGAAAGGTACTATATAAACGCAAGCTCTTTTTAATAAACCTCTTGTTCTCCACTTCCATGTATTTCTTTATAATCTTACAGTGTCGTTGTGGATGCTTATCTCCTTGATTATGTTGTCAATTTTAACACAGTAAACAATTGCTCAGTTCCCAGGTCCCAGTCCTGTTGGAGATAAGGAGGTTGGGATGAATGATTTACAACCTCTGGTCACAGTAAAGAAATGTTAGGTGGAGGAGCCAGTGGGAGGGTCATATTGTGAGAATAGACGTTTACCGTGACTCCTGAGGGGCTCAATTTACCTCACAAATACTTCAGTGAAGTAGCATCTAGCAAGAGGTGAATCAAATGACATCAGACTCTGTATTGGTTTTTCTTGAGAGCCTTCCTGCTATCCGGTTACTATAGTTACCGGATATTGCTCATGTCGTGGTGAGTGTGTCAGTCACATTAACTGGGCTACCTATCTCTGATCCTATCACGTTACAGAAACATGGACGTGCGGTATCTAATGATGCAACAAAGGTCAAGTCTTCTCTACATAGCCTGTTGTTTTCTCTATTTTTGTTCACCTCTTCTTGCTGTGCTCAAAATGGCTGACTCATTTCTGAAATTACAAGAGTGGCTATACTGTAAAAGTGCCTCATTGTCTGTAAAGAGCTTTGTCATGGGTGAGCACTACAGCAATGCGAGTCCTTTATTTTTCTTTATTGAGAGACGTCCTGTTGGAACATTCAGGATTCAAAGGCTTGCATTAACTTAAAAAACTTTCTAAAAGTCCGTCTGTACAAAAGCCTGCAAGATTCTGCTAAATACATAGCTTGTGGATGGACACAGAATAGAGCTAGGAGAGTGCCTTATGAACGGCTTGTGCTAGGAGGTGCTTTGTGCAGTCAACCACTGGAAGGAGTTTAATGATCTCACCAGGCCAGGCAGGGTAATAGGAGCCATTGCTACCGTTTAAGGCTGGTTCTATTTAACACATCTGCTATTGATATGCACCCTATTCCTCACATAACTGAGAGACCTCTTTAAAGCTATACAGACGCTCACTAAGATAGATAAAGAGATGTTTCCACTTGCAAAATGAATGATCATAAATATTAATCTGATTCAGGAGAATCTTACTCCGAGATTTTAGAAAGTGGAACTCGCATGAAAAGGTTGAGGCAAATAGCATAAGGGAGAGTTAGATAACAATATAAGGGAGAAAGGAGCAGAAGATTATGATTGGCCAAGAATGAAGATGCTTCTTTGCAGCAGATACATCAGCATAGTCCAGTTGATCTGTGTGGTAAGTACAAATTTTATGCCATTTTATGTTTTCTCCCAGGCAGCCTCCTGGAGTCGGGGGTGACTTACTTCCGCACTAAAAATGAGTTCTCAGGTGACTGAGGAGTGCAATGAGCGACCTCCAGTCTCTGTCACACAGGTGATTGGAGGAGTGGGTGGGGTGCCTGGGTGGGTGGGCTGCCTGGGTGGGTGGGCTGCCTGGGTGGGTGGGGTGCCCGTTTGCCTACTGAACATAGTCCAGGTCTCTGAGTCAGAAAGGAGGGTGGGTATCACTACTGCTTTGCAGACCATGAGTTTTGTGGCAGGGCTGAGGTTCTGGTCTTCAAGCACTCTCTTCTTCCTTTTAACATTTTTTTTTAGAGTACCCAATTCATTGTTTCCAATTAAGGGGCAATTTAGCATGGCCAATTCACCTACCCTGCACATCTTTGGGTTGTGGGGGCGAAACCCACGCAAACACGGGGAGAATGTGCAAACTCCACACGGACTGTGACCCAGAGCCGGGATTGAACTTGGGACCTTGGAGCCACGAGGCAACAGTGCTAACCACTATGCCACCATGCTGCTATAAACATTCCCTTCCTCAGGCAATCAAAAGCTACTTTGGCACACTGAAGATGGTGTTGAATCTCGTTGTTGATGTCTGTCCTTGTTGCCAATAGGCTCCCAATGTATTGAAAGTGGACCACATTGTCCGTGCACTCGTTGAGAATTTTGATGATCGCGGGTGGGAGGTTGGGGGGGGGGGGGGGGGTGCGGAGTGCTATGTGGCGGGGGCAGGTTGGTCGAGAGCATTTGTCTTGTGATGTTGTAGTTGCTTGAATGGCTAGCACTAGTACCCATGACACTGTCCACTGCCCTTTACAATCTCAACCGTCACCTGGAAGTGTTTCATCACATGCACCCTTACAATTGCTGACCCCCGATATTCATCTCGCTGCTTGGCACGCCATTTGACCCTTAGGAGGGTTTATTCGTTAAGGGATGGATGTCTTCCAGGGCACCAGGAAAAATCTGTTGCTCAAAGACAAACAGGTTTAACATCAAAGCCTCCAGAAGTACGGGACAACCGTTTCCCCCCCAACCCCCTCCCCCCGCAAATACTGCACTGAAACTGAACATTAAATAGCCCTGCCCTGTACTCAGTGAATCTTGCTTCCCACTGACAAAGGAGTCAAGGGTTATTGGGAGGGGTTAGGGTTAAAGCAGCAAAATGAAGTTTAAGGCCACAATCGAATCAGCCATGATCTAATTTTTAAAAATAAATTTAGAGTACCCAATTCATTGTTTCCAATTAAGGGGCAATTTAACTTGGCCAATCCACCTACCCCGCACATCTTTGGGTGGTGGGGGCGAAACCCACGCAATCACAGGGAGAATGTGCAAACTCCACACGGACAGTGACCCAGGGCAGGGATTGAAGCTACGACCTCGGCGCCGTGAGGCAGCAGGGCTAACCCACTGTGCCACCATGCTGCCATTGCCATGATCTAGTTGAATGGCAAAGCCGAGTGAAATACTCCTGCTGCTATTTCTGATGCTCTAATGCAAATTTGGGTGCAAGAGAGGGGTTTTCAACTCTGAGCAGACCTATTCCGAGATGCATCACCACATGCCCTCCAACCTCTGGCTACCCTGCCCCACACTCCTGCCAACATGCCGATCCTCGTGTCACTCCGACTTCACACATTATCTGACTGGATGATTCCTGAAAGGAATTAGATATGTTTTTTAGAACCAGCCAAAGGTGCTGGAAGGAAATTTTGGGGACTTTTTTTCAAGCCCCACGAGTGTGCTTGTAGACTTCTAGCTGACGACAGGTGTCCTAAAAATTGGACTCTGGTTTATGCAGACTCCAGGGTAATCCTAGAGATTGGCAAACTCGAGTGTATGGGTTTAAAATCTGGCCTCAACTAAATAACAGATTGTTGATGGACAAATGTTGACAGTGATGCTAAAGAGAAACACAGATAAGGCCAGCAAAGAGAGAAAACAACAGGCTATGTAGAGAAGACTTGACCTTTGTTGCATCATTACAAGCCACACTTGTCCTTGTTTCTGTAACGTGATAGGATCAGAGATAGGTAGCCCAGTTAATGTGACTGACACACTCACCACGACATGAGCAATATCCGGTAACTATAGTAACCGGATAGCAGGAAGGCTCTCAAGAAAAACCAATACAGAGTCTGATGTCATTTGATTCACCTCTTGCTAGATGCTACTTCACTGAAGTATTTGTGAGGTAAATTGAGCCCCTCAGAAGTCACAGTAAACGTCTATTCTCACAATATGACCCTCCCACTGGCTCCTCCACCTAACATTTCTTTACTGTGACCAGAGGTTGTAAATCATTCATCCCAACCTCCTTATCTCCAACAGGACTGGGACCTGGGAACTGAGCAATTGTTTACTGTGTTAAAATTGACAACATAATCAAGGAGATAAGCATCCACAACGACACTGTAAGATTATAAAGAAATACATGGAAGTGGAGAACAAGAGGTTTATTAAAAAGAGCTTGCGTTTATATAGTACCTTTCACAAGCTCAGGAATCCCCTAAGCTCCTTTCAGCCAGTGGAGTAATGTTTTGAAGTTTTCTCACTGTTATATATCACACACACACTCACATACACCTCACACACACACATCATACACATCACATCACAGCCACACACACACTCACATCTCGCACACACATCTCGCACACAACACACACACACACTCAGACACACACTTCTCTCTCTCACACACACACACACATACTCACACACACACATCGCATGCGCACACACACATCACAAACACATACACACACACATCACACACACCTCACACACACACATCTCACACACACACACATCACACACACATGTCTCACACACACACATCATACACATCACATCACAGCCACACACACACACACTCACATCTCGCACACACATCTCGCACACACATCACACACACAACACACACACACACTCAGACACACACTTCTCTCTCACACACACACACACATACTCACACGCACATCTCACACACACATTCACACACACATATCTCAAACACACCACACACACATTTCACACACACACCACTCACACACATCTCACACACGCATCTCACATACACAACCACATGCACACACATCTCACACACACTCACAACCACACACACACACATCTCACACATACACACACACACACAAGTAACACATCCACACACACCACTCTCACACACACACACATATCTGACACACACTCCACTCACACACAATCACACACAAGGACACACACACATCCAAACACACAACCACACACACACACATCTCAGACACACACATCTTACACACGCATCTCTCACACACACACACACATCACCTGCACACACATCACACACACCTCACACACACACATCTCACACACACACACACATCACACACACATGTCTCACACACACACATCATACACACATCACAGCCACACACACACACACTCACATCTTGCACACACATCTCGCACACAACACACACACACACTCAGACACACACTTCTCTCTCACACACACACACACACACACACACACATACTCACACACGCATCTCACACACACACACACACAACCACATACACACACCCACTGAGAAGAAGTCAATCCTGGAATAGACTTTATGCATGTGGGGAAAGAACAAGAACTTCTTGTCCTTGGATGCAAAGACCGCCACAGGTCTGCCCCCACCTCCCCCAACGACCTGTTCCATAAATGCCAGGAGCACCTTCACTACCCCCAAGAGAGCAAACAACATAGGCCTGGACCAATCTAACACACAGTTGAAATCCCCTCCAAAGATCAGTTGGTGTGTGTCCAGGTCAAGGTTGGAAGTCAACATTCTTCTAACGAAGGGCAGCACGGTGGCACAGCGGGTTAGCCCTGCTGCCTCACAGCGCCGAGGTCCCAGGTTCGATTCTGGGTCACTGTCCGTGTGGAGTTTGCAAATTCTCCCCGTGTCTGCGTGGGTTTCGTCCCCACAACCCAAAGATGTGCAGAGTAGGTAGATTGGCCATGCTAAATTGCCCCTTAATTGGAAAAAATGAATTGGGCACCCTAAATTTATAAAAAAAAACATTCTTCTAACGATTGTCACATTGTCCCAGTTTTGCGCGTAGATATTTACTAGTACCACTGACATGCCCACTAAAGACCCACTGACCATTACGAATCTTCCATTGGGATCCGCTATGGTCTTAGTGGCCGATAAAATAACCTGTTTATTAATTAAGACCGCTGAACCTCAGGCCCGTCTATCAAAGCCCGAATGGAACACTTGGCTCAGCCACCCCTTCCACAGTCTGGTCTGATCCCTTACCCACAAGTGGGTCTCCTGCAGAAACACCATCAAACAAGCAATGTTTTCACTAGGGTGCAGCAGTTTCAACAAGAGTAATGGATGGCTGGCCTTTCAGCTAAGCCTTATTAAGTACACTAGAGCCCAGGCATTTATTAATCTTACTGTAACACTATCATAGAAGAGGTCAGAGAGAAACTAGAGGGAATTACAAGTTTAGGGCTAGGGCAGGGGAAACTTTGGAGGACGTTTGACCCTGTGGGCTGGTGGTGGGAGATGCCAGAGGCAAATGATCGGCTGAAGTGATAAGGAAGCCCATCACACCTATTGTTGGATTTAAGGAGATAGTTTGTAGTAGAGAAAAGAAGCCGGGGAGGGGAGGGGGAGGGAGGGGGTGTGGGGGGGGGGGGGGGTGGCGGCGGTGGGCTATCATTGCATTCCAGGATAAGCCTGGAATACTGAACAGTTTTAGCAGATGAGAACGGGGGACCCGATTGTGATTAATGTGGGCAGCCAGATCTTGATGGTGGGTGGTTAAAACAGTGGCCTGCCAAATCCGTTCAAGCCTGCACCATCTGAGTTAAGGGACCACAAGTGAAAGCTGTACTCGGGAAGAAGCACAGTAGCACAGTGGTTAGCACTGTGGCTTCACAGCGCCGGGGTCCCAGGTTCGATTCCACGCTTGGGTCACTGTCTGTGCGGAGTCTGCACGTTCTCCCCGTGTCTGCGTGGGTTTCCTCCGGGTGCTCCGGTTTCCTCCCACAGTCCAAAGACATGCAGGTTAGGTGGATTGGCTGTGATAAATTGCCCTTTGTGTCCAAAAGGGTTAGGAGGGGTTACTGGGTTATGGGGATAGGGTGGAAGTGAGGGCTTAAGTGGGTTGGTGCAGACCCGATGGGCTGAATGGCCTCCTTCTGCAGTGTATGTATGTTCTATGAGAGAGACTGTAATGGTTTTAACAAGGGCATCAGAGGTGGAGGTGAGGGTGTGACTGAGCAGACCAGTGGCTGCAGAAACGGGTGAGCCGAGGGCCAGAGGCTAGACGCAGTTCATCTGCTCATTTATCTCGTTGCCGTTTGTGGAATCTTGCTGTGCACAATTTGGCTGTGGCATTTCCTACATTACATCGACACCGTTACTTCATAAAGGACATCGCTGACTGAGAATCAGCTTGAAAGGCCCTGGGGTAATGAAAATCGTGAGGTAAATGCTAGGCCCTTTCTTTATATCATTCTGACTCCATAAAAAATCATTGTGTTCAAACAGACGGTCACAGCCACTTTCATGCCAACAGCTGCTCCTAACCGTGCTGCCTAGCTTTTAATTACACTTTGTACTTTGGACTGCTCTCACAGTACTTGTAATCATTCACAGCAATTTAAACAAGAAAAGCACAAAGCAGAAACTGTAAAAGCTGTTGCAAATAGGTGCCGAGACTTCGCGAGGCAGAACATTCGTCATTCTTTTCATCGTACAAACTGATTTTCAACAGCTTGTCCTCCCATTAAACACATTTTCATGCCCCAGACGTCCATTTTCCTCAGCCTGACTCAAATCATCTTGGTACCGCCTGTAAAATTAGTACGTTGTGTACGCGCGGGAATATGCTAATTTGTTAATTGTGAAAGAGCTATTTATTCTTTCCCAGCAACAGGAGAGACATTTGAATGGACTTCTTCCATTTCAAACCTGCAGATCCACGTTAGTGTGCCATTGTTGACGATCCCACTAACTCACTGGTGCAAAGGTCTCAGGGGACTGTTTCCACATTGTTCACACACATATTACATAAGATATGGTTTGCCAATCTCAACAACAATAATTTCAACTTTTCACAATTTATATAAATGACTTAGATGAAGGTACAGTTGCTAAATTTTGCTGACAATACAAAGATAGATAGGGAAGTAAACCGTGAAGAAGACATAAGGAGGTTACAAAGGGACAAGGATAGGTATGAGTGGGCAAAAATCTGGTAAATGGGGCTTAATGAGGGCAAATGTGAAATTGTCCATTTTGGCAGGAAGAATAAAAAATAACATTATTATCTAAGTGGTGGGAGATTGCAGAGCTCAGGTTCAGAGGGATCTGGGTGTCCTCGTGCACGAAACATGTAAACATAGAAAATAGGAGCAGGCATAGATCATTCAGCCCTTCGAGTCTGCCCCACCATTCTTTATGACCATGGCTGAATATCCAACACAGTAACCTGTTACTACTTTCCCCCACATCCTTTGATCCCTTTAGCTCCGAGAGCTATATCCAACTCCTTCTTGAAAACATATAATGGCCAGGATTTTCCATTCCATGCTGCTCTGATTGGAATTCCCGACTGGGCGGAAAATGGAGCTTTGAGGGGAAAAGGGGCTAAGTGCTTTCTGCTGAGAAAAAGAAGAAGTGAAAGCACTTAGCTGCTTTTGCTGTGGCGAGGAGCTGTCAATCATAGAAATAATGTTTATAAATATTATGGTTAGCATCAAAGCAAGGTAATTGAGATGCATTCAGGTTGAAAGAAACAATAAATAAACAAACCCCCGAAGCAGCTGAATCTGGACCAATAAAACTGTTAATGATTGTCTAGTGCAATGTATTGCTGTGGACCTTTCAAGGGACTTGAAGCCCTTTGAGAAGTACTTGGCCATGTAGGAAGCCTCTGACACTTATAACAGCTTTAAACACTTTCGTCTGAGGCAGATGTGAGGGAAGGGTAAGTGAAAATGCAGTGAAAGCAATTCACTCTACCACCTAGACTGCTCTTCAGCTTTGTGATGTATGCAGGAATTTCAGATATATTGTATTATATGTAATTGGTGCAGTAATGGTTAAAAGCCTGGGTTAGTGGGTGGCTCCTGCTGTCATTTTTTAAAATCCTGGGTTAGTGGATGACTGCTGCTGTCATTTAAAAAAATCCTGGTTTGAAAGACTTTTTGTAGATAGAGATGCAATTAAAGCATCGTAAAAGTTGGGCGAGTGGAATTTTGTTTATGTAAGTGCGGTACCCTGAGGAGTAGATAATCAGAGACAATGGGCTGGGTTCTCTGGTCTGCCTGCTGTCTGTTTCTCAGTAGTGTAGCGTTCACTGGCAGCAGGATTCTATTTTCCTTCCATTCATCAATGGGATTTCCCATTGAAGCCAGCTCACGCTGCCGGGAAACCCAAGGGTGGAACTGTGCTGCAAGCAGAAAACAGATTCCCGACAGCCGTAGAATTCCGGCCATTATGCTTAGTTTTAGTAAGGTGGTATAGTTTTAAAAAATAATAATTTTAGAGTACCCAATTCATTTTTTCCAATTAAAGGACAATTTAGTGTGGCCAATCCACCTAGCCTGCACATCTTTGAGTTGTGGGGGCGAAACCCACGCAAACACGGGGAGAATGTGCAAACTCCACACGGACAGTGACCGGGATCGAACCTGGGACCTCAGCGCCGTGAGACAGCAGGGCTAACCCACTGAGCCACCGTGCTGCCCTGGGAGACCGAACCAGAATCTGGCGAGGTCTCCTCCATGCATTAATTAGCATGATGAAGCGAAGGGGCTCACAAACTAGGCCCCGCTCCTGGCGCCAGTGAGACCAGTAGCAATTCTCCACTGGTGCTGGGAGCAGGGCCCAGTTTGCCCCAGAACGGAGAATCCTGGCCACTCTTTTACTGCGGTAGAGAATTCCACAGGCTCACCACTCCCTGGGTGAATAAATGTCTCCGTATCTCAGTCCTAAATGGTCTACCCTGTATCTTCAGACTGTCAGCCCTGGTTTTGAACTCCCCGCCATCCTTCCTGCATCTACCCTATCCAGTCCTGTTAGAATTTTATAGGTTTCTATGATCCATCCTTATTCTTCTGAACTCCGGCGAATATCCTCCGAACCAATATCTCCTCATACGTCAGTCCTGCCATCCCAGGAATCAGTCTGGGAAACCTTCACTGCACTCCCTCTGTAGCTAGAACATCCTTCCTCAGATAAGGAGACCAAAACTGCACACAATATTCCAGGTGTGGCCTCACCACGGCCCTGTATAACTGCAGCAAGACATCCCTCCTCCTGTACTCAAATCTTCTCGCTATGAAGGCTAGCATACCGTTTGCCTTCTTTATCTGCATGCTTACTTTCAGTGACTGGTGTACAAAGACGCCCAGATCATTGCATGGTTCCCTCTCTAAATCCACAGCTATTCAGGTAATAATCTGCCTTCCTGTTTTTGATACCAAAGTGGATAACCTCACATTTATCCACATTATACTGCATCTGCCATGCATCTGCCCACTCACTCAGCCTGTCCACATCACAGTGAAGGATCTCTGCATCCTCCTCACAGCTCACCCTCCCACCCAGCTTTGTGCCATCTGCATATTTGGAGATATTACATATTACTTGTTTTCATCAATCTTTTGCTCTTCACGTACCTATAGAAGTTTTTACAACCAGTTTTCGTGCTTCCTGCAAGCATATTTTATTTTCCCCATCTATTTTTCTAAATTTAGAGTACCCAATTCATTTTTTCCGATTAAGGGGCAATTTAGCGTGGCCAATCCACCTACCCTGCACATCTTTGGGTTGTGAGGGCGAAACCCATGCAGACACGGGGAGAATGTGCAAACTCCACACGGACAGTGACCCAGAGCTGGGATCGAACCTGGGACCTCGGCGCCGTGAGGCAGCAGTGCTAACCCACTGTGCCACCGTGCTGCCCTTATTTTCCCCATCTTAATCGATCCCTTTGTCCTCTTTTTCTGAATTCTGAACTGTTCCCAATCCTCAGGTCTGTTGTTTTATCTGTCCAATTTGTATGCCTCTTCCTTGGATCTAATACTATCTCTAGTTTCTCTTGTGAGCCAGGGTTTGGCTTATTTTTGCACCAGACAGGAATGAATAATTGTTGCAGTTCCCCCATGTGCTCTTTGAATGTTTGCCATTGTCTGTCCACCTTCATCCCTTTAAATAATAGTTCGCAATTCATCATAGCTAATTCGGCGCCTCATTCTATTGTAGTTTCCTTTATTTAGATTCAGGACCCGAGTCTCAGAATCAACCACGTCATCCTCCATCTTGATGAAGAATTTTGTCATATTATGGTCGCTCATCCCCAAGGGGCCTCGCACAATTAGATTGCCAATTATTCCTTTCTCATTACACACTACCCAATCTAGGATGGCTTGTTCTCTAGTTGGTTCCTCAATATTAACCTTTTATTGTCACAAGTATGAAGTTACTGTGAAAAGCCCCTCGTTGCCACGTTCCAGCGCCTGTTCGGGTAAACTGGTTACAGGAATTGAACCCGCGCTGCTGGCCTTGTTCTGCATCACAAACCAGCTGTCTAGCCCTGAGCTAAACCAGCTTGTATACCTTGTATTGGTCCAGAAAACCATACCGTATACATTCCAGGAATTCCTCCTCTGTGGTATTATCACTTATTTGATTTGCCCAATCTATATGCAGATTAAAGTCACTCGTGTTCCAGGTGTTCCTTTATCCCATGCCTCCATAATTTCCCATTTAATACCATCCCCAACATCACCACTACAGTTTGGGGTCTATATCCAACCCACACTAATATGTTTTGTCCCTTGGTGTTTCCCAGCTTTACCCACACAGATTCCACATCATCGGGGCTAATATACTTCCTTACTAAAGTGTTAATTTCCTCTTTAAAAGCAATGCAACTCCACCTTCTTTTCCTTTTTGTCTGTCCTTAATTTTTTCTATTCTTTTATCAGAGTTACAAAGCTAAAGCTCAGAATGGACAAGGGCAAACCCCTAATCCAGCTCCTTCCCTGCTCCAAAAACCAATTCAAATTGATTCCAATTCATGGACCCCACAAGGGAGACATACCAGATCCAGGCATTACACCTGACCTCGCGCTCACCTTAACCAAAAGGCCAAGAAGCGATTGTCTGTCCTTCCTAAATGTGGAATCCCCCGGGATGTTCAGTTCCCATCCCTGGTCACCCCACAGCCCCGCCTCCGTATTCCTGACTATCACACCTGTTTACATCTATTTGCGTGATTAATTCATCCACTACATTACGAATGCTCCGCGCATTAAGGCACAAAGCCTCGAGGTTTGTCTTTTTAACATCCCGTGTTCCATTCCCATTAGTTTTCACTGTGGTCCTGTTTGATTCTGGCCCTTGTTTTATCTGCCTATCACTTTTCTTATTCCCCTTTCTGTCTTTTGTTCTTATCTATGTTTCCCCCAATTCTGAATCTTTGTATAGGTTCCCTTCTCCCTGCTATTTTAGTTTAAACTCTCCCCAACCACTCTAGCAAATACTCCCCGTAGGACACCTGGTCCTGCCCAGGTGTAACCAGTCCAGTTTGCACTTGTCCCACCTTCCCCAGAACCAGTTCCAATGTCCCAGGAATGTGAAACCCTCCCCCTTGCACCATCTCTTCAGCTATTTATTCATCCGGTACATCCTGCTATCTTTGCTCTGACTAGCATGTGGCACTGATAGTAATCCTGAGATCACTACCTTTGAGGTCCTGCTTTTCAACTTACTTCCTAACTTCCTATATTGCACTTTTAGGACCTCATCCCTTTTTAAAATCTATGTTGTATCAATGTGTACCACGCCCACTGGCTGTTCACCCTCCTCCTCCAAAATGTCCTGTAGCTGCTCCGAGACATCCTTGACCTCGCACCAGGTAGGCAACATACCATCCTGGAGTCTCATGCATGGCCACAGGAACATCTATCTGTTCCCCTTACTACTGAATCCCCAATAACTATTTCATTCCAATATTTTTTACTCTTCTCCCATGCGACTGAGTCAATTGTAGCGGAACAAATTTGGATGTTGCTGCCTTCCTCTGAGAGGCCACTCCTCCCAACAGTATCTAAAGCGGTATATCTGTTTTGCAGGGAATGGCCACAGGAGATTGCTGCACTGCCTGCCTAGTCCTCTTGTTCTGCCTGGTGGTCACCTATTCTGTTCCCGCATGCTGAGTCTTAGCCTGTGGATTGACCACCTCACTATTTGTGCTATCTATGATATTCTCTGCCTTGCGGATTACCCCACAGTGTCCCCAGCTGCCATACCAACTCCAAAACCTGGGCTTCCAGGAGCTGCAGCTGGAGACACTTCCTGCACACATGCTGGCAACGGGCGCTGGAAATGTTCCCGGCTTCCCACATTGAGCAGGAAGAGCACACTATTGCCTTGAGCTCTCCTATCAAGACTTACCCATTGAAAGTAAACCTTTTGGAAGATATTTAAAATCCAATAACATTAATTACTCTGAGGCCCTTCTTCCCTGGTACCCATTACTGCAGAATATAACCCTTACAAACTATAAACTACAAAATAAAGACCTTACAAACTATACGTGATAAAAGTAATAAATACTTACCCCACCGTACTCACCAATCAGCTGCTTTCACTTGCCCATGTCACTTTTGAATCCTGACGTCACCTCAGGAGCTTGAAGCTCCAAGCTACCCTCAGATTTCTCCCTGCACATTCGCGCTGTTTTCAGTCGTGTCCCGCATTCCCTAGGTGCTGCTGACTGTCCTGGTGTCCTCCTCTCGCACTTTCCTCGATGTGCTGCTCACAAAAGGCTCGTATCCAAGTACAGCAATTAATGAAGAAAGCTAATAGAATCTTATTGTTTATTGTGAGGGGAATTGAATATAAAAGTAGGGAGGTTACGCTTCAGTTGTACAGGGTCTTGGTGAGACCACATTTGGAGTATTGTGTACAGTATTGATCTCCTTATTTAAGAATGTAAGAAGCAGTTTAGAGAAGATTTGCTAGATTAAAACCTGGATTGAGAATATGAGGAAAGGTTGGTCAGGCTAGTCTTGTATCCGCTGGAGTTTGTAAGAGTGAGAGCCAATTTGATTGAAAGATGTAAAATTCTGAGGGGAATTGACAGAGTGGATGTGGAGAGGATGTTTCCCCCTGTGGGAGAATCTAGAACAAGATGGTCGCTGTTTAATAAATAACGAGTCGTCCATTTAGGCCAGGGATGAGGAGAATTCCTTTCTCTCCGAGGGTAGTGAGTCTCTGGAACTCTCTTCCTCAAAAGGCAGTGGAAGTGGTGGCCTGGATTCTTCGGCCCCCCCCAGCCACGTGTCTCTCGGCCACAGGCTGGTCGCTGGTGGTGGGAGTCTCTACCCCTGCCGCTTGTCAGTGGGATTTCCCAATGAAGCCATCCCGCGCCAACAGGAAACCCCGCGGCGAGGGTGCGCAGATGGGGAGAACAGTGAATCACGATGGCCGGAGAATTTTGGCCAGTGCCTTTGAATGTTTTCAGGACAGAGGTGGATAGATTCCTGATAAACAAATGGGTTAAAGGTTATCGGGAAAAATAGAGGTTACAGTCAGACCGGTCATGATCTTTATTGAATGGCAAAGCAGGCGCAAAAGGCCAAGTGGCTTCATCGTATATTTGCATGTTCACTCGTATAATGCCTTTAGCATTGCAAAACCTCCCAGGGTGCTTACCAAGATTGTCATTGAATGGAACTTGAATTTGAGACACATAAGGAGACATCAGTCAGGTGACCAAAGTTTTTGATAAGGTGGTAGGTTTCAAGGAGTGTTTTAAAGGGGGAGTTAGGTAGGGTTGCAGAGAGGTTGAGGGATGGATTCCATGCCACAGTGCCTGAGCGGCTGAGGAACAATAAAAACAAGTGACACCTAAGATTCTAGAATTGGAGGAGGGCAGAGCCGAGATCGCCAAGGGCTGCAGGAGGAGTTATAGAGTTGAGAGTTAAAATTGGACCGTGCAGTTCACCATGGTGTGGCCCTTGGGAGGGAAATGATTTAAAATAATAGCTCAATCTGAAACCTACCCCCTCTATCATGGAAAGAAAAATGAGTGGATTTGCTTTGATATAATGGGTGGTATTATCCATTCTCTGTACAGAGGTGCTGGCTGAGGCCTGTAAACCACTGTGCTGCTCACTGGCTGTACTGCTGGCTCTTCACTCCACATTGTGCAGCATTCTGTGCAGACACAATCTGCAGGTGTGGCCCTGCCGGGGCGGGGTGCAATAAAGTCGGCAACGCCAGGAATCCCGGGTTTGGGGTGCCCTTCTTGATAGACTTTTCGAGTTCTGATAGGAAAAACAGGACCCACCCCGCCCCACCATGCTCACAGATCCACATGCACATGGATATGGGGAAACCCCCCCCCAATGGAACTCTCCAGATGACCCCTCTTAGCACTGGCCCCTTGGCATTGCTCTGGCACCCTGGAACTACCGGGAGAACTGTTAGCGTGTCAAGGGCAGTGCCAGGAGGCAGTGCCAGAGAGCCTGGGGCAGTGCCAGGAGGCAGTGCCAGAGAGCCTGGGGCAGTGCCAGGAGGCAGTGCCAGAGAGCCTGGGGCAGTGCCAGGAGGCAGTGCCAGGGTACTGCATGGCCATGTCCCTCTTTCCCCTTGGGGGTATCCTTACCTATCCCCCCCCCCCTCCCCCTTGGCGGGTTCCCTCCACCTGGTCCCCAATGTGGGGGGCACATTCGGTGGGAAATTTTAATTACATTATGATGAGGTTGCCAACCTTTCTGGGCAGGATCCTTCTTATGTCACTAGTGGGGAGCAGGGAAATCTCAGCAAGATTGTCGTTACCCGACTCTCGCAATATTTAGCACCCACGCTGCCATTTGCACTCACAGCGAACGTAAAATCGCACGGAATGTCTTTCACGTGCCTTCAAGACAATGATAAACCTGTGCAATATCACACCCTTGTTCACAAAGAAAATGCAAGAATAAGCCTAGTCAGTTTAATCTGGTGGGAAAGCTCTTACAAACAGTCATTTGGGACAAAATTAACAGATGCTGGGACAAGGGCGGAATAATTAAGGAATGTCAGCATGGATTTGTCAAGGGCAAATTTTATTGAATCAACTTGTTTGGGCTTTTTGAATAGGTACGGAGGTGGCTGACGGGGCTATGCTGTTGATGTGATGGACATGGACTCTCAAAAGGCTACTTGCATCACAAGCACAAGAACAAGGCGGTTTTGAGAAACCTTTATCAACACTGCTCCAGCCGCCACTGGAATAGTGTCCAATTCTGGGCACCACTCTTTAGGAAGGATGTGAAGTCATTGAAGAGGGTTCAGAAAAGATTCAGGAGAATGGTTCCAGGAATGAGGGAACTTCAGTTACAAGTCAGGGCCGTTGTCCTTGGAGATGAGAAGATTATCAGCAGATTTATTTCAGGTGTTCAAACTCATGAGGGGTCAGGGTAGATTAGACAACTGCTGCATTGGTGCAAGGGTAAAGAACCACACAGCACCAATTTAAGGTGTTTGGCAAAAGAACGAGAGGTGAGATGAGGAATCTTTTTTAAACAGCGAGTGGTTAGGATCCGGAATGCACTGACTGAGAGTGTGGTGGAGGCAGATTCAGTCATAGCTTTCAGAAGGGAATGGGAGAAACATTTGAAGATAAGGGGCACAATTCAACTAAAAGGGAACAAAGTCCCATAGCGAGCGTGTTTAGCCGCATGTTTCCTGGTGCTTGCAGCACCGAGAAACACATGACCAAACAACGGCATTCACGTTGGATAAGGGGCCTCAGCGGGAACCGCAGCTGAAGCTGCACATAGCCCCGTTTTCTAAACTGAGCAGCTCCGCCCACCAGAACACCTCACTATAACGAGAGATAGTGTCCCAATCTCTGAGGCCCCCAACAAGATCTACAATCCCCCCAAGCCCCAAGGGAAGGTAGCCAGGCCCCCAACAAGATCCACAATCCCCCCAAGCCCCAAGGGAAGGTGGCCAGGTCCCCAACAAGATCCACAATCCCCCCAAGCCCCAAGGGAAGGTGGCCAGGCCCCCAACAAGATCCACAATCCCCCCAAGTCCCAAGGGAAGGTAGCCAGGCCCCCAACAAGATCTACAATCCCCCCAAGCCCCAAGGGAAGGTAGCCAGGCCCCCAACAAGATCCACAATCCCTCCAAGCCCCAAGGGAAGGTAGCCAGGCCCCCAACAAGATCCACAATCCCCCCAAGCCCCAAGGGAAGGTAGCCAGGCCCCCAACAAGATCCACAATCCCCCCAAGCCCCAAGGGAAGGTAGCCAGGCCCCCAACAAGATCCACAATTCCCCCAAGCCCCAAGGGAAGGTGGCCAGGCCCCCAACAAGATCCACAATCCCTCCAAGTCCCAAGGGAAGGTGGCCAGGCCCCCAACAAGATCCACAATCCCCCCAAGCCCCAAGGGAAGGTAGCCAGGCCCCCAACAAGATCCACAATCCCCCCAAGCCCCAAGGGAAGGTGGCCAGGTCCCAACAAGATCCACAATCCCCCCAAGCCCCAAGGGAAGGTGGCCAGGTCCCAACACCCACACAGGACACCCCTGGCCCAATTGGCAGCACACAAAAAGTGCCAGTGTGGCACCTTGGCAGTGCCAACCTGGCACTCTGGCCAGCTGGCAGCCATTGGCACCATCAGTGTGCCTGGTGGCACTGCCAGTGTGGCTGGGTGGCACCCAGCACTGCCAGTGTATCACCCTGCCCAAAGGACATGCACCTGGAGGCCTCAGATCCGAGGCGATCCCCACGTTCCGTCTAGCCCCCATTTGGGGGTACCAGTGCTGAATGACGCTCGCCCGCGGTCTCTGAGGCAAAGGGGATAGATTCCAACGCCTTGGTTACCTGAGGAATCTGCACATTACAGTGAGACTAGCTGTCTCACTCTGATATGCAGATTTGCTAAAAAAGTGACCCCGCCCACAATGGGCAGGATTTACATCACAGCGCTTCTCGGATCCCGTTAGATCTCGCAAAGTGTTGCGAACTGGGTAGATCCGGGGAGTGGGGTCTCCGGCTTCTATTGGCCATGTTGTGCCAGGGCGACCAGTTTTCCGGGTGCTTCAAGGCCGTTGGATCGCACCCAAGGTATTTGCCGGGCTACACCAAGGGAAGGGCAATGGAAATTACTGCATTTCTCTTGCAGAGAGCTAGCATAGATGGGATGGACCACATGGCCTCCCTCCATGCTGCAACCTTCCAAAAAATCTATTCCATGAATGAAGTACTTTTTATGTCTAGGCACTGTTGTAATGCAAGAAACAACAATGTGATAATGACCAGATAATCTGATATTTAGTGATGTGGATTGAGGGACAATTATTGGCCAGGGCACTGGGGACAGAATCTTTCTCTTCTTCAAATACACCGTGGCACCTCTTACACTTCACCCGGGAGGACATACAGTGCTTCGGTTTAGCATCTTGTCTGAGAGATGGTACCTTTGATAGTAGTACCTGACTCTCGGTACTGGCAGTGTCAGCCTGGAACATGGGCTCCTGTCATTGTATTGATCATACCCCATTGGAGTGTGATAGTATAATGTTATCACCTGTGACCTATTGGTCTGATGAAGAGGTGTGGAGAGATCTTGGCGCAAAGTGAATGCTGGCACAGAGCATTTGAGCCAACTGGCTCGCTGTTTCTGCGATGTAAACTTGATGGAATTATGAAAACCACAATATAGTTCTGCCCTGACCTTGTCAGACATTCTGCAAAACTTTGCCTCATTCTTCATCTGTGATCAATCTCAGTGGGGAACACAATCTGTTGACCTTAGCTGGGCCTATGCTTGACTCCAGTCCCCACATCGACACGGTGTCCTTTGAAGTGGGCCAGTGAGCCATTGGTTATCCATTTGTAATAATAATAGTCATTATTATTGTCACAAGTAGGCTTATATTAAGACTGCAATGAAGTTACCGTGAAAATCCCCTGGTGCCACATTCCGGCGCCTGTTTGGGTATACTGAATGTTGAAATTATCTAACAAGCACATCTTTCGGGTCTTGTGGGAGGAAACCGGAGCACCTGGAAGAAACCCACGCAGGTCACGGGGAGAATGTGCAGACTACGTTGACAGTGACCCAAGCCGGGAATCGAACCTGGGATCCTGGCGCTGTGCGGCAACAGTGCTAACCACTGTGCTGCCGTGCTGCCCAAACTGCTCTGCAGTGTTTGCACAGAATAACAAACCTAACATCTCATCGCACCTCTCAGTGTCACATTGTATTGTTTAAAAATAAATTTACAGTGCCCAATTATTTTTTTCCAATTCCGGGTCAATTTGGCGTGGCCAATCCACCTAGCCTTGGGTTGTGGGGCGAAACCCCCACAGATACGGGCAGTGACCCGGGGCCGGGATTCAAATCTATGGCCTCAGCGCCGCAGTCCTTGGGC
Source organism: Scyliorhinus canicula (assembly GCF_902713615.1). Lineage (NCBI taxonomy): Eukaryota > Metazoa > Chordata > Chondrichthyes > Carcharhiniformes > Scyliorhinidae > Scyliorhinus > Scyliorhinus canicula. Next base: position 181,308,036 of record NC_052151.1, read on the forward strand.
TAACCACTGTGCCACCGTGCTGCCCCCATCATATTGTATTTTAATTGCTCCCCATGAAGCACCTTGTGACATTTTATTACATACATTTGTATTGTTCTGTAGGGTTTTTGCCAAGGGTGGTATCATGACCAGAACAGGCTTGGAGGGCTGAAGGGCCTGTTCCTGTGCTGTTTTGTTCTTTGTTAAAGAGGCCACACAAATCTAATTAGTTGTTTGCAGCACAAGTGACCTGTTAGCGTGCCTGGTGTACAGTGGGTCAGAATTCTCTCCCCTTGCCCGCGGCTGCGATCCTCCGGCCCTGTGGCAGTGATTAGTGTTTTGGCTGAGTGCCAAATTCTCCGTGCTCGCTGCCAGCGGTGGCGGGGCGACGCCATCTGGGAATCCTGGCTGTGATATTTATACGTCACACGACCCTCCCCCGACCCCCTTCCCCAACTCCCCGCTTAATTTCCTCCTTCCAGCAAACTCTTCTATTCATTTCTCCCTCATGTACTTACTTAACTTGCCCTCGAATGTGTCTCTACTCTTTGCTCCAACTACTCCATGTTTCTCCTGCATTCCCCATTGGATTTTTAGTGACCCTCTCAATATCCTTCTTATAATGTGGAGACCTGAACTGTGCACAGTGCTCCAAGTGTGGTCTCACCAAGCTTCTACACAATTTTAACACAGTCCCGCCCCCCGTTATTTGTTTGCATGTTTGTAGCTTTATTAGCCCACCTTGTGCTTGGTCCTCACGATCTCAACCTAATCAGGTTCACAGGAAGAGAGGGCAATGCACATATCAGGTACTGACTTCAGCCAATTCCTTTGTGCCGTCTTCACCTTTGGGAGAACGGAAAATTCAACCTCGCACATGTAGGTCATCGTGAAGGGCAATAGCAACAAAATGCTTGTTTTACTCAACGCTGGGTACTCCTGGGAAATCCTACTCCAGAATTCTGACAGCCTCATGGGCTTTTGGCATGTTTTTAATGTGGTATCACAGGTCAGATCCAGCAGTGTAGTCTTTTCATTTAGAATTAGAACCCCAACAGTGTAGGAGGAGGCTATTTGGCCCATTGAGTCTGAACAGACCCTCTGAAAGAGTACCCTACCTTAGCCCACTCCCCTGCCCTATCCCGTAACCCCACAACCCCACCTAATATACGCATTTTTGGACATTAAGGAGCAATTTTGCATGGCCAATCCACTTAACCTACACTTCTTTGGACTATGGGAGAAAACGGGAGCATCCGGAGGAAACCCACACAGACATGAGGAGAAAGTGCAAACTCTGCATAGACAGTCACCCAAGGCCGGAATTGAACTTGTGTCTTTCACTCTGAGGCAGTAGTGCTAACCACCATGTCACCCCCAGTGGAGTCAGCTGTAAGTTAATAACTAAGGGGTCTCAATCTCAAAAGGAATTTTTCACCCACCACTTCTCTTTCAAAATCTGAAACTTTTCCTCTCATTTGCCAGTACTTCCCTGCATATAACACACGTGGGCTTTGCATCCTTATTTGCACTGGCACAATTGACAAAACCATATCTCAAGAATCATCTTTATACTGCTTTGTTCCCGAGTTGCTTCTTCTTTGTAGGCTGTTAACCAGAGGCCGTGGCGATCTGCACAGAGCTAACACTGGCACTGCGCTGTCTTGCCCTGGATTCTCCTGAGCTGCTCTCTCTAGCAGTTTGAGAAGTGACATCCAAGATAGACAGTAGCACTGTCTATTTGTGTCTCTGGCCGTCTCTTACTTGTAGCAAAATGATTCATATTCACAGTCCTCTTGCCTTGCTTGCTAATACCTAGAAAGTGCAAGAAGCTGTCCCCTGTGATTTGCCACCAAAAGCAGGTCGCTTGATGCCAAGTGTATGTGCCAGGCGTGTGACCTGCTCACTGCTGCCACTTCTGGCTGGAAGTCTCCACACAGCCTCATTCCCGTTCTCATTTAAAAGCCGGCACTGGTTGATTTAAATCTCAATTTATTTATTTTTTTAAAATAAATTTAGATTACCCAATTTTTTCCAATTAAGGGTAGCACGGTAGCATGGTGGTTAGCATAATTGCTTCACAGCTCCAGGGTCCCAGGTTCGATTCCCGGCTGGGTCACTGTCTGTGTGGAGTCTGCACGTCCTCCCCGTGTGTGCGTGGGTTTCCTCCGGGTGCTCCGGTTTCCTCCCACAGTCCAAAGATGTGCGGGTTAGGTGGATTGGCCATGCTAAATTGCCCATAGTGTCCTAATAGTAAGGTTAAGGGGGGGAGTTGTTGGGTTACGGGTATAGGGTGGATACGTGGATTTGTGTAGGGTGATCATTGCTCGGCGCAACATCGAGGGCCGAAGGGCCTGTTCTGTGCTGCACTGTTCTAATCTAAAAAAAAGGGGCAATTTAGCGCGGCCAATCCACCTATTCTGCACATTTTTGGGTTGTGGGGGCGAAACCCACGCAGACACGGGGAGAATGTGCAAACTCCACACGGACAGTGACCCAGAGCCGGGATCGAACCTGGGACCTCAGCGCCGTGAGGCGGTTGTGCTAACCACTAGGCCACCGTGCTGCCCTTAAATCTCAATTTAAATATCGGGAGCAGCAATTGGATGCTTCTTCCGCAATTGGGAATGCCGCGACGGATCGCTCCGCGACCCTCCCGACACCTGCCTGCGACCCACCTGCGATCTGCACTTTGAAAATTCCTGCTCCACACATTCAGGATTTTCTTTGTATAAAACTAGCAGCATTTGACCGTATTCTTCCTAACAGAACGCACTGCCCCATACATATCATTATCAAATTAATTTGCCAATTACATGCCCATTCTGCAAGCTTATTAATGTCTGATTCTGTTTATTAAGACCTCTGTTAGTTCAGCCGTCAGCCTTCTCTTTTCTAGACAAAGGATACCAGGAGGGGAAACACTCCTGCTCCTCTGGCACAGCAACACTTAATAAAATATTCTATTGACAGAAAAACGTACCGGCAGTCAAAGATTCCTGAGGGGAGTTCCAGTTCTGTCCCTCGTTAACAGGTTTTCCAACAGAAGGGCCTGAAAAGGTGGCAGGTCCCTCATTTATGAAGAAGAAGGAGCTGCCTGAAGTATTGCCTGACCCAATATTGGGTTTGGGACATCCTTTAGCTGCAGGACATTGGTCCACAAAATTGACGCTTGTTACGCCCAGTTTCTGGCCCATAAAACGGGCATGGTCAGGGTTAATTTCTACCCGACTGTCTTTCCACGTGGTGCAGGCCAGGAAGGTTGGATCCATGTCCAATCCCCAGCCTCAGGATGGTACGATCCGTATCATCAGCCCCCCCCCCCCCCCTCCCCCCGCCACTCCCACCCCCATCCCCACCCCCAGGTCAGCTGCTGTTGAAATGCTTGTCCATGCCTTTCCAGACCCTCCTTAAACCCAAACTCATCCAAACCTCTGTTTGCCACTCACACCAAGTCCCGTTCACCCATCACCTCGTGCTCACTGACACATTCTTGCTCTCGGTTCAGTAATGCCCCCATTTCAAAATTCTAGTCCGTGTTTCCACATCACCTCGTGGCCTCGTGCCTCCCTATCTCTTGGGATTGAGCGAAGGGTGCTGAGGCTAACTTTCCCCAAGTGCTGCCATGACCCCAATTGACGTGAGGTCAGCCTGATTGCTGAGCTCCAGCCACGTTGAGTGTGACACCATGCAACCGGGGCTGTGCTCAAAGACCACATTCATAGCATTGAGTGGAGACAGGGTGATGATCACCATGCCTTGTACTATACTGTGGCTTTGCTGGAGGTTCATTCATAGTTCATATCGAGCTTGGCCTTCCAGTCAAATGAGTCTCTTAGTGGGAGAAGATATGTTGGACTTCTGTGCAGTGTGTGAGGTCTCGGTTAATAAAAAAACTTGTGCTTAAGCTCATTAATGCTGCTGTCACTTTGTTTATCTGAAGGGTCTCCAGGTGCCTGTAAAGCTCTGCCAGGCAGGTGATCTTTGATTTGCTCAAAGTCCCAGAGACCAGAGTTTCCTGCTTTGGGTGCTGACAATGAAAGTGGGGCCTTGCATGAAAGTTACAAGCATTTATTTCCCTCTTCCTTCAAGTGAATAGTGGGGCTTGCGTTATTCAACCTGAGCCACAGTCAGCAGCCAGAATCTTCCCTCCTGGAATGAGTTTTCTCAAAGCCGAACATAGGGAAACGGAATGAACCATTCAGCCCCTCAGACTCGTCCTTGCTTCTTTTACCCTCACTCCATTTCTGGAAACTGAGTCTGAGGGTAACACATGTCTGCTTGCTGACAGCTCGGGGGTATTCAGACTCGGGGGGGGGGGGGTCTGTGAACAATCCCACTTCCACACTGCCTTCCTCCCTCCTCCCACTAGCCAGCCTTTCTTGCCAGTGTCACCAAATGACAAAATATGGCGTCCCCTAACCCCTTTGAGCTCGCTCCTGCCTTATAAATGGAATGTTAACTTGGATTTATACCACACGCGTGTCGTGTTATGCCTGTGAATGGCTTTATACATGGTTAGCAGTGTGGCCTCCAGCATGGCCACCACCGTACAGTCCCTTGGAAATGTGCCAACACGAGAAGACTCAGCAGATGATCCACAAGCAACCACTCCCGTGGCGCAGGCCAGCGGCAAGACGGGTGCTACCAAAGCCAAGTGGAAAAGGAGGAGCAGTCACAAAATCACTCACAATATCGCTCTCACAAAAAAGCAGAGGAAGAGGACAGTGGGGATACTGCGAATCCCACTGATGACACCAAACAAGAAGACATCAACAATGTGGCCGACAATCATGATGGTGAACAAAATAGGTCCAGACGGCAGAACGTTAGAATAGTGGGTCTGCCAGAGGGGATAGAAGGCAGAGACCCAACAGGCTACATCACCCAAATGATGGGCAAGCTAGTGGGAAAGGAGGTATTTCCAAACCCGCCAGAAATAGACAGGGTGCACAGGTCGCTCCGGCCCAAAGCCCAAAGTCGGGGAGCAGCCCAGAGCGATTATCGTAAGGCTGCACCGGTTCCAAGACCAGGAGAGAATCCTAAAGTGGACCCGGCAACCGAAACAGAGCACGTGGGAAGGGAAGAACATAAGGGTGTAACAGGACATTGCGGCGGACCCCCTCTGTGATAATGACCCCCCCCGGGGAGAGAACACCAGAGGTGATCGTCTGGACGCAGAAAAGGCCTTCGACAGAGTCGAATGGAAATGCCTCCTCGAGGTACTGGAACGGTTTGGGCTAGGAGCGGGATTCACCACCTGGGTTAGGCTCCTGTACAAAGCTCCCAAAGCGAGCGTCTGAACTAACACCATCAACTCTAAATGCTTCCAGCTACAGAGAGGAACATGACAGGGCTGCCCTCTGCCCCCACTCTTGTTCGCGCTAGCGATCAAACCCCTGGCGATAGTCCTGTGGGACATGAAAAGCTGGGAGGGAATCCGGAGAGGAGACAGAGAGTACAGAGTCTCACTCTATGTAGATGACCTGCTCCTCTATGTCTCAAAGCCACAGGAGGGACTGAAGGCAATACTGTAAATACTGAAAGAGTTTGGAAACTTCTCGGGCTACAAACTTAACCTGGGCAAAAGCGAGGTATTCCCAGTGAACCCAAACGGGCGGGGGAAAGAGCTGGAGGGGCTCCCGTTCAAAACGGCCCAGAACAGATTCCGCAACCTGGGGATTCAGATAGCCCGAGACTGGACACAGATCCACAAGTGGAACCTGACCAGCCTGGTGGAGGAAGTAAGAAGAGACCTTCAACGGTGGGGCTCACTCCCACTCTCCCTGACGGGGAGAGTGCAGACGATCAAGATGAACGTACTGCCAAGGTTCCTCATCCTGTTTAGATCCATCCCGATCTTCATCCCCAAGGTCTTTTTCCAAAACATAGACAGGCTAATCATGGCGTTGGGTAAGAACCCGAGAATTCCCAAACTGACACTGCAAAGAGGGAAAGTCAGAGGGGGCCTGACTCTGCCGAACCTACAATACTACCACTGGGCAGCAACGGCAGAAAGAGTGAGGGGATGGGTACAAGAACCCAACACAGATTGGATACAAATGGAGGAAGCATCCTGTAAAGGAACAACCCTCCGGGCCCCGGCCACAGCAGCTCCCACCCTCCTCAACAAGGTACACAACGAGCCCAGTGGTAGCGGCCACACTGAGAACACGGACCCAGCTTAGACAATACTTGGGGATAACCAAAATGTCCCCCATGGCCCCCACATGAGGCAATCACAGATTCCCCCCCCCCCCATGCTAGATACCACCTTCAAAAGATGGAGGCGGGCCGGCAGCACACTGACGGTCGGGGACTTCTACATAGGGCACAGACTGGCGGCACTGGACAAACTGACGAGGAAGTGGTAATTAGCAAAAGGACAGGAAATGAGACACCTCCAAATAAAACACTTCCTCCGCAAAGAGACAGTAGGGTACCCTGTAGCCGCAAAAAGCACACTACTAGAGGGCATGATAGGCACAAGCAGCGGGGTGGGGGGGCGGGGGGGGGGGGGGCGCTGTGTGGGAAAATATACGGACAGCTACTGGACAGAGCCCGGACTCCACTGGACGGGACCAGACAAAAATGGGAGGACGAACTGGGGACAGAGGTAGGATGGGGACTCTGGAGGGAAACACTCAGCAGGGTGAACTCCACCTCCTCCTGCGCAAGGCTAAGCCTAATGCAGCTCAAAGTGGTGCACAGAGCGCACGTGACCAGAACCCGAATGAGCAGGTTCTTCCCGGAGGTGGAGGATAAATGTGAACGGTGCCAGAGGGGCCCGGCCAACCAGACCCACATGTTTTGGGCTTGCCCCAAGCTTGCTGGGTTCTGGACAGCCTTCTCCGAGGCAATGCCCAAGGTTGTGGGGTAAGGGTGAAGCCCAATAGTGGCAATCTTCAGGGTATTGGAGCAGCCAGAGGTACACATGGGGAAGGCCAACGCCCTTGCTTTCACTTCCCTAATCGCACGCCGGAGAATCCTGCTCGGCTGGTGATCGGCAGCACCACCCACAGCTGCAGACTGGCTCGCTGACCTCTCGGAATTTATCCACCTGGAGAAGATTAAGTTCACCATCCGAGGGTCAGAGGAAGGCTTCCTGGATACTTGGAGGCAGTTCATCGGCCTGTTCCAAAACCTGTTCAAGGCCAGCAATGAGGAGTAAGCCAGGGAAAAAAAAGATGAAGAACCAATGGACTGCGCAACCCGGGGAGGGGGTGCGGGGAGGGTGGGGGAGTGGAAGGAAGGCGGGGAAACCACAAGAGGAGAGGACGGGTGCTGAAGCCAATGGGGGGGCAGAGTGGGGGGGAGGGGGTGGTTGTGGTAGTCGGTTCTGAATAATGCTGTAAGACCATTGGTGTGGGAGGTACCTGAGACAGCAATATCATTGGTGAAGCCTGCCTGCTGGTTCCGCCTAGTAAGGCGGAGTATAAGAGTCTGTGTCTGCCCAGCTGCTGCATTCTGTACCTGTGCTGCTGGGGGAAACATCTAGTGCAATAAAGCCTTCAATTGTCTCCAATCTCGCTTCTGGAGTCATTGATCAAGCATCAATTTATTGGACTAGATTTTAAAGAATGGAGCTCGGAGTGTCTGCAACTCAGCCCCCACGCGGCACACTCAGCGGCAACCTTCAAACACTGGCTGGCTTGTTTCAATGGATATCTCAGGACGGCCACAACTACACCCACAGAGGACCAGAAATTGCAAGTTCTGCACTCAAGAGTGAGTCTAGACATCTACACCCTCATCGAGGACGCGGACGATTTTGAGGCTGCGATGAATCTGCTAAAAGGACACTATATTCGCCCTGTAAACCAGGCCTACACCCGACATCTACTAGCGATGAGGCGACAAATCCCCAGGAAATCACTGGAGGAATTCTGCCGCGCACTTCTGGTACTAGGTAGGAACTGTGACTGCCCACAAGTTTCAGCCAGCGACCACACCGAACGTTTAATCCGGGACGCATTCGCTGCAGGAATGCTGTCCTCCCAAATCCTCCAGCGGCTACTAGAGAGATACTAGGCCTCAATGATGCACGGGCCCTTGCCAGCTCCCTGGATGTGGCCTCCCGAAACGCCCGCGCGTATGTACCCGACCGTGCGGCAGCCCCTTGGGCAGCGTGGAACACCCCCCGCGGCCGACTCCGATGCATCCCCCATTCCCCCCACAAACTTGTGCTGCACGACTACCAGTCAGCCCCGGGAGTCCCGCTGCTATTTGTGCGGGCAAGCCAAGCACCCCCGTCAGCGCTGCCCGGCCCGCTCCTCCACCTGCAAAGGGTGCGGCAAAAAGGGCCATTTCGTGGCGGTATGCCAGGCCCGGGCAGTCGGCGCGGTCTCCGGGGGCGAACCAGGAACGCCACCCCAACCTTCTCCACGAGCCACGTGCGGCCTGCGGGCGCCGCCATCTTCCTTTCCCAGAGCCATGTGCGGGCTCTGGGCGCCGCCATCTTGCCCCTCGGACACCACGTGCGATGGATGGGCACCGCCATCTTGCACACCCTCAGCCACGTGCAATCAGTGGGCGCCGCCATGATGGCTGGAGTCTCAGGACCCCGATTTGGATCACCACCCACCGCCCGAAGAAAACTTCCAGCTTTTGCCACGACTTGCCTCGGTGACCCTGGACCAGTCTCAGTCCTGAACGCTCTCGACCGCGATGACGACCGTGCTCATCAATGGGCATAAATCATCCTGCCTGATCAACTCTGGGAGCACAGATAGCTTCATACACCCCAACACAGTAAGGCGCTGTTCTCTTCCCATCCACTCAGTTAATCAAAGAATCTCCCTGGCCTCCGGGTCTCACTCTGTAGAGATCAAAGGGTTCTGCGTAGCGAACCTCACGGTCCAGGGAAGGGAATTAAAAAATTTCCGCCTCTACGTCCTCCCTCACCTCTGCGCTGCCACGCTCCTAAGGTTAGATTTCCAATGTAACCTCCAAAGTTTAACTTTTAAATTTGGCGGCCCTATTCCCCGCCGCCCCCCCCACCCCCGCACACACTATCTGCAGCCTCGCGACCCTCAAGGTCGAGCCGCCTTCCCTCTTCCCTGTTTGCGAACCTCACCCCGGATTGCAAACTCGTCGCCACCAGGAGCAGACGGTACAGTGCCCAGGACCGGACCTTCATTAGGTCGGAAGTCCAGCGGTTACTGACGGAAGGCATTATCGAGGCCAGCAACAGCCCCTGGAGAGCTCAAGTAGTGGTTGTAAAGACCGGGGAGACCAGGATGGTCATCGATTACAGTCAGACCATCAACAGGTATACGCAGCTCGATGCGTACCCCCTCCCCCGCATATCTGATCTGGTCAATCAGATTGCACAATACAAGGTCTTTTCCACAGTGGACCTAAGATACGCCTACCATCAGCTCCCCATCTGCCCTAGTGACCACAAATACATTGCATTCGAAGCAGATGGGCGGCTCAACCACTTCCTAAGGGTTCCCTTCGGTGTCACGAATGGAGTCTCGGTCTTCCAACGGGCGATGGACCGAATGGTTGACTGGTACGGCTTGCGGGCCATGTTTCCGTATCTCAATAACGTCACCATCTACGGCCATGACCAGCAGGACCACGACACCAACCTCCGCAAATTCCTCCATACCGCAAAAATCCTTAACCTCACATAAAACAAGGATAAATGCATGTTCAGCACCGACCGTCTAGCCAGCCTCGGCTACGTAGTGCACGATGGAGTTATAGGCCCAGATCCCTAATGCATGCGCCCCCTCATGGAGTTTCCCCTTCCCCACTGTTCCAAGGCCCTAAAACGCTGCCTGGGATTTTTTTCATATTATGCCCAGTGGATCCCCAACTATGCGGACAAGGCCCGCCCACTAATCCAATCCACGGTTTTTCCCCTGTCGGCAGAGGCCCGCCAGGCCTTCAGCCGCATCAAAGCGGACATCGCAAAGGCCACGATGCACACAATCAATGAATCCCTTCCCTTCCAAGTCGAGAGTGACGAGTCCGACGTAGCTCTGGCGGCCACCCTCAACCAAGCGGGCAGACCCGTGGCCTTCTTCTCACGCACCGTCCACGCTTCAGAAATCCGCCATTCCTCAGTGGAAAAGGAGGCCCAGGCCATAGTAGAAGCTGTGCGGCATTGGAGGCATTACCTGGCCGGCAGGAGATTCACTCTCCTCACTGACCAACAGTTCAACAATGCACAGCGGGGCAAGATAAAAAACAACAAGATTTTACGGTGGAGGATTGAACTCTCCACCTACAACTGTGAGATCTTGTATCGTCCCGGGAAGCTAAACGAAACTCCTGATGCCCAATCTCGCGGCACATGTGCCAACGCAGACGTGGACCGACTCCGGGCCCTCCACGAGGACCTCTGCCACCCGGGGGTCACTCGATTCTTCCATTTCATCAAGACCCGCAACCTGCCCTACTTCATCGAGGAGGTCAGGACCGCCACCAGGAACTGCCAAATCTGTGCGGAGTGCAAGCCGCACTTCTACAGGCCAGAGAAAGCGCACCTGGTAAAGGCTTCCCGTCCCTTTGAACGCCTCAGTATGGACTTCAAAGGGCCCCTCCCATCCACCGACCGCAACACGTACTTCCTGAATGTGATTGATGAGTACTCCCGGTTCCCATTCGCCATCCCCTGCCCCAACATGACCGCAGCCACCATCATAAAACCCCTCCACAGTATCTTTACACTGTTCGGTTTCCCCGCCTACATACACAGCAATAGGGGGTCCTCCTTTATGAGCGACGAACTGCATCAATTCCTGTTCAGCAAGGGCATTGCCTCGAGCAGGACGACCAGTTATATCCCCTGGGGAAACAGGCAGGTAGAGAGGGAGAACGGAACGGTCTGGAAGACCGTCCTACTGGCCCTACGGTCCAGGAATCTCCCAGTCTCCCGCTGGCAGGAGGTCCTCCCGGATGCTCTCCATTCCATCTGGTCACTGCTGTGTACCACAACCAACCAAACACGTCACGAACGTCTCCTTGTCTTCCCTAGGAAGTCCTCCTCCGGGAACTCGCTCCCAACCTGGCTGGCAGCTCCGGGACCCATCCTGCTCCGCAAACACGTGCGGGCGCATAAGTCGGACCCATTGGTCGAGAGGGTCAACCTCCTTCACGCTAACCCTCAGTACGCCTACGTGGAGTACCCCGACGGCCGACAGGATACGGTCTGCCTTTGGGACCTGGCGCCCGCTGGATCCCCACCCACACCCCCACCATCCCCACCAACCCCCTCCCTCCCACCAGCGCACCCCACAGTCACCCCCTCCCCAGGTAGATTGGTCCTCCCACCGGTCCCATCCAGGGGTGATGAGGAAGAAGCTGAAGCCATGCTCCCGGAGCCACAGACGCCCGAGCCGGCGCCTGCATCACCGCCAAAGCTACGATGATCGCAGAGGATAACCAGGGCCCCCGATCGACTTATTGCTTCATTCTGAACTGTAAATAAATACTGTAAATAGTTGCGACGTAACGAGGCAAAACACTGTGCTAATGTATACCGGGTACCACCATAACCTTAACTTCTACCACTGTGAAATGCGAGGCACCACCCCGCTGGACTTTTTTTAAACAGGGGGTGAATGTGGTAGTCGGTATTAGAGGTATTACGGTACCGCTGAATATGCTGTAAGACCATTGGTGTGGGAGGTACCTGAGACAGCAATATCATTGGTGAAGCCTGCCTGCTGGTTCCGCCTAGTAAGGCGGAGTATAAGAGCCTGTGTCTCCCCAGCAGCTGCATTCTGTACCTGCGCTGCTGGGGGAAACATCTAGTCCAATAAAGCCTTCAATTGTCGCCCAATCTCGTTTCTGGAGTTATTGATCGTGCATCAGTGGTATCATAGACTGATCTAGAGGGTAACAAAATGTACATAGAGTTAGTTAAATGAAGGACAAAACAAACCTCTCTGTAAAATAAAGTAAATTAGGGGTTGGAGGAGGCTACAGAGAGAGGGAGGGTTATAGGGGCCAGGCGAGGTTACAGAGAGAGGGAGGGTTGTTGGGGCTGGAGGAGGTTACAGAGAGAGGGAGGGTTGTAGGGACTGGAGGAGTTTACAGAGAGAGGGAGGGTTGTAGGGGCTGGAGGAGGTTAGAGAGAGAGGGAGGGCTGTAGGGGCCAGGCGAGGTTACAGAGAGAGGGAGGGTTGTTGGGGCTGGAGGAGGTTACAGAGAGAGGGAGGGTTGTAGGGACTGGAGGAGTTTACAGAGAGAGGGAGGGTTGTAGGGGCTGGAGGAGGGTACAGAGAGAGGGAGGGTTGTCGGGGCTGGAGGAGGTTACAGAGAGAGGGAGGGTTGTAGGGGCTGGAGGAGGTTACAGAGAGAGGAAGGATTGTAGGGGCTGGAGGAGGGTACAGAGAGAGGGAGGGTTGCAGGGACTGGAAGAGTTTACAGAGAGAGGGAGGGTTGTAGGGGCTGGAGGAGGGTACAGAGAGAGGGAGGGCTGTAGGGGTTGGAGGAGGTTACAGATAGAGGGAGGGCTGTAGGGGTTGGAGGAGGTTACAGAGAGTGGGAGGATTGTAGGGGCTGGAGGAGGTTACAGTGAGAGGGAGGGTTGTAGGGGCTGGAGGAGGGTACAGAGAGGGAGGGTTGTAGGGGCCAGGCGAGGTTACAGAGAGAGGGAGGGTTGTAGGGGCTGGAGGAGGTTACAGAGAGAGGGAGGGTTGTAGGGGCTGGAGGAGGTTACCGAGAGAGGGAGGGTTGTAGGGGCCAGGCGAGGTTACAGAGAGAGGGAGGGTTGTAGGGACTGGAGGAGGTTTCAGAGAGAGGGAGGGTTGTAGGGGCTGGAGGAGGTTACAGAGAGAGGGAGGGTTGTAGGGGCTGGAGGAGGTTACAGAGAGAGGGAGGGTTGTAGGGACTGGAGGAGGTTTCAGAGAGAGGGAGGGTTGTAGAGGCTGGAGGAGGTTACAGAGAGAGGGAGGGTTGTAGGGGCTGGAGGAGGTTACAGAGAGGGAGGGTTGTAGGGGCTGGAGGAGGTTACAGTGAGAGGGAGGGCTGTAGGGGCTGTAGGAGGTTACAGAGAGAGGGAGGGCTGTAGGGTCTGGAGGAGTTACAGAGAGAGGGAGGGTCATAGGGGTTGGAGAAGGTAATAGAGAGAGAAGGCTGTAGGGGATGGAGGAGAATACAGAGAGAGGGAGGACTGAGGGACTAGAGGAAGTTACAGAGAGAGGGAGGGTTGTAGGGACTGGAGGAGATTACAGAGAGAGGGAGGGTTGTTGGGGCTGGAGGAGGGTACAGAGAGAGGGAGGGTTGTAGAGGCTGGAGGAGGTTTGAGAGAGGGAGGGCTGTAGGGGCTGGAGGAGGTTACAGAGAGATGGAGAGTTGTAGGGACTGGAGGAGATTACAGAGAGAGGGAGGGTTGTAGGGACTGGAGGAGGTTTGAGAGAGGGAGGGTTGTAGGGGATGGAGGAGGTTACAGAGAGAAGGAGGGGCATAGGGGTATGGGGTGGATACGTGGGTTGAGTAGGGTGATCATGGCTCGGCACAACATTGAGGGCCGAAGGGACTGTGCTGTGCTGTTCTATGTTCTATGTTGTACTCTGCACATTTTTGGGTTGTGGGGGTGAAACCCACGCAGACACGGGGAGAATGTGCAAACTCCACACAGACAGTGACCCAGAGCTGGGATCGAACCTGGGACCTCAGCGCCGTGAGGCGGTTGTGCTAACCACTAGGCCACCGTGCTGCCCTAATTTCTCCTTTTCCTGTCTGGGATCTTAATCAGTGACTGATTTTTACACTTATTATTATATTATGATCGCTATTTCCAAACTGCTCCCCCACTGAGGTTTAGCTCACTGGGCTAAATCACTGGCTTTGAAAGCAGGCCAGCAGCATGGTTCAATTCCCGTACCAGCCTCCCCGGACAGGCGCCGGAATGTGGCGACTAGGGGCTTTTCACAGTAACTTCATTGAAGCCTACTCGTGACAATAAGCGATTTTCATTTCATTTTCATTTCACTCTGACATTTTCCATCTGGCCTCCCTCATTTCCTAGGACCAGATCCAGCACAGTTTGCCCCCTGGTAGAACTGGAAATGTACTGTTCCATAAATTTCCCCTGCACATACTGTAGGAATTTCTCCCATTCCGAGCCCCACACTACCCTTCTCTCTGTCTACTTTAGTAATTGAAATCCCCAACTATTCCAACCGTACTTGTCCTGCAGGTTTCCATAATCTGCACACAAATGTTCTCTTCTACTGCCTCCCCACTATTTGGAGGTCGATAATAAATATCCAACAAGGTCACTTCTCCCTGTTTCTCACATCCAACCATTTGGATTTGAATGCAGGAACTGCATCTCGTTCAAGAGCTATGACACTATCTTTAACCAAGACTGCTATACCTCCTCCCTTTTTACCCTTTTTACTCACCCCGTTCCGACTAAAAACCTTCGAACCCGGGGTGTTAAGTATCCAATCCTGTTCAGGCTTGATCCATGTTTTCATAGAATCATAGAATTTACAGTGCAGAAGGAGGCCATTCAGCCCATCGAGTCTGCACCGGCTCTTGGGAAAGAGCACCCTACCCAAGGTTAACACCTCCACCCTATCCCCATAACCCAGTAACCCCACCCAACACTAAGGGCAATTTTGGACACTAAGGGCAATTTATCATGGCCAATCCACCTAACCTGCACATCTTTGGACTGTGGGAGGAAACCGGAGTACCCAGAGGAAACCCACACAGACACGAGGAGGATGTGTTGACTCCGCACAGACAGTGACCCAAGCCGGAATCGAACCTGGGACCCTGGAGCTGTGAAGCAATTGTGCTAACCACTATGCTACCCTGCTGCCATCGATACAATGTCATATACTATGGCATAGCAAATCAAATAATTCACAATCTGATTTTTATGTAACTTTATTCAATTACAGGACATCACCTTTAGCAACAGAATTATCTCCACCTCAAATGTTATACAACAGGAATTTAAGAACGACTCTGCCTCATTTACATTTTCCCGATCCTGAACAACTGCACTGTGAAGAAAATTCAGCAACAGAAAATGAAACAAAAGCAATATTTTGATCTACATTCAAAAGAATTGTCTATTCTATCTGAGAATGATACTGTTAGATTAAGACTTCCTGAAGGAGGTTGGTCTGACTTTGCTCGCATAATTCGGCAACTCTCTCCAAGATCTAATCTGATAAAAACTTCTGAGAAGAAATCGTAGAGATCTACTTCAAGTCACAGATACTGCGAAGATTTTTCCTAATCTTGATTTGAACCAGACAATCTGAAAACAAATTGAACAGCAAATGCATTCAAATTTGATGATCAACAAAGACATTAAAACTTCTTCATCACCTTTGACATTAAGAAGATCGACAAGGAGAAGATGATCCAATTGTCTGAGTTTGTGAACTTTTTCATAATTCTAATGATTGCTGTACATTGTATACACTGCATTTCATATGTAAAATTTTCTTTTAATATTTGTAAGACAATTTTTTAAAAAGGGGGATGTAGTGATCTCTGTATATCAACGTACATGTTCAATGTCTGTAAAAGTAGTACAGTCAAGTCAACACTAGATGTCTCACTATCAGATGGTATAAAAAGGACTTTCCCGCTCTTTCCGAGAATGTGTGCTTCAGGAGAGTGAACAGACAAGACATAGAATAGCAAGAGAGAGGTTATAAGTTATTTCATTATTACATTGTATAGTTAGTTATCTTTACTGCATTTTATTTCCTTTACTAGTTGAGTATTAAGTAAAAAGGACTCACTAATATTATTTATATTACTCAGTAAATTAGTTCATCTTTAAAAGAAGACTATTGTTTATTTCATCAACTCGGCTGGTTCAAAGAGTAATATATATATTACACCAGGTAATATAACACCCTTTTCTGCTGTCTCCGGGCCCTACCCAAGGCCCTTTCTTTTACCGTAGGTGGTTTGTTTCGATGTTTGTCTTGTGGTTTTGTGATGGTCCCTCTGGTCCCCATGTCGGTCTCTCCCTAGGCTCCCCTTTGGCGTTTCCTTTGGTGTCTCCCCCCCCTGTTGCCCCCCCCCCCTTGTTTTGTCTGCTTTCTGTGGCCCTGATGGCTCCTGTGCATCCCCCCACCCCGCTTCCCCCCCTCCTGTTCTATCAGTTGTTGGCTTCAAACAGATCTTGGAACAGGCTGCTGAATGGCTCCCATGCTTTGTGGATGCCGTCTTCCGGCCCTCGAATGGCGCACTTAGGCTTATCTTCCCTTAACAGGCAGGTCCAGTAATGGCTTGAGTTCAGCCACTATGTCGACTGTACACATCTGGTAGAACTTCTTCACACTTGCCGACTTCGGCAAGCTTTCCCGGGATCTACAGGCCTCCCCAGCGAGGCCGCAGCCGGGGGCCATTCAGCAGTGGTCCACACAAACATGGACCAGGCGTAACAGCACCCGGGGGGGGGGGGGGGGGGCTGTCTCCTGGGCTATCGGAGACCCCTGGGTGGTCAATGGCAGTGCAGGGCGGCTCCCTGGCCCTCCCACTGGAACGTGGGATCCTTGGCACCTTGGCACTGCCAAGCTGGCACGAGCAGTCCCAGGGTGCGAGGGTGCCTAGTGCCAGTGTGTTGCTGCCAAGGGTCAGCGGCCGAGGGGCCATTCCCGTGAAAGAAGGGTGAGGGGGGTTTGAAGGGTGGGGGTGCGCGTGGCAGGTATTTAGAAGCCTCTGGAAGGTTGGGGAGGTGACAGGGTGTGGGCCCTGGAAGGGTGGGGCCTGAAGAGGGGGGGCCCCCCAGGGGCCCCATCGGCATTTTCCTCACTTGGGGGTCTTGGGTAGTGCCATGTGTGGGGGGTGACGTTACCAATGGGTGGGGAGTGATGTCACCCATGGGTGGGGAGTGACGTTACCCATGGGTGGGGGGTGACGTTACCCATGGGTGGGGGGTGACGTTACCCATGGGTGGGGAGTGACGTTAACCATGGGTGGGGGTGACGTTACCCATGGGTGGGGGGTGACGTTACCCATGGGTGGGGGGTGACATTACCCATGGGTGGGGAGTGACGTTACCCATGGGTGGGGAGTGACGTTACCCATGGGTGGGGGTGACGTTACCCATGGGTGGGGGTGACGTTACCCATGGGTGGGGAGTGTGGGGGACCCACAAGCTCACTTTGGAATCGGAGTACCCTTTCAAAATGGTGGTCCGATCTCTGCGTTCAGCTCCCCAGTGATGGGAAAGATTTTGAAGTGTTGTAGTGAGTGGGAACTGCTGCGAGCTTCCCGTCACTCAGCCCATTGAGGCCGTTAATTGGTCCATTTAACGAGGCCTCACTGGCTTCTCGCACCAGATGAAGGTTCACAAGCTGATTCGACTGCAACGCGCTCGTCAGCCCCCCTCTAACAAGGACTTGCTCAGCCAGCCCCAGCCAACTCGCAACAATAACGCCCAGGAGATCAGCCCCAAGATTCGGGGACACAGATCTGGGGAGGCTCCTAGACACAGTGGAGGCCAGGAAGGTTGTCCAGTTCCCCGAGGGTCCAGGAGGGTCAGCCATAAGGCAGCCAGTGCTGCCTGAGAGGAGGTGGCAGCGGCTGTGAGCTCGGGGAGTGTGACCAGGAGGACTGGCCTCCAGTGCAGGAAGAAGCTGAATGACCTACACTGGGCAGCATGAGTGAGTGGACACCAACGCCCCCCCCCCCCCCCCCCCCCACACCTCCCCCCCTCCCGTCCTCAACCTCCTCCCAAGACCTTTCCACCACCAAGAGAGAATCCACTCCTCCCCCAACTCTCTGCATGACCCCAACCATCCCTCCACGCCCCCTCTCCCTTTAACCCCCCCCAACCCCTCCTTCACACCCCCTCCCACCACAGTGAAACACACGTGTGGCTAACGATGCCCTCTCTGTGTCTCCTCAGGAAAAGCTCTCCCACAATTGCCGGGGGAGGGCCCAGTCTGGCTGAGGTGTGCCGGACATCAGAATCCTCACCACCTTCGAGGCTCGTGCCCTGGAGGTAGCCGGTGTGGCCGAGGACAGAGCGGTCACCAACGCAGAGCCTGGCGGTCACCAACGCAGAGCCCGGCGGAAGCCGTAGCGGTGAGGAACCACCGGGCCCCACTCGAGGACCTGTCAAACGTGAGGTGTTATTGCCCTACTGACTGACCCATCCCTCCCACTGACCACATGTCCATTCTCCCGCAGATCCTCCAGCCAACGATGCCAGCCCATCCCGGTGGGACCCTCTCCAGTATCCCAGGATACCCCCCTCGGGGGAGAGCTCCGAGGATGCCACTGTAATAATCACAGTACAGCTGTCATCCCCACCCTCCGCCAGCCCAGAAACACGCACCTCGGTGGGAACACCTCGGTCAGGCTTCTGGGGCACAGCCTGGTGAGCACCACACAGCTGCTGGTGTACATCAGGTGGAGGCAGGAACCCCCCAGGCCAGACAGCAGGCCGAGGGCTGCTGGGTCCCAGGACCCAGCTGGGTCCCAGCCAGATGCTGAGCCTGTGGAAGAGGTCACCTTGGAGCTGATGGAGACGTTAGGGTGCGGCTGAGACATTCAGAGGGAGGTGTCAGCGACACTCCAGCAGATCCATAGCCGATTTGAGGAGTCCCAGATTCTACAGATGCTGGAGATGTGACTGGAAATGGATGGCACTGAGGCCAACACTGCTAGGGTGGCGACCGCAGTGGAGAGGCTGGTGCACGATGCCAGCACCATTAGTGAAGGTGTCCAAGGCATCACACAGTCGGTGACGGCCATGGCTGAGGGTCTCAGCAGAATGTCTAACTCGCTGGGGGATGTGACCCTGTACCAGGCTGACCTTGATGAGGTTCTGCGGGACATGTCCCGCTCTCAGATGGGAATGGCCGAGGTGCTGCGGAGCTTGTCCCAGTCACTGAGGAGCATCGCTGAGGGCGTCGACACCTTGGTGTGGACCAGGGTTGGCAGAGCCAGATGATGCGGGGGCAGCCGGAGCTCAAACCAGCTGCTCCTCCATCCCAGGCTGAACCCCAGGTGTGATTGGGATGGGAGGCAATGACTCCCACATGCTACATGACCCGCCCACCCACGGGAATCCACTTGGGGTGTGCAAAGTGCTCACTTAATAATAATAATCTTTATTAGTGTGACAAGTAGGCTTACATTAACACTCCAATGAGGTTACTGGGAAAAGCCCCTAGTCGCCACATTCCCGCGTCTGTTGGGCACACAAAGGGAGAATTCAGAATGTCCAATTCACCTAACAGCACGTCTTTCGGGACTTGTGGGAGGAAACCGGAGCACCCGGAGGAAACCTACGCAGACACAGGGAGAACGTGAAGACTCCGCACAGACAGTGACCCAGCGGGGAATAAAACCCAGGACTCTGGCGTTGTGAAACCACAGAGCTAACCACTGTGCTACCGCGCCACCCAATTCTCCATTAGCAATAGGTTTCAGCTGTACGGCCAGAGGCCTCGGCAGCCGGTGGGGTTATTAATGATTGGCGGGGCACAGGCAGGGACAGGAGTTGCCCTCGGAACGGGTACACATGATCCAGGGTTTGGCAGTGTGGTGCCGTGCACGGTTCCTTCCTGGTTGCCCCCCCCAGAGCCTCCCCCCCACCCTCCCACGGTGACCCATGGGGCAGCATGCCCCACCCCCAGCCGAGGGTCCCCCAGCTCAGGGTCCCCCACCCCCCATCGAGCAGTTAACCAGTTCTTTGCCTGTGAGGCAAAATGGCTACTCACCTCCTCCGCTCCCCACAGGAGCCCTTCCACCAGGTTAATGTTTTTCAAAAGGAGTACTAATCAGCGCCTGTGTGACCACCTGCTGGGGGAGGCCGCTGAATAACGGGAGGCTGTTGGATATAATATAATAATCTTTATTTTCACAAGTAGGCTTACATTAATACTGCAATGAAGTTACTGTGAAAAGCCCCTAGTCGCCACATTCCGGCGCCTGTTGGGGTACACAGAGGGAGAATTCAGAATGTCCAATTCACCTAACAGCACGTCTTTGGACTGTGGGAGGAAACTGGAGCACCCGGAGGAAACCCACACACATACGGGGAGGACGTGCAGACTCCACACAGACAATGACCCAAGCAAGTGAACCTGCGACCCTGGTGCTATGAATGCAACAGTGTTAACCACCATGCTGCCCTTATGGGATGGCCTTGGTTAACTGTATGGAATTGGGGCTGAAATGATGATAATTGGTTTCTCGCCACACTCCCGATTTTGCCTACGGGATCGGACGTGTTGCATTGCAAACTGTTTGGAGCCTGGCGTGCTTCTCACTGTCTGCTTCTCCCTCCCGCCGTTCACCTACCTTGTTTCGCTTGAGCGAGAGGCGATCGAGGCCGGAGAACCGGGCTCGAAGTGTGGGCTAAACCGGTGAGAAACTTCCTCGGGGCCCAAAAAAGTGACTGGGGGCTGGATTCTTCTGCCCTGCCCGCCGTGAGATCGCCATGGGCGAGACGCGGACAATGGAAATATCCATTGACGTCGGGGGTGGGGGGTTCTCCGGTCGCTGGGCGTGCGCAAGCGGAGAATTCTGCCCTAAGGATGCGATTCTCCCAAAAGGGAACAAAGTCCTCTCGGGAGTGCCTTTCGCTGTGTTTCCCGGCACTCACAGTGGAAGCTCCCTGTAAAATCCCCCACAAATGCTCTTCGATATTTTTCTATTGAATTCCGCCCCGGGGGGGGGGGGGCGATTCTCTGAACCCCGCGCCGGGCCGGAAATCGCCGCAACTGCGACACGATGCCCCGATGCCGACGTTGCTCCGAGCTGTGGAGAATTGCCGCCATTTGCGGCGGCACGTTTGGTGCGGCGCCAGCCATGGGCCGCTGGAATCGGCAGGGCCGCCAATTCTCCGGCCCGGATGGGCCGAGTGGAACCGACAGAGTCACGCCGGCGCCGTTCACCCCTGGTCGCTGCCGGCGGGAACTCTGCGCGAACGGTCGGGGGGTGGCCTGGGTGGGTGAGGGGAGCTCCTTCACCCCGGGTGGGGGGGGGGGGGGGGGCTCCGATGGGGTCTGGCCCACGACCAGGCCCGCCTTCCATGTCATGAACCTTCTCTTTTCCCTTTTCCTCTTCTCCCTCCTTTCCCTGACTGTGCATCAGCTTCAAGCCTGCTACATCTCCAACATTTTGCAGATCTGATGAAACATAAAGTCTATTTCTCTCTCTCCGCAGATACCTGAGCTGCTGAGTGGTTTCTGACAGTAAGGACCTGCTGAGGGCTTTCTTCCATCCTGGCTCCCTCTCACAGTCTCTGCTCCCAATGTGTCTGTCCCAATTACACACACAGACAGATAGAAAAATAACATCCTCACTCTGACACATGCTTTTGGCGGTATTTGTAACTGTGATTTGTGCCTTTAATGTGGCGATGACTGAATGAAAAGAGGATTGATTTTGCCCCTAATCAGATTTGGAACCAAACAACATTACCCCCAAGGGGTAAAATTCTAATGGATGTGGGAAATATCCGAGCTGCTTTTTGCCTGATTGGCGCTGACGTCTCGCCATCATAGAAATGTATAGCCGGCACAGCCTCCCACTCACACACAGCAATACAGCCAAAGGACAGGTATCATGCTATCTACGTGTTGGGCAGCTCGGTGGCGCAGTGGTTAGCACTGCTGCCTCACAGCACCGAGGACCCAGGTTCGATCCCGGCCCCGGGTCACTGTCCGTGTGGAGTTTGCACATTCTCCCCGTGTCTGCGTGGGTTTCACCCCCACAACCCAAAGATCTGCAGGTTAGGTGGATTGGCCACGCTAAATTGCCCCTTAATTAGGGGCTGGTTTAGCTCACTGGGCTAAATCGCTGGCTTTTAAACCAGACCAAGGCAAGCCAGCAGCACGGTTTGATTCCCGTACCAGCCTCCCCGAACAGGCGTCGGAATGTGGCGACTAGGGGCTTTTCACAGTAACTTCATTGAAGCCTACTCGTGACATAAGCGATTTTCATTTCATTCCAATTGAAAAAGAAGTACTTTAAATTTGATAAAAGGTGACTCAGCAGGCAGCATTCCCGCCCCTCAATCCTGAACCTGGATCATATCCTGTGATCCAGTGCAGTATTAAGGGAATGCAGAACTGTCAGAGGTGCTGTTTTTGAACGAGACGTTAAACTGCAGCACCATCTGCTCTCTGAGGGGGTGATAAAAGGTCCCACGGCACTATTTGGAAAACGAGTGATGGACTTCTCCCTCGTGCCCTGGCCAATATTGATCCCTCAATCCCTAAATCACACTATCTGGACATTATTACATTGCAGTTGGTGGGAGTTATCGGTGCCAATTGGCTGCTGTGCTTCCCACATGACAACAGGAATGAGACTGCATAAACACTTCATTGGCTGCACGGTGCTTTACAACATCCTGAGGTGGTATAAGATGCTATATGGACCCAAGTCCTTTCTCTAAACTGAACACAAATATAGAAAGTTAACTAATACACAGACAGGCTGAGTCTGGTTTGGGAACGGCAATGTCCATCAGCAAGGGTGGCTCTGTCCCACCACAACTGACCAAGATGGCCGGACCCGAAAGAACATAACTGTTAGACTGGGCCTGTGGTATGTGGTGAGAGAACCAACAAGGGCAGCACGGTAGCATGGTGGTTAGCATAAATGCTTCTCTGCTCCAGGGTCCCAGGTTCGATTCCCGGCTGGGTCACTGTCTGTGCGGAGTCTGCACGTCCTCCCCGTGTGTGCATGGGTTTCCTCCGGGTGCTCCGGTTTCCTCCCACAGTCCAAAGATGTGCGGGTTAGGTGGATTGGCCAGGCTAAATTGCCCGTAGTGTCCTAAAAGGTAAGGTTAAGGGGGGGGGGGGTTGTTGGGTTACTGGTATAGGGTGGATACGTTGACTTGAGTAGGGTGATCATTGCTCGGCACAACATCGAGGGCCGAAGGGCCTGTTCTGTGCTGTACTGTTCTATGTTCTAAGAGGGGGAACATCTACACGATGCACCCTCACCAATCGAGCAGTTGCGTCAAACCATGACAGTATTGGTAGAAGTGATCAAGTCTGTCTTCACACTGAGGGTACCCTCTATCTTGTGGTGTGGCACTAAGGTAAAGCAATTAGCCATAGTCCACTAAGGACTACTAGCTTCTCTCTCTCTCTTTCTCGTGCTCTCTTTTGCTCTCTCTCGCTCTCTCTCTCCATTAGAAAGCAACAACAGATAGATCTAGAGGGCACCACTCCATAAACAAGCAGCAAGGTGAGGAGTCAGACCTCCATGAGCTACCGCAGCCAATATCAGGATGGTACCTGTGCCATTGGCACCATTACCATAACGCTAAACAGGATAGACTCAGAATGGATCCAGCAGCTTAAAACTAGATACCATGAAGCGCTGTGGGTCACCAGCAGCAGAATTATATTCAACCACAATCTGTAACCTCAGGGGCTGGTTTCGCACAGTGGGCTAAACAGCTGGCTTGTAAAGCAGACCAAGGCCAGCAGCACGGGTTCAATTCCCGTACCAGCCTCCCTGCACAGGCGCTGTGGCGACTAGGGGCTTTTTACAGTAACTTCTATTTGAAGCCTACTTGTGACAATAAGTGATTTTCATTTTCATTTTCATGGTCTGGCATACGCCTCACTCTGCCATTACCACCAAGCCAGGGGATCCACCCTGTTTCAATGAAGTGTGCGGGAGGACATGCCAAGAGCAACATCAGGAATACCTAAAAATGAGGTGTCAACCTGGTGACGCTATAACACAGGACTACTTGCATGCCAAACAGCATAAACAGCAAGTTATAGACAGAGCTAAGTGATCCCACAAATCAACAGACCAGATCTAAGCTCTATAGTCCTACCACATCCAACTGTGAATGGTGGTGGACAATTAAACAACACACTGGAGGAGGCGGGGGCTCCGCAAACATCCCCATTCTCGATGATTGAAGAGATCACTTCTCGGTCCTTTGGCGAAGATCAAGCATTAGATCAAGCCCAAGGTGAGGTGCAATGCCTTTCCTTGTCAGCTTGGATCTTGTATGTCTCTCTTGTGGACACCCTGAATTGGCGTCAAGTTGAATTTGAATTGTTTTTTTGAGCAAACAATGAGATAGATGAAGGGTTT
Organism: Scyliorhinus canicula; assembly: GCF_902713615.1. Taxonomy (NCBI): domain Eukaryota; kingdom Metazoa; phylum Chordata; class Chondrichthyes; order Carcharhiniformes; family Scyliorhinidae; genus Scyliorhinus; species Scyliorhinus canicula. Next base: position 181,332,048 of record NC_052151.1, read on the forward strand.
TGCCCTGTCCACTCTGTGCATTGGCTTTGTAACTTTAAGTAGGATAAAAAATTTAAAATAAATCAATGATGGAGGAGCCCAGCACATCAGCACAAATACAAGGCTGAAACATTTGCCAGAAGTGCCGAGTAGATGATCTATCTCGGCCTCCCCCAGCATCACAGGTGCAATCTTCAATCAATTTGGTTCACTCCATGTGGCCGAAGACATTGGATACCGTTGAAGGCTATGGGTTCTGATAATATTCTGGCAATAGTGCTGAAAACTGTTGCTCCAGAACTTGCTGTTCCCCTAGCCAAACTGTTCCAGTACATCTCCCACACTGAATCTACCCGGCAATGTAGAAATTTGTCCACATCCAGTGGTTAGAACTGCTACTCCACAGCACCATGAACCCGGGTTCGACTCCCACTTGGGTCCATTGTTCTCCCCGTGTTTGAAAAGGTTTCCTCCGGTGCTCCGGTTTCCTCCGCCAAGCCCTGAGGTGCTCCGGTTTCCTGCCACAAGTTCCGAAAAGACGTGCTTGTCAGTGAATTGGACATTCTGAATTCTCCCTCTGTGTACCCGAACTGGGGGCAACTAGGGGATTTTCACAGTAACCTCATTGCAATATTAATGTAAGCCTACTTGTGACAATAATAACAATTATTATTATTATGTATGTCATGTACACAAAAAGCAGGACAAATCTAACCTGGCCAATAACCGCCCTATCAGTCTACTCTCCATCATCAGGTAAGTGATGGAAGGTGTAATAGTTAGTGCTATAAGGGGCAATTGCTTTAGTAATGACCTGTTCATGGATCCTCAGTTTGGGTTCCGCCTGGGTCACTCAGCTCCTGACCTCATTACAGCTGGGTCCAAATATGAAAAGATCTGAATGTCAGAGGTGAGGTGAGAGTGGCTGCCCTTGACACCAAGGCAGCATTTGTATGGCATCAAGGAGCCCGAGCTAAACTGGAGTCAATGGGAGTCACGGGAATCTCTCCACTGGTTGGAGTCATACCTGGCACAAAGGAAGATGGTTGTGGTGGTTGGAGGTAAATCACCTCACTCCCAGGACATCGCTGCAGGAGTTCCTCAGGGTAGTGTCCTAGGCCCAACCATCTTCAGCTGCTTCACCAATGGTCTCCCTTCCATCATAAAGAAATGAGGATGTTCGCTGATGATTGTAGTGATCATTTGTGACAAGCAGTTCAGAAACTGAAGCAGTCTGTGACAATGTGCAGCAGGTCCTGGGCCTGTATTTTCCGGATGGAGAGTGGTCAGTGTCCACCATGCTGAGAGTCAGTGAGGAATGCATCGCCACCGACTCCGACAGACCCACTGCTGTTTTACACTCAATTGAAATCGGGGGCGGGGCCTCTTTCGCAATGCTCTGCACCGTGAAAAGTGCCATATCCACGGCCTCCGTACGTTGGCTGAGGCCCACCCCACGATGCTCCGTCCCCGACCGGCCGAGTTCCCGACAGCGTGGGACAGGTGTGGTCTCACCTGGCGGGAACTCAGTGTGGCGGCTGTGGGCTCAGTCCGGCACCTCCACTGTCGGGGGGGGGGGGGGGGGGGGGGGGGGGGGGGGGGCCGATCCGCGGGCAGGGGTGGACATATTCGGGGCTGGGGGCACTGTGGTGGGATGGTCCGGGGCACGCAAGCCGGCCGAAGGGTGGGACTATTTCGCGGGTCAGTGAGTGGCATCTGCCCCAAAGCATGGCGCGCGGCTGCTGCAGGCCACGGACCCGGCAATTCTCCAGGCCGTATCGGCAGCTAGACCTGGGCGCTCTATGCTGCCTTCCTGCTAGGCCCCAGCCAAACGGGGAATTGGTGGCCGTTGGCGCCATTTTCCTCCTCCGTTTTCATGCCGTCATGGGGACATAGTCTCCAAATCGGAGCATCCAGCCCCCTATTTCTCGTTTAAATATGCTGATCTGGATCTCGCACAGTGCGAGGTTCGGTTGAATCTTGTGAGACGTCTCAGGTATCACAAATCTCACGAGAAGCCTCTTCTGAAATTCGACAGCCTCGTCACGACAACAATCCGGCTGCGACGAGCCCAATAAATCGTGCGCTATGATTCCACGGCGTTGAGAGCTAGTCGCTGCCCGTAGGGCTGGCCTTTCAGTGCCCCCTGGTTGACCATTCGGTCAGAACAGATAACTGGGCATTCCAGGATGTGCTCAGTTTGAACGCATATTCGTCCGCGTGGTGGTGGTTTGGAGCTTCCTGTTTCGAAAATTTCAGAAAATGTTTTCTTGTAAAGGCTGATGCTTCATGAGAGGAGCAAGTTTCCAAACTGTCCCCATCCCCCCCCCCCCCCCCCCCCCCCCGCCCCCCCACCCTCTTACCGCCACCAACTAACTCCCTTCCTATAATTTGGCCAAACTTTCTCTTCAGATTGCAGGTGGAGGGGGAGGGGCATGGTGCCAAGGATGGTGCACAATATGTGAACCTAGGTCGAGAGGTAAATCAGGGGTATCGACAATCAGCAACCGGTGACGTAAAAACCAAATCTAATCAGCCAAAGCAGCCATTGTGGATCAGCGCTGAGTGGCTGGAGATAGGCTGGGAAATATGTGGGTCGACCTGACCCCCCCCCCCTGCTGCAAATGGTTCACTTTTCATCTCTGAGTGGTCCAGGCAGACAGGCGCATCAATCAGAGTATTCCCAGCCCTTTAAATCAGGCGAATGACTCACGTAGCAGTTTGCTTTTTGATGTGCAAATAAGGTGAGATGACACAGGCCTGATGTGTAAACATTTCCCAACTGGCTTTCCTTTGCCTGTTTGTGTGTGTGCCTTGGGCACCTTGCGGCAAACACCAGCAGCTGGCAGCTTTTCCAGCGGATCTCGTTATAAATGGATGTTAGGATAGGAGGAAAAGATATAGATAGCCCCTGTCAGGCTAACGGCAGCTGTGGGACATTTCCTGGAAGCTGTCATGAGGCAAAGACTGATTGAGTACTTGGAGGAGTGTATGCTGATCAAAGAGTCAGCCTGGACTTGTAAAGGGGTAGGTCAGGTCTGCCTAAGCCAGCCGAATTCTTCTTTGAAGAGGTCACTAGCGCAGTGGATGGTCTATGCATGTTATTCACATGCACGCCCAGAAAGTATTCAATAAGATGTCACACAAGAGAAGATTAGCAAAAATGAAAGCATGAGACACTGGTGGTAGCTTTTTGAGGTATGGGAATAAATGCAAAGAACTACACAAAGTAAGGACAGCACGGTGGCCTAGTGGTTAGCACAACCGCCTCACGGCGCTGAGGTCCCAGGTTCGATCCCGGCTCTGGGTCACTGTCCGTGTGGAGTTTGCACATTCTCCCCGTGTTTGCGTGGGTTTCACCCCCACAACCCAAAAATGTGCAGAGTAGGTTGATTGGCCTCGCTAAATTGCCCCTTAATTGGAAACAATAATTGGGTAATCTAAATTAAAAAAAAAAAGAACTACACAAAGTATACAGAATGGAATCGGGCCATTCAGCCCAATCTGTCCATGTCAGCATTTATCCTTGACTTGTACCTCCTCTTCAACCTCGGCTAGTATCTGGAGATGAATAGAAAGCTGGTTAGCAGACAGGAAGCAAAAAGTTGGAATAAAGTTTTCTGATGGGCAGGCAGTGATCAATGGCGTTGCGCAGGGATCTGTGCTCGGACCCCAACTGTTCACATCATATATTAATGATTTGGACGAGGGAACTAAATGTATTATCTCCAACTTTGCAGATGATACAAAGTTGGGTGGGAGGGTGATCTGTGAGGAGGATGCAGAGATGCTTCAGCGGGATTTGGACGGGCCGAGTGAGTGGGCACATGCATGGCAGATGCAGTATAATCTGGATAAATGTGAGGTTATCTGCTTCGGCAGCAAAAATAGGAAGGCAGATTATTATTTGAATGGGTGTAAATTGAGAGAGGTGGGTACTCAGCGAGACCTTGGTGTCCTTATGCATCAGTCACTGAAAGTAATGGTGCAGGTACAGCAGGCAGTAAAGAAGGCAGATGGTATGTTGGCCTTCATAGCGAGAGGATTGGAGTATAGGAATAGGGATGTTTTACTGCTTTGTATAGGGCATTGGTGAAGCGACACCTGGAGTATTGTGTGCAGTTTTGGTGTCCTTATCTGAGGAAGGATGTTCCAGCCATGGAGGGAGTGCAGCAAAGCTTTGCCAGGCTGATTCCTGGGATGGCGGGACTGTCATATGAGGAGAGATTAAATTGGTTATGATTATATTCATTGGAGTTTAGAAGAGTGAGAGGGGATCACATAGAAACTTACAAAATTCTAACAGGATTAGACAGGATAGATTCAGAAAGAATGTTCCCGGTGGTGGCGGAGTCCAGAACTAGGGGTCATAGTTTGAGAATAAGGGGTAAACCTTTTAGGACTGAGGTGAGGAGACATTTCTTCATCCGGAAAGTGGTGAATCTGTGGAATTCACTACCACAGAAAGTAGTTGAGGCCAAAACATTGTGTAATTTGAAGAAGGAATTCGATATAAAACTTAAAAAAAATAAATTTAGAGTACCCAATTCATTTTTTCCCAATTAAGGGACAATTTATTGAGGTCAATCCACCTATCCTGTACATCTTTGGGTTGTGGGGGTGAAACCCACGCAAACACGGGGAGAATGTGCAAACTCCTCACAGACAGCGACCCGGGGCTGGGATCGAACCTGGGACCTCGGCGCCGTGAGGCAACAGTGCTAACCACTGCACCACCGTGCTGCCCACAAGAGAGGATCTAACCACCGCACCACGACATTCAATGGCATTACCATCACCAAATCCCCCTGTGGTGAATGTATTCACCATAATATAAGTTGTCTGTATAGTACTGTGGCCTATGGGCAGCGAATGACAATATGATCTCCTTCTTTGTATGTACTGGAACCCTGGTGGGCTCCACCTCTGGCTCCCCCCCCCCCCCCCCCCCCCCCCCAGACGGTATATAGACCGGCCGCCTGTGGGCAGCGCTCAGTTGTTACAGCAGTCACAGGCAGGCAAGTTCTTGGATAATAAAACCTATGTTCACTCGTTCTCATCGTCTTGTAGTGAATTGATGGTACATCAATTTATTACCCAAAGACATCACTATGGAAGCCGCTCTGAAGCCTGATAACCTGGAACACGATGCAAAGCCCCAAAGTCAAAAGCTTACCAGGCCCGATCCACGGACTCACAGGCCCACAGACCCCACAATGTGGCTGCATGCCTGCCGGTACCGCCCCCTTCAGACGCGTCATCCACCTCGTGCAGCTCGTGGGGGCTGCCATCTTTAACCCAGCCCGACACGTGTGACCCATGGGGGCGGCTATATTGGCCGCCATCTTCAGCACCAACTGACACCTGTGACCGATGGGGGCGGCCATTTTGGTTGCCATCTTCGACCCAGCCCGATACGTGCGACCCGTAGGGCCGGCATCTTGCGACCCCGATACGTTTGACCACGCAGACTACCCGCAGCTCGGCGCAGTCACCCTCGACCAGTCGCTGCCAAAACATCTGAAGAACTCGATGATGGCCGTCCGGGTCAATGGGCATGAGACTCCCTCCACATCTACCCCGCGTCCCAGACGATCTCCCTTGCTTCCAGATCACATTGAGTGCAGATCTTGGGGTACTGTGTTGCGAACCTTGTGATACAGGGCGCTTAGTGCGCCCGTTTTAAACTGTATGTCCTCCCTCACCTCTGCGTCCCGCTACTGCTTGGACTCGACTTCCAATGCAGTCACCGAAGCCTGACCCTAAAGTTCGGCGGACCCCTACCCCCCTCAATGTATGTAGCCTTGCGACCCTTAATGTCATCCCCCCTTCGCTCTTTGCGAACCTCACCCCCGACTGTAAGCCCGTCGCTACCAGGAGCAGGCGATACAGTGCACAAGACAAGTCAGACGTCCAGCGGCTCTTGAGGGAGGGGGTCATCTGGGCCAGCAACAGACCCTGGAGAGCACGTGGTGGTTGTCAGGACCGGGGAAAAGAATCGGATGGTTGTGGACTATAGCCAGACCATTAACCGGTTCACACAACGTGATGCGTACCCCCTCCCCTGCATAGCGGAGATGGTCAACCAGATCGCACAGTACCGGGTGTTCTCCACTGTCGATCTGAAGTCTGCCTACCTCCAGCTCCCAATCCGCCCGGAAGATCGCCACTACACGGCTTTTGAAGCAGCCGGCCGACTCTTCTACTTTCTCAGGGTCCCTTTCGCCGTCATTAATGGGGTCTCGGTTTTCCAGAGAACGATGGACCGAATGGTGGACCAGTACGGGCTGCGGGCTACATACCCGTATTTGTACAATGTTACCATCTGCGGCCACGATCAGCAGGACCACGACGCCAACCTTCAGAGGTTCCTCCAGGCCGCCCAATCCCTCAACCTCACATATAACAAAGAGAAGTGCATTTTCCGCACAGCCCGGCGAACCAAACTCGGCTATGTCGTGGAAAACGGGGTCCTAGGGCCCGACCCCTACCGCATAAGCTCCCCTCATAGAACGTCCCCTTCCCCACAGCCTCAAGGCCCTCAAACGCTGCCTGGGGCTATTTTCCTACTACGCCCAGTGGGTCCCCAACTAAGCGGACAAAGCCCACCCACTTATCAAAGCCACAATATTCCCCCTGACGGCTGAGGCCCACTCGGCCTTCAGCTGCATCAAGGCAGATATTGCCAAAGCAGCGATGCACGTGGTGGACGAGTCCATCCCCTTCCAGGTAGAGAGCGATGCGTCAGACGTCGCCCTGGCCGCCAACCTCAACTAGGCGGGCAGGCCAGCAGCCTTCTTTTCTAGAACCCTCCACGCCTTCAAGATTCGACACTCCTCTGTCGAGAAGGAAGCGCAAGCCATTGTGGAAGCTGTGCGGCATTGGAGGCACTACCTAGCCGGTAGGAGATTCACTCTCGTCACCGACCAACGGTCAGTAGCCTTTATGTTCGACAATGCACAACGGGGCAAAGTAAAAAACGACTAAATCTTGAGGTGGAGAATCGAACTCTCCACCTATATTTACGAGCCCCCAGGTGCCCTATCCCACGGCACACAAGACGACCGACTTTGGGCTATCCACAATAACATCTGTCACCCGGGGGTCACTCAGCCTATCCACTTTATTAAGGCCCGCAACCTGTCCTACTCCACCGAGGAGGTCAGGGCCATGACCAGGGATTGCCAAGTCTGCGCAGAGTGCAAACTGCACTTCTACCAGCCAGACAAGGCCCACCTGGTAAAGGCTTCCCTGCCTTTTGAACACCTCAGCATCGACTTCAAAGCCCCTCCCTTCCACCAACCGTAATATATACTTCCTAACCATCATTGACGAGTACTCCCGCCTCCCCATCGCTATCCCATTGCCCGACATGACCTCGGCCACAGTTATAAAGGCACTGCACAGCATTTTCACCCTGTTCGGCTTCCCTGTATACGTCCACAGTGACCGGGGTGCCTCTTTCGTGAGCGATGAGCTGCGTCAGTACCTGCTCAGTAAGGGCATCGCCTCGAGCAGGACTACGAGCTACAATCCGCAGGGAAACGGGCAGGTGGAGAGGGAGAACGCGACGGTATGGAAGGCCGTTCTGCTGGCCCTTCGGTCGAGAAGTCTCCCTCCCCCCCTCCCCCCCGCTGGCAGGAGGTCCTCCCCGACACCCTCTCCATTAGATCGCTCCTCTGCACAGCCATGAATGAGACCCCTCACGACCGTTTGTTTGTCTTCCCCAGGAAGTCCATCTCCGGGGTCTCGCTTCCATCCTGGCTGACAACTCCGGGACCTGTCCTTCTCCGGAAGCATACGAAGGAGCCAGAAGACCGACCCCCTGATCGAGAGGGTGCAGCTGCTGCACTCTCACCCCCAATATGCCTAAAGCGCACCAAGATGGACGGCAAGATACGATTTCCCTCCGGGACCTGGCCCCTGCTGGTTCCCATGACAACATGCCCCCCCGCCCCCCGCCTACCGCCACCACCCCCAACCATTTATCCCCCGGGGCTCCTGTACTGTCCCAAGCCTACACTGCAGCCATCCACCACCCCCTACCGCCATCCACCACCCCCTACCAACACCCACCAGCCCCCTGCTGCCATCCATCACCCCCCTGCCTACCCCCACTCCTCAACCATCGCCGACACGCCGGACCGAAGCTCCAGACAACACGCTCTTGGAGTCAATGACTACATTGGCCGCACCCGCCCACATCGCCAGAGCTGAGGAGGTCCAATCGAACAATCCGGCCTCCAGACAGACTGAACATATGATGACCCCACTTCACCCCTGCTGGACTTCATTTTTTTTAACAGGGGGTGAATGTGGTGAATGTAGTTACCATAATGTAAGTTGTATGTATAGTACTGTGGCCTATGGCCAGGGAATGGTAATATGATCTCCTTCCATGTATTGTACTGGAACCCTGGTGGGCTCCGCCTCTGGCTCCACCACCCCCCCCCCCCCCCTCCCCGGGACGGTATACAGACCTGCCGCCTGTGGGCAACGCTCATTGTTACAGCAGTCACAGGCAGGCAAGTTCTAGTGTAATAAAGCCTACGTTCACTCGCTCTCTTGCAGTGAATTGATGGTACATCACCCCCACAATCAACATCCTGGGAGTTACCATTGATCAGAAACTGAACTGGACCAGCCATATAAATACTGTGGCTACAAAGTGCTGAATGCTCTTCTGTTCCTGCGTTCTGAGATATCTTTGGATCAATGATAAGAAGCGCAAGAGAGAGGAGAGAGAGGAGCAGTTTTGTCTCTGGTAGAAAAGGATGTTGGACTGAGTGGGGGAGGGGTACGTGGGGTGGGGTGTTTCCATGGATGACATCATTGACTAGGTAGAAAGCTAAGGGAAGTGAATGGAAGGGAAGGCCAAGTATTCTGCAGGAGAGTTGTCACAACATGCAGAGTATATTAAAGGCAGCCTTAACCCCCAAGTGACCTTTCGGTGTGTTTTTTTCCTTTTCAAGGCAGGGCTGTAGCATTAGAGCAGAGGCCTGGGACAGGATAAACAACAGATGTGTTGTCTATCAGTGTTTGTGGAGGGACCCTGACTATCTCAGTCTACAGCTTCAGCTAAAGGATATAGGTCAAACCCAACATTGCACAGGGACCCCAGTCACATTGGTTTTAAAAATACATCTTACCAAATTAAACTGGATATCATCTGAAAGCAGAGTGTTAGTTTGCACATGTACGCTGACAACATCCAGCTCTACCTCACCACCACCTCTCTCGACTCCTCCACCATTGTTAAATTAGCAGATTGCTTATCCAGCATCCAGTACTGGATGAACAGAAATTTCCTACAATAAATATTGGGAAGACCGAAGACTTTGTTTTCGGTCACTGCTCCAAACTCTATTCCCTACCTACCGACTCCGTCGCTCTCCCTGGCAATAGGCTGCTCGCCAGCTTGGCGTCACATTTGATTCCAAGGTGAGCTTCTTGCCTTATATTTACCCCATTGCTAAGTTTAATGACTCAGGTGAAGCTGGCGGTAAATGAACACAACTTTATTAAACTATTTACTAAACTGTAAATTAAACTATTTGTAGAGTCCTGCTAAAGGCAGCCTGTCACTCCCAGTACAGTCCCTGCTGAGGGGACTAAACTCACCAGGCCCTACTTTGGGCCTGTATTTATCTTCGTTCATAACAAGCCCCAGATGGGTGGCCTCTGCTCCATGGCTGGGATTCTCCCCTACCCGGCAGGGCGGGGGGTTCCGGCGTGTTGGAGTGGCGTGAACCACTCCGGTGTCGGGCCGCCCCAAAGGTGCGGATGTCTCCACACCTTTAGGGGCCAAGCCCTCACATTGAGGGGCTAGGCCCACGCTGGAGTGGTTCCTGCTGTGCCGGCTGGCGTGAACGGCCTTTGGCGCCACACCGGACTACACCGGCATGCGCCGGAGCGTCAGCGGCTGCTGATGTCATTCTGGTGCATGCGCAGGGGTGGGGGTCTCTTCTGACTCCGCCATGGTGAAGACTATGGTGAAGGCGGAAGGAAAAGAGTGCCCCCACGGCACAGGCCCGCCGGCCGATCGGTGGGCCCTGATCATGGGCCAGGCCACCGTGGGGGCACCCCCCCAGGGTCAGATCGCCCCGTGCCCCCCCCCTCAGGACCCCCTGTGCCGCCAATCCCGCCGGTAAGGTAGGTGGTTTAATCCACGCCGGCGGGAGAGGCTTGTCAGTGGCGGGACTTCGACCCATCGCGGGCCGGAGAATCGCCGCAGGGTGCCCGCCAGCCGGCGCTGCGCGATTCCCACCCCTGCTGAATCTTGGGTGGCGGAGAATTCGAGACACGGCGGGGGCGGGATTGACGCCGGCCCCAGGCGATTCTCCGACCCTCCTGGGAAGGTCGTACACCATGGGTCCCAGGGGGAGATCAATGGTGGTTTCCTCTTGGTTCCCAAAGGGGTTATGATACCGTCTCCCCCACCAAAGTCTGAAAATCCTCCTTCATCTGCCAATGATGGGGGCTTTCTATGCCACTTTGCTCACGGCTGTTTTTCAAACTGTGGTGGCTCTGGGTCAGACAGAGTGTATCTGTTTGCTTACCGCCGTTTCCTGGTCGTCCATTGAAGAATCACCACCCGGGACCTCGGTTCCGGCCATTCCCTAGTCCACCTCGGATCCAGAGTCATCCTCCTTTTGTTGGACTAAGCGCTGTAACCTGGACGGCTGGGTACCCAGGCTGTGGGGTGGTTCCTGGTGCAGGGGAGGCACCACTACTCCCGGTCGAGTGTTCTGAAGCACGGGTTCTCGCTTCTGCAGGTGGTCCAAATATTCCTGTGGTCTTTCCCCTGAACTTGGACTTTATACGAAACTGGACCCATTTGTTCCAGCACTGCTTCTGGGAGCCACAACACTCCGCCACCAAAGTTTCAAACATGGACAGTATCCCCAATGAGAAATGTCCATCCTGGTATCCTCAAGTCATGGTGCCATTTCTGTGTCGTCTGCTGCACCATCACTTTCCTGCCGAGACTTGGGAATGTCAGGCTCAGCCGGGTCCTGAACCTGCAGCCCATCAACAGTTCCGCAGGGGTGATTCCCATCTTCACATGCGGCAGCGCTTGCGATAGCTGAAAAGGAACCGTGCCAGCCATGTGTCTATGGACCCTTCTTTAATCCTCTTTTGAAGGTTTGGGCAGCTCTTTCTGTGAGACCATTGAAGAAGGGATGATACGGGACGGTCCGAATATGTTCCTCTCATGAACACAGCAAATTCCTCGCCAGTGACCAGAGAGTCCCGTTATCCATCACCAGGACCTCGGGGATTGCAATGTGTGCTAAAAGAGCCCCAGAGTTTCTCTATCTAGGCCCTAGATGTTGTGGAGGCCATTCTGCACGCTTTAAGTGGGCATCTACGATCACGAGGAACATGGACCCCATGAAAGGTTCGCAAAATCTGTAAGCGAACCCAAGAGCGTCCTGACCATTTTCAAGGGTGGTGGTGGCGGGTATTTCTGATGCTCTTGGTACACCGGGCGTCCTGGTCACTAAGGCCTTCAGCCACCCACCCCCTGTGCTGCATGCATTAGACTGTCTAACTGTGCCTTGTCTATCTCGCCCCCCCCTCCCCCCCTCCAGCCCACACAAGGAGAAGGCGCCGCACCATCGCCGGGAGCCGGCGAAAATGGAAGGGGGACCGCCGGACCTGCGGCCCCTCTCTGCAGTAGAGACCGGGAAGCTGTGCGCGACCCTCTCGACGCCCATTAATGCCGGGCCACCAGACATAACTTTCGGCCACCATTTTCATTTTAGATGCTCCCCGATAGCCACTGTGCAGATCCTGCAGCAGGGCATCCTGACTCTGCGGGGGAGGGTGACCACACGAGCTCCCCATAACATGATGCCGTCTTCTAGACTGAGTTCAGAGAACTTCTGGGCGAATGATTGAAAGGGCCTCCATTTTCCCACAGCTTAACAGCATGAGGTGAAGCTTTGCCAATTTTGTGTCGTGTTGTGTCCACTCACGCACTTGAGCACTGTCACCAGTAAGGTGTCCAGAAAGTAGAGTGTCGCAATAGCCTCATTCGCCACTGGTGGGGAGGGGCCGCTCATGGGCAATGGCAGCTGGCTGAGGGCGTCTGCATGGGCAATTCAGATACTCGATATGTACCGAAATGTATATTCGTATGCAGCGCGCAGGAGCGCCCAACGCTGGATCCTAGCCGACGCGATCGGTGCAATTCCCTCAACCTCCCGGAAGAGGCTTGTGGTCCGTGAAAATAAAAAAAGTGTTGCCCATAAACGTACTGATGGAACTCCTTCATACTGAAAATCACTGCCAAGCCCTTCTTTCCTTATCTGAGTGTAACGACGTTTGGCATCCGCCATGTCCGGGTGCCCTGGCCACAAAGGCCTTCACCCACCCACCCCCTGTGCTGCATGCATTAGACTGTCTAACACTGTGCCTTGTCTATCTCGCCCCTCCCACCCCCCCCACCCACACCGCCCCCCCCCACCCCCCACCCCCCTCACCCACTCACCCCCCCCACCCACCCCCCACCCCCCCCCACCCCCACCCCCCCCAACCCCACCCCCCCCCACCCCCCCACCCCCCACCCCCCACCCCCCCACCCCCCCCACCCACCCACCACACCCACCCACCCACCCCTCCCCCCCACCCACCCACCCACCCCACCCCCCCACCCCCCACCCCCCTCACCCACCCACCCCCCACCCTCCCACCCCACCCCCCCACCCCCCCCACCCACCCACCACACCCACCCACCCACCCACCCCTCCCCCCCACCCACCCACCCACCCCTCCCCCCCACCCACCCACCCCCTGTGCTGCATGCATTAGACTGTCTAACACTGTGCCTTGTCTATCTCGCCCCCCCCTCCCCCCCTCCAGCCCACACAAGGAGAAGGCGCTGCACCATCGCCGGGAGCGGGCGAATACGGAAGGGGGACCGCCAGACCTGCGGCCCCTCTCTGCAGTAGAGCAGCAGGCTGTGAACCTGATCAGTGGGCCCGGGGAGAGGGCAGTCACCGAGCCAGAGGTCGGCATTGGGTGAGCAAGTGAGACCTTGCTGAGTTGCGGTTCCCCATGGCACGTGCGTCATCACCCTCACACTCACCACCACCCCTCCACCCCCTTCCTCAGCCCCCCAGCCCCTCCATACTGCTCCCTCCACCCCCACATACCCCTCCACAATGCCCCCTCCACCACCACCTGCCACCCCAATCCGTGGTCCAACCATGTGTCTTGTCTTGTGCATTTCAGAATCACATGGCGATGGTGTGACCCTTTCTGGTGTCCCCCAACCTTGAACCCCAACCCCAGGAGGAGAGCAGTGAGGAGACGGACATGGACATGAACTGGAGCTCCCGTCCCGCAGCTGGAGAAATCCCGGAGCACCGGTCCATGGACGACACGGAAGCAGGTCCCTCTCTCTGCTCTGCTGCTTACTGCCTGAAGGCAGAAGCTTCTGGACCTAAAAGAAGCTGTTTCTCTCCCTGTCTCGAATGCTGGCTGCTGCTATTTCTGTCAGTCTGAGCGAAAACCATTACAAGCTGAAGGAAAAGATCATTGAAAACCTAGACTGAAGACGAAACTAACTGGAAGATGTCCATCTGAAACAGACTCTTATCCTTTTACACCCATCATTATTGTACACCCCTCTTTCCCCTCTGTGTTTGTTTGTTTGTTTGTGTGTGCGTGGAAGGTAGGTGAGTTAAAAGAGGGGGGTGGGTTAGAGATTAGATAGTAGTTAACCAGTTGTAAAAGTTAATTTAAACTATGCTACAACACTCTGGACCAATGCGCAATACTGTCCCTGGCCAATCCATTGGTCACCAGCCAACCAATCAAAAGGAACCCTTCCAATCTCTTCATAGAATTTACAGTGCAGAAGGAGGCCATTCGGCCCATCGAGTCTGCACCGGCTCTTGGAAAGAGCACCCCATCCAAGCCCACATCCCCACCCTATCCCCATAACACAATACCCCACCCAACACTAAGGGCAATTTTGGACACTGAGGGCAATTTATCATGGCCAATCCACCTAACCTGCATATCTTTGGACTGTGGGAGGAAACCGGAGCACCCGGAGGAAACCCATGCAGACACGGGGAGGATGTGCAGACTCCGCACAGACAGTGATCCAAGTCGGGAATCAAACCTGGGACCCTGGAACTGTGAAGCAATTGTGCTACCCACTGTGCTACCGTGCTGCCCTCTTGGGTGCCATACAGTCAGGGTTCTTCTGCCCAAAATACAAACTTTATAACACAAGTATACTATTCTGACAATCTGAATTCCTTACTTCCTCGACTTACCTTTATGTCTCCAAGAACGATCCACGGACCAAAAACAATAAAGACAAAATCTAGGAATTTGAACAAAGGGAAACAACAGGAAGCACTCTTACAATGGAAACAAATGGAACCAGCAGCTTGAGCAGGTGGGTGACAGGAAGCCATGTGATAATATTTCATCATTACAATCAACCAGAGTTGGAAACCTTAGGAAGGCATCGGCTAACAGCAAGTACAATTATCATAACAAACCCATCCTGCTCTGTATTTCCAATTTTCCAGTGAAACCCATCCTGCTCTGTATTTCCAATTTCCCAGTCAAACCCATCCTGCTCTGTATTTGCAATTTCCCAGTCAAACCCATCCTGCTCTGTATTTCCAATTTCCCAGTGAAACTCATCCTGCTCTGTATTTCCAATTTCCCAGTCAAACCCATCCTGCTCTGTATTTCCGATTTCCCAGTCAAACCCATCCTGCTCTGTATTTCCAATTTCCCAGTGAAATCCATCCTGCTCTGTATTTCCAATTTCCCAGTGAAACCCATCTTGCTCTGTATTTCCAATTTCCCAGTCAAACCCATCCTGCTCTGTATTTCCAATTTCCCAGTCAAACCCATCCTGCTCTGTATTTCCAATTTCCCAGTCAAACCCATCCTGCTCTGTATTTCCAATTTCCCAGTGAAACCCATCCTGCTTTGTATTTCCAAATTCCCAGTGAAACTCATCCTGCTCTGTATTTCCAATTTCCCAGTGAAACCCATCCTGCTCTGTATTTCCAATTTCCCAGTGAAACCCATCCTGCTTTGTATTTCCAATTTCCCAGTGAAACCCATCCTGCTCTGTATTTCCAATTTCCCAGTGAAACCCATCCTGCTCTGTATTCCCAATTTGCCAGTGAAACCCATCCTGCTCTGTATTTCCAATTTCCCAGTGAAACCCATCCTGCTCTGTATTTCCAATTTCCCAATGAAACCCATCCTGCTCTGTATTTCTAATTTCCCAATGAAACTCATCCTGCTCTGTATTCCCAATTTCCCAGTCAAACCCATCCTGCTCTGTATTTCCAATTTCCCAGTCAAACTCATCCTGCTCTGTATTTCCAATTTCCCAGTGAAACTCATCCTGCTCTGTATTTCCAATTTCCCAGTCAAACCCATCCTGCTCTGTATTTCCAATTTCCCAGTGAAACCCATCCTGCTCTGTATTTCCAATTTCCCAGTGAAACCCATCCTGCTCTGTATTTCCAATTTACCAGTCAAACCCATCCTGCTCTGTATTTCCAATTTCCCAGTGAAACCCATCCTGCTCTGTATTTCCAATTTACCAGTCAAACCCATCCTGCTCTGCATTTCCAATTTCCCAGTCAAACCCATCCTGCTCTGTATTTCCAATGTCCCAGTCAAACCCATCCTGCTCTGTATTTCCAATTTCCCAATGAAACCCATCCTGCTCTGTATTTCCAATTTCCCAGTCAAACCCATCCTGCTCTGTATTTCCAATGTCCCAGTCAAACCCATCCTGCTCTGTATTTCCAATTTCCCAGTCAAACCCATCCTGCTCTGTATTTCCAATGTCCCAGTCAAACCCATCCTGCTCTGTATTTCCAATTTCCCAATGAAACCCATCCTGCTCTGTATTTCCAATTTCCCAGTGAAACCCATCCTGCTCTGTATTTCCAATTTCCCAGTCAAACTCATCCTGCTCTGTATTCCCAATTTCCCAGTGAAACCCATCCTGCTCTGTATTTCCAATTTACCAGTCAAACCCATCCTGCTCTGTATTTCCAATTTCCCAGTCAAACCCATCCTGCTCTGTATTTCCAATTTCCCAGTCAAACCCATCCTGCTCTGTATTCCCAATTTGCCAGTGAAACCCATCCTGCTCTGTATTTCCAATTTGCCAGTCAAACCCATCCTGCTCTGTATTTCCAATTTCCCAATGAAACCCATCCTGCCCTGTATTTCCAATTTCCCAGTGAAACCCATCCTGCTTTGTATTTCCAATTTCCCAGTGAAACTCATCCTGCTCTGTATTTCCAATTTCCCAGTGAAACCCATCCTGCTCTGTATTTCCAATTTCCCAGTGAAACCCATCCTGCTTTGTATTTCCAATTTCCCAGTGAAACCCATCCTGCTCTGTATTTCCAATTTCCCAGTGAAACCCATCCTGCTCTGTATTCCCAATTTGCCAGTGAAACCCATCCTGCTCTGTATTTACAATTTCCCAGTGAAACCCATCCTGCTCTGTATTTCCAATTTCCCAATGAAACCCATCCTGCTCTGTATTTCTAATTTCCCAATGAAACTCATCCTGCTCTGTATTCCCAATTTCCCAGTCAAACCCATCCTGCTCTGTATTTCCAATTTCCCAGTCAAACTCATCCTGCTCTGTATTTCCAATTTCCCAGTGAAACTCATCCTGCTCTGTATTTCCAATTTCCCAGTCAAACCCATCCTGCTCTGTATTTCCAATTTCCCAGTGAAACCCATCCTGCTCTGTATTTCCAATTTCCCAGTGAAACCCATCCTGCTCTGTATTTCCAATTTACCAGTCAAACCCATCCTGCTCTGTATTTCCAATTTCCCAGTGAAACCCATCCTGCTCTGTATTTCCAATTTACCAGTCAAACCCATCCTGCTCTGCATTTCCAATTTCCCAGTCAAACCCATCCTGCTCTGTATTTCCAATGTCCCAGTCAAACCCATCCTGCTCTGTATTTCCAATTTCCCAATGAAACCCATCCTGCTCTGTATTCCCAATTTGCCAGTGAAACCCATCCTGCTCTGTATTTCCAATTTCCCAGTGAAATCCATCCTGCTCTGTATTTCCAATGTCCCAGTCAAACCCATCCTGCTCTGTATTTCCAATTTCCCAGTCAAACCCATCCTGCTCTGTATTTCCAATGTCCCAGTCAAACCCATCCTGCTCTGTATTTCCAATTTCCCAATGAAACCCATCCTGCTCTGTATTTCCAATTTCCCAGTCAAACCCATCCTGCTCTGTATTTCCAATTTCCCAGTCAAACCCATCCTGCTCTGTATTTCCAATTTCCCAGTGAAACCCATCCTGCTCTGTATTTCCAATTTCCCAATGAAACCCATCCTGCTCTGTATTTCCAATTTCCCAGTGAAACCCATCCTGCTCTGTATTCCCAATTTCCCAGTGAAACCCATCCTGCTCTGTATTCCCAATTTCCCAGTGAAACCCATCCTGCTCTGTATTTTCAATTTCCCAGTGAAACCCAACCTGCTCTGTATTTCCAATTTCCCAGTCAAACCCATCCTGCTCTGTATTTCCAATTTCCCAGTGAAACCCATCCTGCTCTGTATTCCCAATTTCCCAGTCAAACCCATCCTGCTCTGTATTTCCAATTTGCCAGTGAAACCCATCCTGCTCTGTATTTCAATTACCCAGTCAAACCCATCCTGCTCTGTATTTCCAATTTCCCAGTCAAACCCATCCTGCTCTGTATTTCCAATTTCCCAGTGAAACCCATCCTGCTCTGTATTTCCAATTTCCCAGTGAAACCCATCCTGCTCTGTATTTCCAGTGTCCATGGCAGCTCATCCTGCCTTACATTTCCAATATTCCTGTGAAACTCACCCTGCTCTTTATGTTCAGCTGTCCAGTGAAGTTCAGGCTGCTCTGTCTGTACTTTCAGTGATGTGGAGATGCTGGCGTTGGACTGGGGTGAGCACAGTAAGAAGTCTGACAACACCAGGTTAAAGTCCAACAGGTTTGTTTGAAATAACTAGCTTTCGGAGCACTGCTCCTTCCTCAGGTGAATGAAGAGATATGTTCCAGAAACATTAATATAGACAAAGTCACAAATGCAAGACGATACTTTGAATGCAAATCTTTGCCGCACATATGAGTACGGCCTCAACCGGGACCTTGGATTCATGTCGCATTACATTCACCCCCCACCATCTGGCCTGGGCTTGCGAAATCCTACCAACTATCCTGGCTTGAGACAATTCACACCCCTTTAACCTGTTCCATCTGG